>NW_027361739.1:8065000-8505000 GCF_039654945.1 Dendrobates tinctorius | reverse complement strand
GATCAGGCATTATCAAAATTCTCATTCTGACGTAAAATATGTATTTAGTGAAGGTAGAATTTCCCATTACTGAGATAGGAGGTGGGCAACTGCTATGGACACAATTCTAAGTAGACAGGAGGAGGAGGAGCTAGAGACAGAGCTCCACCTTCCTCCTCCTCTCCCTCTTATCCAGATAAAATCTTATCAGTAGCAGCTGTCATCTGTCCCAGAAAACTGGAGAAGAGCAAATGTTGTCCCTATCTTCAAAAAGGGGAAGAAGTTGGACCCAGAGAACTATAGGCCGGTGAGTCTTACTTCTATATCAGGAGAGATCTTTGAACAAATTATTAAACAACATGTATGTAAGTACCTGGTTAAGAACGCAGTAAATAACCAGGGCCAGCATGGGTTTGTAACTAATAAGTCATGTCAGACTAACTTAATTTCCTTCTATGGCAGAATCACTGACTTGGTGGATCAGGGAAATGCCGTAGATATAGTATATCTTGACTTCAGTAAAGCATTCAACAAAGTATTTCATACCATCCTTATTGAAAAAATGACCAAGTATGGAATGGACAAGGCTATGGTTAGATGGATTCATAACTGGCTCAGTGATCGTACTCAAAGAGTAATAATAAATGGCTGCACATTCAGTTGAAAGAATGTCTCAAGTGGGGTACCATAAGGTTCTGTCCAGGCCCCAGTGTTGGTCAACATCTTTGTCAATGACTTAGATGAAGGAATTTAGGGTAAACTGATTAAATTTGCCGATAACGCAAAGCTAGGAGGGATAACTAATACTAGAGAAGACAGAAAGGATTCAAGATGATCCAAACAAACTGGAACTTTGGGAAGCAACTAACAGAATGGTTTTAACAGGGAGAAATGCAATGACCTACACCTGGGCAAGAAAAATTAAAAAAGCATATACAGAAAGGGAAACAGCAGGCATAAGCTGATGAGAGTAGTACTCGCTCATCAGCCGACGCCTGTGACCAGCAGTAATCTTTTTACCGCCGGTCAGAGCTGCTGGCTCACATGCTGCCATCTGAAAGAGTGGGAATCACAGGTTTCTGACCGGCGGTAATGATATTACCAACGATCAGAGTGCATGTTTGCGGTGCTGTCATGCAAATGACAGTATGGCAAGCAACAGATGTTCGGGCAGTCCATTCATCTGAATGGGTGCCGGATTCGGGTTCGAGGTCGGGTACTGTTATGGTACCCGAGTCAAAATATTTTTTAAACAATCGGCTGAACTTGCTGGACCCAAACATCCATGGGTTCGCCCATCTCTAATCCCAACCCTATGTTTTGAATGCCTTTAATGACCCTGTTGAAAAGTTACTGTTACCGGTTACCACCCGTGACTGTTAGAGGAAGATGATGGCTGAATATCGCAGCCATCATCTGCTGTGAAAGATGTGGGCTCAGCTTGCAAGCCCACATCAAAGTCAGGGAGCCAAAAATTGACGTAACTGTTCGTCATACGTAAAGAAGTGCTCCCAATCTTTTTTTTTTCCCTAAACCTGTATAAATGTTATTGTAGTGTATTAACATAGTCACCGATTGCCGTCTTCTCCAGTATCCAGCACTTTTTCACTTCACTTCTGACGGCAATTCAGACTCTTTAAGTCACACTGTTCTCTATGTTTAAGCCGGAAATGGCTTTTAAAATGTAAGTTTATGCAGCGTTAGAACGAATATTGGTTAGCTTACATTGGACAAGAGACTTCTAGATCACAAACAGATCTGGTTAGTTGAGTTTACTGTGATCCGGCTAATCAGATTTAATCTGTGTGCGGCTGAGCAGACGTTCAAGATCATTTATTATGTCCTTTGCGGTTTACACGTATTAATGCACATTTCTGATCTTTTAAAGGGAATCTGTCACCCCATATTTGGCCTATAAGATGCGACCACAGCCATCAGGGGCTTATCTACAGCATTCTGTAATGCTGTAGATAAGCCCTAGATGTAACCTCAAAGATAAGAAAAACGAGTTAGTCTATACTCACCTGGGGATCCTTTCCGGTCTGATGGGTGTTGTGGTCCGGTCCGGCGCCTCCCATCTTCTAGAGATGACGTCCTCCTTCTTACTTCTGCCGCGCCTCCTGCGCAGGTGTACTTTCTCTGCCCTGCTAAGAGTAAAGTACTGCAGTGCGCAGGCGCCGGAAAAGGTCAGAGAGCTCCGGCGCCTGCGCACTGCAGTACTTTACTCTGCCCTCAACAGGGCAGATATAGTACGCCTGCGCAGGAGCCGCGGCAGAAGTAAGAAGGAGGACGTCATCTCTAGAAGATGGGAGGTGCCAGACCGGACCGCGACACACCCACCGCACCCGAGTATAATCTAACTTGTTTTTCTTCTCTTTTAGGTTACATTGGGCGGCTTATGTACAGCGTTACAAAATGCTGGTGATAAGCCCCTGATGTCTGTGGCCACAGTTTATAGGCCGAAAATGGGGTGAAAGATTCCCTTTAACTGACTGGATAGCATTCATCCGCAGTAGTTCTGTGTAATAAAGTTTGGCAACAGGTGCAAAAATAAAGAGAAAAAGGAAATAGCTTTGCATCGTGCCAGGCAGAAAATATTTACATTTCCATCTCATTTCTTATCACTAGAGGGCACAACATCATCAGGAACCAAATATGTTTTGCGGCAGCAGCGGTTCACCATGATAATGCTGCATTTTGTGTTAGCCTCTCATTTGCACTCTGCAGACTGGCTGTTGTGCCAGTTTGTGGCTTGCTGGCACTGAATTACTTGCAGACCCCTGCAGTTATAGAGAGCGATTTGAGTAAAATGTAGGATAATGTGCCCATGTTAGAAGTTGCCGATGAGCTCTGCGACCTTAGAGACATGAGGCCTCAGGAACTCTGCTACTAGGGGAAGAAGGTTCCTTATAATAATACCAGACCTCAGCTGCTGTAGAACCTTTTTCAGTGAAAAAATAAGTGTCCACAAGGTCATCTGGATGCAAGAACATAACCAGGCTGACATATCTGCTAGAAAAATACAGGATCGCTGGTGCATCGCTAAGCGGTCGGGGGTCGTTACTTACCTGTCAGACGTGGCGATCCTGACGTCCTCCCGCCCGCGTCCACGTGTCGCTCGTCGGCGCCACAGAAAGCCCAGCAGGAAGCAGATGATGAGAAATGGTCCAGGACGTTCTCGCGCAACCAGCGATAACCAGCGGGGGAGCCGGTCAGAGGTAAGTATCAGACATAGCGATATCGCTAGTAATATCGCTGCTACGTCACAAAATTAGTGACGTTATAGCGATATTGCTAGCGATATTGCTATGTGTAACGGGGGCTTAACTCTCTGGACTGCTTGGTGTAGTTTTGATAGAATCTCTTTTTTCTCTGCCTTAGTTTTAGTAGTGCTTAGAATGCTGAAGTCTGAATAACCCCACCCACACCACTGATTGGCCACTTCATGTGTACACTGTGCTTTGTCGGCAAGCTGCCAATCTGTAGTGGGGGCGAGGTTGCACAGATTACCCTGACTAGCCTGCACAAGACATGTAGTCAAGCAGCGATAATCTCCTGCTGATAAAACACTGACTGTATTGGAAATGCAACACACTGCCTAACAAGTGACACATCCCTGAAATCATGCTCTCTTGTCCTATATTATGCTGCTCTCAGATTAAACAGAAAACACCTGCTGACAGATTCACTTTAAGAGACCATGCATGAGCATTTTCCATCACAAAGAACATAATATAAATTTTATTAATTTACTTGTCAACCATTAAAAGGGCTGTATAAATAATAAATCATGGTTATAAGTGCAAAGGGCTTATAAAAAACTGAAAATTATCAATTTGAATCTTATTAAAAATCTTCTCTGTTCTCAAGAATGGAGGGACTTTTAATCTAAGGCCGGGGTCACACTTGCGAGAAACTCGCACGAGTCTCGCATCTCAATACCCAGCACTGCCGCCGGCTACTCAGGACCGGAGCACTCAGCAATATAGAAATACATGCAGCTGCACACTCCAGTCCCAAGCGTCGGCGGCAGTGCCGGGTATTGAGATGCGAGACTCGTGCGAGTTTCTCGCAAGTGCGACCCCGCCCTTATACTGTAATGCTTGTTGACTATGCTACCGTCCACTGCTGCAGTCTAACAATATGGCCGAGCATGCGCAGTGCTTACAAACTCTTTTTAAATGCAAAATGTCTAGTTATACAAAGTACAGAGTTACTCGCTCTCTAAAGATCTTGCGCCATTGGTTAAGAAACCACATATCATTAAGAAAAAAAACATTTTTTTGGAAGAATTTTTTTTTCAAATTTATCTTCAACCTTCTCATCTTCAAAGCAGATCTGTCAAGTGATTTTACAATACACACTCTAGACATTATTAAATAGATCCTGTTGAGTCCGCTGTATTTACTTAGAAAATCCTTATCAGAATGGCTGTATAATTTTTGTATTAAAATGGACAATTTATGATCACAGCGTATTCATTCTCCACCCACTTGATTAACAGCTGCAGCTTGTACTGAGCAGTGTGAGAGCTCAGCAGCTGTACAGAAGAGGGACTCTGAGGAGCAGTCAATCATATTAGGCGGACTGACATTGAGTTTAAACTTTAAGAAGGATAATACGACCATTCTGATATGGATTCACACAGTAAGTACACTAGCTTTTCAGGTCTAAATTATCTGTTTTATAATGTATGCAGTTTTTGTTGTTGCTATTTTACAACGTACAGTTCTCTACATTTAACGATTTTGTGCCTTTATCTTTGATGCTTGATAAAGACCTACAAAAGGTCGAAACATAGTAATAATATATTTCTTTTTGTTATTTAACCCGGCTGTTTGCTGTCTTTTTTATTTTAGACTTTTTTTGGTGCCAGATTACAATTCATCATTTTCTAAATGAAATGCTGCAATCTTTTTTTTTCACTGATATTTGTGAATGTGACTTCCCACTGTTCCTTTCAGTATTTAGGCGTAAACAGAAACTTATTGTGGCTCTTGAGTCCTAGTTTTTGTGCTAATTTGTGCATTATATCTGGAATCTGTTTCATCATTGCGTTATCAGTCTCCTCTACAGTTTTCAATGGCGCTGGATAAAAGAGGAAAGGTCAATGTAAGCCTTTAGAAAGGACAGAGCTCCTAGAAAAATACATTTCAAATAGCAAAGAGCAAGACTCAAGGTCTAGTGATTTAATGGCCTCCTTGCTTTAATCTCTTCTACAAACTGTTTGCTTGTAGGCTAGATGCATTTTACTCAGGAAATAATGACACCAACTATGCAAAAGGGAAATTTAGATCATACATCTAGAGGTTCTCGATCTGAAGGATAAGAATCCATTATTGCTAGGAAAATCATGTTAGTACGTAAAGGGTCTGATGGTCATCAGCTGGATTGTGGAAGAATATAAATGCCTTCAGGACATAAATCCCAGCTACAAAGATTCCTCACTTCCTATCAAAGCATGGAAACGATTAGGAACTGAGATGTTTATGTATTTGGCAGCTACTTTCCATGGTGAAGCCAGGAACTAAGTGGAAGCCAAGAACGTTCTAATAGAAGATGAAGAACCAGAGCCAATAGCTTTCTAGTGTTAGGCAGATAGTAAATGTTTTGGATTCATTGTATTCATTCCACAATCATCTTTGTACTAGGATATTTCTGTTTTATTATAATATTTAGTTTTTGAGTAGGTTTTATTGTTTTTTAATATAACAGTTGCTTGTTAGAAAACAGAAAAAAAGAAACAATCCTCAGCTCCTCTCCCAACAGATACAACTCCACCCAGGGATGGCGTCAGCACCTGGCGCTCCCACGCAAGTGCTGGGGCCCTGACACAGGCACGCTATGGGAGCCCGGGAGTGGGCCCCCTGTCTGCTACGGGCCCTGGCACTTGTGATACTCACCTCTCCCTGTTCCCTCACTGCGGTGTCTTCCGCCTCCTCTGACTGTGAAATTCAGTTTAGAGGGCACGATGACGTGACTAGTGTGTGTCCTCTGCCTGAAAAGTCACAGTGCAAAGAGCCGGAAGACGCCGACTCTGAGGAGTCCAGAGCAGAGCAGCGGCAGCAAGGAGAGGTGTGTATTTCATTTTTTTAATGTTTGAAGCATCTTATGGGGCCAGTTACATATGGAGCATCTTATGGTGCCAACTATATATGGAGCAGTATATGGGGCCCATTATATATGGAGCATCTTATGGGGCCATTTATATATGGAGCATTATATGGGGCCCATTCTGTTTGGAGCAATATATGGGGCCCATCATGTACTGGAGCTTTATATGGTGCCTATCATATACTGTATGGAACATTATATGGGGCCTATTATGTAGAGAGCATTATATAGGGCCTATTCTGTATGGATCAATATATGGGGCCCATCATATAATGTACGGAGCATTATATGGGGCTCATCATACTGTATGGATCAATATATAGGGCTCATTATTCTGTATGGAGTATTATATGTGGTCCATTTTTCTGTATAGAGCATTATATGGGGCTCATTATTCTGTATGGAGCACTATGTGGTTCCCATAATACTGTATGGAGCAATATATGGGGCTCATTATTCTGTATGGAGCCCTATGTGGTGCCCATAATATTGTATGGAGGACTATACTGTCCGGTTTCTGAGCTATTGATATCACTCATGTAATGTAAAAAGTAAGTGAAATCTTTGGCATTATACTATATCTATATTTCTCTACTATATCTGTGCATCATGAATTGTGGTATGTGTTAAAGGGGCCCACTGAGACTCTTTCACCTTGGGCCCACAAAAACCTGGAGCTGGCCCTGGTTCCACCTCCTCTGGTCTTTTTTTCATTAGTGGCCAGTAGATCGCCCCCAGGGCAGGTGTGGGGATCACTCAGTACCGGGCCGGTGTCTTAAAGGGATGTGTCACAGTGGCAGTGACCCGGTCCATGGCCCTGGGTGTCCATGTAAAATAGGTGGAATGAAGTTGAATAAAGTTTATATGTAGGTTTTTTGTGACACCACCTGTGGTTTCTGATCAGAGAGTGACCAGCTCTGCAGTGCAGATCCTCTGGGACTGATGGTATGATGCAGCAGAGGTGAAATAGCTCTCCACAGGCAAAGCTGTTGTCCCAGGGCAGATGAGTAGATGTTAAAGGAGTGGATGATGTAGTATGAGGTAAAGGTTGTAGCAGTGCTGAGTGGGTGATGCAGGAAGAAGGCAGAAGACACAATTGCATGTTGTTCCAAAATCTTTACTCACAGTTCAGTTGCATGCAGATGTCCACTTGGTGCTGCGTCCTTCAGGCCAGGAGTCCAGCCAACTTCCCAGACAGATAGAGCACACCTTTCCAGCACTCACTTCTATATGTACCTTTCCTGGCCTTCTCACTGTGTTGCTTTTCACGCCTTCTCCTACGCAACACCTCACAGTCAGTGTCCCAGGCCAGCAGCTTCGGATCCTGTCGGATAACGTGCACAGTTCGTTTCCTTGACCCTAATCCTTGCTGCCTTTCCGGCGAAGATAACTGTGGATAGTGGCCGTGGCCCCTAAAGTTGCCACAGCTATTGGCTTGCTAGTTAAATCTTTAGTTCGCTCCACTAGGGTAAGGGGCTTGGTCGCTTCTGCGACCTGATCCCTCCACCTAATGGCTATCAGCGTGAAATGAGCCCCACGGGTGGCCTCTGCCTATCCCGTGCCTCTAGGATCCCTTCCCTCTTCCAGGGAACCTTCCTTCCATCCTCGTCCTCCCCCAGCAGCTCCTCCAGCATAGGAGCTGCTGGACAACACGACTGTTCACTTCCTCCCCCTAAGGG
The DNA here is from genome assembly GCF_039654945.1 of Dendrobates tinctorius. Taxonomy (NCBI): domain Eukaryota; kingdom Metazoa; phylum Chordata; class Amphibia; order Anura; family Dendrobatidae; genus Dendrobates; species Dendrobates tinctorius. Next base: position 8,497,228 of record NW_027361739.1, on the reverse strand, counting down.
GAACTCCCTAACTTCCCCCTCTGCTCTCCTGCTCAGCCTACCAGCTCCGCTGACCTCCCAGCACTCATTCCTATCCAAACACTGTGAGCCAACCCCTGCTATCTATAGTGTAGGTGTGAGGTGAGTCTCAGCGTACCTGTCAGTTGTTCTGAGTGTGGTTGGGTGTCTCCACCTTACCTGGGAAGTGGGATACCACACCTCTGGGTGAGGTGCAGTACCTCTGTGGCGACGGAACCCTCAGGGGCGCCATACCATCATATGACTAGTGCAGGCAATCAATGGTCTCAGCGATCACATTCTGTACTAGTGGCTCATATCTCTAAGCAGTTCAGGGCCAAGACGACAAAGACCACTGGAGTGTCAGCGCTGGAATTAAAATAAAGTCTGGAGGAAAATACTGATCTTCACCGCTACTGGTTAAAGAAGTCCGGAGGAAATGAAAAGTGGATCCAAGGGAATGTACAATAAATAAATATTCATTTGTTAAAAAGGTACTCAAGAGTATAAAAATAATAGGAATTAAATTGGAGGTAGAGTCCATGCAGAGCGCATCAACCGGGGTTCAGTGCTTTCATCAGGCACCGATCCGGCATTGAAAAGCGCTGTATGATGCCTGATGAAGACACCAGTGCAGTGTGGAAACATCTTACATGAACTCTCTACCCCCATTTCATGCCTTTATGTCATTTTATTTTTGAATAACTTTTTAGCAATAAAATACTTATTTTTTAGTACAGCCAGGATCCACTTTTCAATTCATTTAAACTTCCTCAACAAGTAATGGCCAAGGCTCAGTATTTTCCTGCAGAATTTATTTTAAATATTTTACGTGTATGCCCAGACATCGCATGAACTCCTGACCGGTTGCTGCTGCTGCCGTTTCCTTGTGCACTTGGATCTACACCATGTGCCTTCTCCTTGCACAATCCCCTAAGGTGAGCAGTTCTGCAATTGGTTTCTTCCAACCTTGGGTTACTAACACATCTTGATTGAAGCTACTGCACAATGCAGGCATTGTGTTTTCTCCTTTTTTCTTTACAGTCCATTTCTCAGAGCTTGATTTGGGGGAGAATGAAGAGGGTAGGTTAGTCAATTACGGCATTCGTTTTTTCTAAATCATCTTGTAAAATCATAGTTGCTGTCAGTTGTGATAGGAGAACAAGTGATAGCCACCTCCTTGAGGAAATTATTGAGGTATGGTATCTTTAGGCCATGTTCACACCTTCAGAATCTGGTCTACATGAGTATTTGTAAGCCAACATCAAGAGTGGAACAATCAGAGGAAAAGTATAATAGAAACACGTCACCACTTCCGGATTTATCACCCACTGCTGGTTTTGGCTTACAAATACTGAGGTAAAATACTGATCAAGCACTGAACGTGTGAATGTGGCCTCAGTACAGTCATGGCCAAAAGTTTTGAGAATGACACAAATATTATATTTTCACATGATCTGCTGGCCTCTGGTTTTTATGTGTGTTTGTCAGATGTTTTATCACATACAGAAATATAATTGCAATCATCTTATGAGTAACAAGAGGTTATATTGACAGTTAGAATGAGTTAATGCAGCAAGTCAATATTTGCAGTGTTGACCCTTCTTCTTCAGGACCTCAGCAATTCTCCCTGGCATGCTCTCAATCAACTTCTGGATCAAATCCTGACTGATAGCAGTCCATTCTTGCAAAATCAATGCTTTTATTTTGTCTGAATTTGAAGGTTTTTGTTTGTCCACCCGTCTCTTGATGATTGACGACAAGTTCTCAATGGAATTAAGATCTGGGGAGTTTCCAGGCCATGGTCCCAAAATCTCTATGTTTTGTTCCCTGAGCCATTTAGTTATCACCTTTGCTTTATGGCAAGGTAACAGAGTAACATAGTAACATAGTTATTAAGGTTGAAGGGAGACTTTAAGTCCATCTAGTTCAACCCATATCCTATCCTAACTTGCCCTAACATGTTGATCCAGAGGAAGGCAAAAAAAACCCATGTGGCAACAGTAAGCTTCACATTGGGGAAAAAAATTCCTTCCCGACTCCTCATACGGCAATCAGACTAGCTCCCTCGTGCTCCATCATGTTGAAAAAGGCATTGTTGATCGCCAAACTGCTCTTGGACGGTTGGGAGAAGTTGCTCTTGGAGGACATTCTGGTACCATTCTTTATTCATGGCTTTGTTTTTAGGCAAGACTGAGAGAGAGCCCATTCCCTTGGCTGAGAAGCAACCCCACACATGAATGGTTTCAGGATGCTTGACAGTTGGCATGAGACAAGACTGGTGGTAGCGCTCACCTGGTCTTCTCCGAATAAGCCGTTTTCCAGATGTCCCAAACAATCGAAAAGGGGATTCATCAGAGAAAATGACTTTACCCCAGTCCTCAGCAGTCCACTCCCTGTACCTCTTGCAGAATATCAGTCTGTCCATGATGTTTTTCCTGGAGAGAAGTGGCTTCTTTGCTGCCCTCCTTGAGACCAGGCCTTGCTCCAAGAGACTCCGCCTCACAGCGCGTGCAGATGCACTCACACCTGCCTGCTGCCATTCCTGAGCAAGCTCTGCACTGCTGGTAGCCCGATCCCGCAGCTGAAACACTTTTAAGAGACGGTCCTGGCGCTTGCTGGTCTTTCTTGGGCGCCCTGGAGCCTTTTTGGCAACAAGGGAACCTCTCTCCTTGAAGTTCTTGATGATGTGATAGATTGTTGACTGAGGTGCAATCTTTCTAGCTGCGATACTCTTCCCTGTTAGGCCATTTTTGTGCAGTGCAATGATGACTGCACGTATTTCTTTAGAGATAACCATGGTTAACAGAAGAGAAACAATGATGCCAAGCACCAGCCTCCTTTTAAAGTGTCCAGTGGTGTCATTCTTACTTAATCATGACAGATTGATCTCCAGCCCTGTCCTCATCAACACCCACACCTGTGTTAATGGAGCAATCACTGAAACGATGTTAGCTGGTCCTTTTAAGGCAGGGCTGCAATGATGTTGAAATGTGTTTTGGGGGATAAAGTTCATTTTCTAGGCAAATATTGAGTTTGCAAGTATTTGCTGTTAAGCTGATCACTCTTTATAACATTCTGGAGTATATGCAAATTGCCATTAGAAAAAATGAAGCAGTAGACTTTGTAAAAATTAATATTTGTGTCATTCTCAAAACTTTTGGCCATGACTGTATATAAAACGTCTCATCATCAGATGAAAGAAAGCTCTCCAAGGGCTACCTAGATGCCAAATATCAGTGAGTGTCCAGATTTGTTTTACCTGTCTCAGAAATCCAGTTTAATAAACCATCGCGGCACGGACTGTGCCTTTTTTATGGCATTTTGGATGTACTCTTTGTGACAAGAGTCCCCTGACAGATTGGATGTTTCATAGAGTGGGCACTCTGTGTTACAGCTCCTAGCTGTAGTTTATTCATGAAGGTGGCTATTAACTCACAATGTCCTGATAGGGTATTTAAAATTAGTTTTTCTACCAGAGTACACCTTTTACTTACATTTTATTTTAGGCCTCCTTAATACATTCGTTTTTCCAGTACGTGTGATAACTGTTTTTTCACAGATCCTACATTTACCCATTATAATCTACGGTGTTATGCACATGACCATATTTTTACATGGACCATGTGTATGTGTGAAACACATGGATACACGTCCTTTTTTCCCGGCAGCACGGATGACAAGGGCAAATACAAATACTGAGGTAAATTACTGACCAAATACTGAATGTGTGAACGTGGCCAGATGGCACATGGATGACACACTTGTAGGTACAGTACGTGCGCCGACTGGGGGGGTGGTCCCATTTTTGCCGCGAACAGACTGGAGACAGAAACCGGTGTACGTTCAACAGGTCCTCTTTATTGGCCGTCCTCCCGATGACCACAGCAACACGACAGCAGCATGACAGCTTCCGTACACACAGGTCCGGGTACCTTGCACCTTCTTCTCTCTCCTACAGTGACGTCCCTCGCGGTTCTATCGCTGTGGCTGCCCTAGACCTACCACCACAGCGCTTCACCTGCCTGAGTCCGTCCGTCTGGTACCCTCGGGGCTTCCTCTGTCCTGCAGTTCTCCTGTCAGGGCCACCCCCATGACTGTTTCTCCTTCCAGTCCCTCCCGGAGTTCTTCCTCTCTCAGTCTCTTCCTCCTTCAGTCTCCTTCTCTGCTGAACTCCTCCTCCTGGACTGGTTTCCTTCTGGAATTCTCTCTCCCTTTTTATTCCCCTCCCTGGGAATTCCCATCTTGAGTTCCTGTAACTTCGCCCACCATGACTCTGCGGTTTCTTTAGCATTAGGTGCTGTTAAGACCTTTCCTGCTTCCTTCTGTCTCCCTCTAGTGGCCAAACCTCAGTACTGCACCGTCTCCTTTTCCTGCTGTTCTTTGTCTCCCCCTAGTGGTCAAAACCCAGTACTTCAACATCTTTCACTGTCTCCCCACATGTCTATACAAATTCACGTCACGTATATCTACTGCATATCTTATATTTACTTTCCTGCTTCAGACAGGTCCATAGGTCAGTCCACTTCCCTACATACTGATGACATATTGATGGAAAACACTGACACACTAATGGTAAAAATGGACACACGAATGACACACTGATCCACACTGAAGGTAAAACGACACTGATGGAAAACACTGATGGTAAAAAAGGACATATGGATGACACACTGATCTAAACTGATGTCACACTGATGGAAAACACTTATGACACACTGATGGCAAAAAGGGACACACTGATGGAAAACACTGATGACACACTGATATTAAAATTGGACACACTGATGGAAAACACTGATGACACACTGATATTAAAATTGAACACACTGATGGAAAACACTGATGACACAGTGATGGTAAAAAGGGGCACATGGATGACACAAAGATGGAAAACACTGATGGTAAAATTGGACACATGGATGACACCCTGATGGAAAACACTGATGACACACTGATGGTAAAAAGGGGCACACGGATGACACAAAGATGGAAAACAGTGATGGTAAAAATGGGCACACTGATGGAAAACACTGATGGTAAAATTGGACACATGGATGACACCCTGATGGAAAACACTGATGACACACTGATGGTAAAAAGGGGCACACGGATGACACACTGATGGAAAACAGTGATGGTAAAAATGGGCACACTGATGGAAAACACTGATGGTAAAATTGGACACATGGATGACACCCTGATGGAAAACACTGATGACACACTGATGGTAAAAAGGGGCACACGGATGACACAAAGATGGAAAACACTGATGGTAAAATTGGACACATGTATGACACCCTGATGAAAAACACTGATGACACTCTGATGGTAAAAAGGGACACAAGGATGACACACTGATGGAAAACAGTGATGGTAAAAATGGGCACACTGATGGAAAACACTGATGACACACTGATGGTAAAAACAGACACACGGATGACAACCTGATCCATACTGATGTCAAACTGATGGAAAACACTGATGAGTCACTGATGGTAAAAATGGACACATGGATGACACACTGATGATGTCACACTTATGGAAAACACTGATGACACACTGATAGTAAAAACGGACACAAGGATGACACAAAGATGGAAAACACTTATTACACCGGTACTGGTTTTTAATGTAGGTGTTTGATATAGACGTGCGAAAGAGGTCTAACATGTAGGAGTTAATATCCGTCATCAATTTTAGGTGATTGACTTCGCAAATTTACAATGACCACAGCTTCGTAAACATATAAAGCAAAATTAGTAAGGATTTGTGTGCAGAAATTAGTGTCAAGTGGAATAAATATCCATCCAAACTGCAGTGCTCACGGCCACCTCCATCCTGTGCTGCAGGTGTCTAATGGCTAGATGAGAGGTTTCCCTCTGATCTATGGAAAATTAATAAAGCAACAGAAAAAGCAATCCAGCTTCTAAATGCCTCTTTTTTTTGAGGCGCTGCCTGCCTGCAGATATGGCAGAAATCTTTTCAGGTGCTAAAATATAGGCTGTGAACATAGTGATTAGCCATTTGGAGGAAAATAGAATAGTTGAAATTGCGGCAGCTTTCTATCTGGCCACTTTGTAAAAGGACTGAAAATATTATAGCAAAGTTTAAAGTAGGTGTTATTTGCGAATAATATATAAGTGCGGAGGATATTTAGCAAATAATACACTCATCTGCTGAACCTGTTATTACTCAGTCATTTGTGCTCGCTGAGCAAATATTAGCATGTTGGTGGATAAGCTGTTTGTGTTGCTTTGTGTGTGCGTCGCTGAATGTCGGCCTGACAGACATCTGTTTTACTTCTCACTCTAATTGAAGGTCACCTCTTGTTTCATCTCAGTGGAGGTTTGATATTTTGACAAATCTCACAGTCGGAACTTGTTGGCATATGCCAAACTTTCTCCTTTTTCATCATTTTTTCTGCCTGCCATGTTCAGACTTTTTGTCTGTCCTTTCCTTTTTCTCTTTTGTGTTCCTTTAACAAAAACCATGTCACTCCTGAGATTTCCACTCAGCCCTGTCACCTCCACTTCTCTCTCCCTGCCAGTCACTCACTGCTTGTCTGTCAGTTCCTAGCCTTGCAGTTACATTCCTGCGTCCTTGTGCCATTAGTCGTTTATTCTCACATATTAGGTGTTTGTAATGCAAAACTGTAACCTCCAGGGATCCCCTTCTGGGTAATACCCATTTCCTATCTCTAGAACTGGCATTGCAGTTATGGCGGTGTCACATTTAGACATATTAATTCTCTATATAGGTGGGATCTGAGTTCTACCTTTGTGATCAGACTTAGAGCTATGACAGCTCGAAACGCGTAGGCTCGTCATCACTTTGTCTTTTTAAACCACTTTTCCCTATTTTTTAATGGATCTAATAAATATGATGATTTAAATTATATAATATATATATTTTTTTTTTCCTCGCGGATATTTGCTCTTCCTTCCATAGCGATGGAGAACGCTTTCATGGACTCTTGGCACAGCTCCGTAGTACTTATGCAATGCTTTGCTTAATGTCTTTATTATCAGTTGTTTGACAATAAAACGGTCCATAAAAGTCTAGAGATTTACTGTTATTGGCTCCGCAGCATCGAGTGTGAGCAGGATAAACTCTACGCATATCGGATTCTTTCAACATCATCTTTTCGAGGGATTTGATCCGACACGTCTATGGTGCACTGATTCTCGATTTTGGGTACTTTTGGAAATAGTGATATAGAACATTATCAATGTTAAGGAAGCATAATCTCATTATCCAAATGTTGGATCCATTTTGATGACTCTGTTTTCAAACTGGTTTAGAAAGTCTTTTCAGAAATTGTGGTAGATTCTTTCATCCAAGAGAACCGGGCCGATTGAGCAAATGACACTCTGATCAAACTCTGATCCGATTATCTTGGATGAGGAGAAGATGCAGAAAAAAAATTTCTCCATCTTCTCCGTTGTGTGAGTCAACGGAAATCAGACGGCACTCAGATGTCATACGAGTGCAGTCCGATGTTTTCCATGCAGCCATAGAATTGAATGGGTGAGTGTCTTCAGAATTCAGGTTGAACTCACAGCACGCTGCAACTTTTTTAATTGACAGATTTTATCAGTGAGAAAAATAGGTAATCATAATCAGCACTGCTCCATTGAATAATATTGGTCCAAGAGCTATCAGATAAAAAATCAGATGGCACTTGTCCGATGTATACGCTCGTGTGAGTGAGCCCAAATCACATTTTCTACAAGGAATTTTTTATCATTAAGTGAGCATGTTCAGTGTGAGTGATATTTGCTGAAATGCATCTGTTGGAGCTGTTTTGATATTTTGAAAGCTTCAGTATATATTTTACAGGAATCTGAATTCTAAGCGGAACTTGTTACAATGAAAATGTAGTGTCTCACCTGCTCATTTTAGGCTTAGGAGTTCAGTGGGCGGTCTTATTCAAACAGGGAATAATGTCAATCATTGAGTAGGCCTGCCCACTGGACACCTCCAAAATGAGTTTCATATCAAGAAACGTTAAATGACAGAGAAGAGATTAAAAATAAAAAATGCACTACTCTGCTCCACTTTGGAGCTAAATAGAAGGATTAGGGCAGCGCTAACTTCCTTGGTCTACGTGCGAATTCCCGCATCCTGGGTGCCCCTTGTCATTACTAGGTCTCTGCAATGTTATGACATATAAAGCCTAATCACTAGGCTTAGTAATCGGAAGTGGCCAAGTAATCATAAGCGGCAGCTAGGATGCCGACTTTTAGAATTGCTACTTTCACTAAAGCGGCTCTAAAGTTCAAGTCCTCTTCCTCTTTAAAGAGACAATATGGATATTTAATTTCCCAGAGGATCACTGCATGGCCTATAAGTCTCTTTACCCTGGCATGTCAGTCTCAGCAAGAAGAAACGTTACCACTTAGATCCAAGATCTCATACTTTGCACTGATGAGGTGCAACACCCCGAAACATGTATTTGAAAATTGAGATTCTGGTTTCACTTTTATCCTAAATTATATAACAATGCTCATTAAAGGGTTGATATTGACTTTTAGGATTGCAAAATCTAATAGGTGATACTAGAGTTTTAGTCTTCTTTCTCCCTGAAGAGGTAATTTCCATGTACCTAGAAGAGCCATCCATATTCTCACACACTTTACACAGGCCAATTGTACTTTTTTATTTCATTTATGTCATAAAGAGAAGAAACACAAGACATTATTCTGGCAGCTTCTCACATTGAAATCTGACTTATGCTCTATTCACATGAGTATTTTTTCCTTACAATTTTTTCCTACAGTCAGAAGTACTTCAAAGCCGACAACCTGACAAGTCCCGTTATACGTAGGTGAGATATTTCAGGATTTGATTGGGTCTACTTAAAGTATATAGGCACATTGTAAAGAAATTTTATTACTGAAAGAGTAATTAAACGTTTCATTATTATTATTATTATTTCTTCTTCATAAATCATGAGCACACATGAAAATATAACACTTTGCAATGTATCTTATTAGAGATATCTATTTCTTTCTCCCTCTGCACTGATCAATCACTGTGTAGTAGTAAAATCTGTATTCAGTAAAGAAGGATTTTCCTATTACTGAGATAGGGGATGATAGTTTGTGCTCATAAGATTCTATGGAAATGCAATTTGCTAGAGGAAGACACTGATATTCTGCTGCAAGTTTTGAAACGAGAGTTTCACATTAAATGCAAAAGTATTTTGGGTTAAAAAAATCATTTTTTCAATAGGGTTTTGTTGAAAAAAAAATAATTTGTAAAGCACTGTCTGCTGCGTGCTGCATAATGAACTGAGAACACATCAGCGAGCTTACATTGAAGTGACAAGTTTGTAACTCTTTTATCTATCTTTACACAGCTCCTCTGAGATGATATATTATATAAAGGTTCAACCCTCCTTTGATGTGGTCGGTGGTCATAAATCTTCATAAAAGAAAGATAAAAAAAAGTTACAAAATCGTTTTCAGAACAAGCTCTCTGTTTTATCCAGCAACCACCAATTGGCCAAGAAACAATCAGCCGAAACAGCTGAACGGTGCAACATTTTTAATGAAAACCAATTGTAAAAATAATTTTTGAAATTGGATTTTTTTTAAAAGTTTGTATTACTTTGTGATGCACTGGCTTTTGCTGGCTTAAGAATGAACTGAGAACGCATGAGCGAGTTTGTATTGAAGTAACATATTGGTGACTCTTTTATGTATCTTTAGAGTGAGTTTCCACGTACTGTAATGTCTGCGCTTTGGACGGAGTGGAAAGCCCGCTCCGCCCAAAGCGCCGCCCCCTTCTGTACGCGCGGTGATTCCGGATGTGCTCATTGAACACATCCGGAATCACTGCATTGTATACATAGAGTAGGCAGTTTACCTTGCGGAGACTGAGCGTCTCTGCAAGGTAAACAGACATGCTGCAGTCTATAAAGATGCGCTGTATGTCCGGTTTAGCAGGTGTGTCACCCGTAAAATCCCCTCCACTATGCTGTAACATCTGGACACTGCGGCTGTACGCAGTGTTCAAACCGCAGCAAATACTGAATGTTTCCGCTGCGTGGAAACATACCCTAACAGAGCTCCTCTCAGATGACAAATGACCATGTGAATGTTCAGCTACATTTTGAAGTGGTCTGTGGTCCTAAATCAGCTCTAAACTCCCTATCAGAATGAGCTCAATGACGTATTCTGCAACCTGCAATAAACTGGGAAAGAAACAGCTTAAAAATGCAAATGGTGCAAACATTTTTAATGAAGGTCAATTGTAAAAATCTTTTTAGTTTGAAATACCGTCATTTAAATAAAAAACAAATGTTCCAAAGGTAACCTATTCATTAAAAGCAGATATACCACAGCTTTCATCAGTTATGACCAGAAACATGGCTCAGTATTGTTGGACAGATCAGTGTGGAAGTGGTAGTATTTTGATAGCTTTTGATGCCCCCGTTTGTCCAGCACACATTCTCTCTCTTAGATGAAAATTTTTGTTTTTTCTTACTATAGTTGACCTTGAAAGAACTTTGGTAACCAGGGCACAATCATCATAGATGAATGCTATATTCCTAAAGTTTCCGAGGACTATAATTTTCTTCCATTAAACAGTAAATCCATATTGGTCACGAAGAATCACAGCACAACCAGCACCTGGAATAATATAGTCAACCTCCGAGCTGATACATGTATAGATATAAAGTGATCATGTCACGCACTGCCCGCAGAGTAAAGAGCATGAATATTATTATACATGGCTCAGGGCATGAGGGCAGCACAGGACACACTCAGAATGAAATGCATCCTCAGGGAGAGAAACACTGAGACCGGATCATTACCTCTCATATTGGAAAAATAGTAGGACTCAAAGGAAGGGGAACAGTAAGCATGTTGAGTATTTGCAGCAGATTGTTCATAGAAGTGTTTGCAGGAAAAACATTCATTATTTGTCATGCTGTGACAGTTTTCGGTAAGGAAGAGGGACTCAAACTGTCCATGGAGCTGGGACCCTAACTATCCCTGTCCCAGGGGTACTCTTGAAGGTAGAGAGACCAGAGTCTCCAACCTTGCTATGTTTCTATTAAACCCTGATCTACCCCCCCCACACACTCCATGACACATGGGACAGAAATGTAAGGCAAACAAGACACAAAGACAAGACAGGGATAACAGAAAACCTCTATCATACAAAAGCACTAGGAAGGATTAAACTAAATGGGAAGAGGGACTAGGAGATAACCACACACGTACTACATCAAACCACAGAACACAACTTCAACAACACTACTTCAACCACTCAGCTTTAGTGCAGAGCACAGGAAGACAAATATTTTGCAGGCAGGGACAAGAAGGTCTGACTAGTTTATACAGGAAGAGGTAATGACCTGAACAGAAGCAGCTGAAATGAAGCTGCATGTTTCTGACCAGTAAAGAAAAGGTTGTTAAACTCTTCAGCACCAGAGGAAACTAAATCCATTTAATATGGGATACAAATCACAACTTCTATAAAGAAGACCTGCAATTAATTACCCAATGTGACCATCTAACTCCATGTCTTCCAGGGGGACGTGACACCCTTGTGACATTGTTGTGATTTTATTTTTACTTGCAGCTTTTTCACCATTTATGAAAGGGTGAAAAATGCTCCAAAACAATGAAAGAATTAACATGCCGCAGATTTGAAAAAACACTTTGATGGTTTAAATGCGCCAGGGAAAAATAAACAACATGTCCATAAGATTTTAGAAATCACATCCAATTTGTTGATAAATGTTCAGAAAAAAACAGCAGCATGTGAACAAGCCCTAAAATTGTATTTTTTTTTTTGCCTGGAGTGCTTCTTTAAAAAGCATCCATTGTTATAAATCAAAAGTATACATGAAAATAACTAACTTTGTAATCTATATATATTATTAGAGAAATCTGCTTGGTTTTCCTCCAGGACTGATGATTCATTTTCAAAATTCTCAATTTTGGGTAAAATCTGTTTGGTAAAGACAGATCGTTACATTAGTGAGATAGGGGATAGCATTTAAGGCCCCGTCACACACAGTGATCTCGCTAGCGAGATTGCTGATTTTGTGATGCCACAGCGATCTCGCCAGCGAGATCGCTGTGTGTGACGGGAATCAGCGACCGGCCCCCCTGCCGGGTATCGCTGATCGTTCTTTAATCGGCCTGGGCCATTTTTTGATCGCTGGTCTCCTGCTGCCCAGCACACATCGCTGCGTGTGGCAGCGAGAGACCAGCGATCAGCGACGCTGGTTTCTAATGTAAACATCGGGTATCCAGGAACCGCGGCTCTTGGATACCAGATGTTTACCTTAGAAACCGGCGTACACGCTGGTTTCCAAGGTAATCAGCGTGTATCCAGGGGCCGCGCGGCTCTTAGATACACGATGCTTACATCGGAAACCAGCGTGCACGCCGGTTTCCAAGGTAGACATCAGGTATCCAAGAGCTACGGGTCCTGGATACACAATGTTTACATTAGAAACCAGCTTGCTCGCTGGTCCTGATAGCTGGAGGGGCTGTCTATGTGACAGCTAACCAGCGATCAGCCTAACGATGTCCCAGCGATCCCATCCATGTCGGATCCTTGGTGGGATCGCTGGGACATCATTATGTGTAATGGGACCTTTATTTTTTATAATATTCTACACAGAACGGAGGAGGAAGGAGCTCTGTCTCTAGCTCCTTCATTCTACTCTCTTCCCTTTACATAGAATTTTATCAGCACCAACTGTCATCTATCTCAGTAATGTAACAATCTGTCTTCACTGAATACAGATTTTACCCATGAATTGAGGAGGTTGAGAATGACTGATCAGTCCTGGGGCAGAAAGAAGTGGATTTCGCTGATAAGATATATTTCAAAGTTGCTTATTGTCATGTGTACTATTGATTTATGAACTAATCTTGTAGTAGAAACATACTGATCTCTTTTTAGAGTATTAACTAAAAGGATTCTCTAGTGTTTTATCTTCAGAGATAATGACTTTTTCAACCATGTACAGAATTAAGGAGAAAGACATCGAATCTGATTTTTGGATCCCGGTGAGGCTACTCCTGTCAGTTTGAGCCTGGTATATTGTAGTTGCTTTTCCTGACAGCAGGCTGTGTGCCTGTCTCTGCTGCCCATGTTCCTGCATTCTGGGATATTGTAAAGCATAATTAATCTCTGGAGTTCTTTTCACTTCACCAGCTCTTCAACTGCTTGTCTGTCTGTCCCAGCTATCCCCTGCTCTTCACTACTAAGGATTAAAATGGACGTCAGCATCTGATAAGATTCTCGGAACTTAAAATAAAAGACCTGAAAAGAAAAGAAAAATATGGCTAAATCTGTAGGTTTTGCATCTTTTTTATTTTTCCAGCCTTCTAATGTGCTCTGCCATGTACCCGCCACTGCACTTACACATTTAACTTTGCCCATCAGCTCTACCATCTGAATGATTTCTCGGATGCATTTTATTGCTACCCTGGAGGCATCGAAACTATCCTCCTTTTCCCTCCACCCTTCCCAGTCTTTATATACTGAGGTCTTCCACTGATGTGTTGTGGATATTCAGACAAATATATTCACAGAGTGTGATGCTTTTCTAGTTCTCCCCACCCCTTCCCTCATCACCTCTGCTGGCTCTCGCATCGCGGACTGAATCTGGCACCGTCTGGGTTTTGTGTCACAGGGAAGGTGGGTGGGTGAAGATCTGAGAAAAATAGAGAGCGATTAATTCAAGCGCTTGGTCATCAAGGAAAGAATACTCCGGTGAAATCCACCTCAAGGGACCACAGACACTGGCTGCTGCACCAGTTAACACACACAGCTGAACACTGGTTTGCTCTCCTTTTTTATTCATCAGTCTGCTTGGTTTTGTTTAATCACATTTCTTCCCTGTCTGCGTGTGAGAACGAGGTGGAGAATGGAGCAAGAGGGAGAAAGGATGAATTCTGATTCTATTGGCCGGTGTCTATTTCTCTTCCCACCCACAGCAGTTCCACCTCACCTTGGTGTCTCCCCACGCACATCCAACCCTCCTTATCGCAATGAAGAAATCTACAGCCAGAGTTTCTATGGATTTTATTTATAAACATTTACCCCCAACTGGCGATCGTTGAGTTGACAGCAGGCTTTGGTGGTTGGGAGGGAGAGACTACAAGGGGGCTTCTTCTTCTCCTGTGGTATTTCATGTAAAGAGGGCTAAAAACCACCCAAAAAAATCAAACTGGAGGTAACAAGGCTGTACCTCCCAAGTGGAAAAATGGATCTGAAGGAGAGTCCCAGTGAGGACAGCCTGGGGAGCCTCCACCCCTCTAGTATTCAGATGTTTGCCAACACATCCACGCTCCATGGGATCCGGCATATATTTGTTTATGGCCCACTGACAGTTCGGCGCTTCCTGTGGACAATTGCCTTTTTATGCTCGCTGGGCCTCCTTCTTCTGGAAAGTTCAGAGAGAGTGGCCTTTTACTTCTCCTACCAACATGTTACTAAAGTGGACCAAGTGGTGGTAGAGAGCCTGGTCTTTCCTGCCGTTACCATCTGTAATCTCAACTCCTTTCGCTTTACTAAAATCACAACTAATGATTTATATCATGCAGGAGAACTGCTGGAGCTACTTGACGTCAATGGTCACATACTTGAACCTCATTTGGCAGACCCAGAAGTCTTGGCCATTCTTGAAGAGAAGACCAAATTCAAGCAATTCAAACCGAAAACCTTCTGTATGGGTGAATTCATGGAGAGAACAGGCCATGACCTGAAGGACATGATGCTTTATTGCAAGTTCAGAGGACATGAGTGCAACTACAGAGACTTTCAAACCGTGAGTACTATTTGCCTGGATCTCACTTTGGTTTTCATGAATATTTGGGAATAAAATAGCATTATGAACTTAAATATTTAATTGAACTTATTTGCTTCCTGGTTATATATAGATGCATAGTATCTTCTATAACGTCAATACGCTAAAATATAAATGTCCTATAAATTTGGATTTGAAAGTTTCTATTTCCTTGGAAGTTTACCGTAAATGCTTTAATTGGCACTTAATAGGCTGTGCATGGGTTCTTGAGATCCCAAGTCAGAGTGGCACATGGCCACAAGGCCTGCCAAATTCCTGTCTAATATAATGTACTGGAATTCCAAGTTATACACATTCTTGCTTGTCCGCAATGTGAAGACAAAGCCAGAGGGCTTAATAAACACAATTGTTTGGCTCAGCTGGAGAGCTGGATCTGTAGGCCAAGGTCAACAGGTGCCTGGCTTGTATCAAATCAGACAATAACCGTATTCATTTCTTCATGATTTGATCATTTGAGTAGAATTTATTGCATCTCTTGGTTTCATACATTTCTTTAGTTATGAAATTCTTGTATATTGTCATCCACCTCATTCTAGTTTTCATGCCTTCATTAAAATAGCCTTCTCCATCTAGGCAATGTCTGTTAAATGCTCTTGTGAGCTTTAGACTTCTTATTCTACTGTGCTGAGAGTTGTCTGTATCGGTCATAGTAGAAGGTGGTAGTGTTGATTCCTTGGTCAGTTTAGCATTGGCATAGATTAGACAAGCTCTGCAATTCTTCCATAATGTAAAACGTGCATTTTGCTGGCAATTCTAAAGCATTCATCCCATGTAAGCAGTGGCAGTAAATAGGTTAAAACTGTTTTGCTGATAAATATTTCACACTGTAAGTCTGGAGACTTATTCTTTTCGATGGCTTATCTGATAAGCTTCTTTCAAGAAAACTTATGGTTTCTAATTAAAAATTGCTGTTTGCATTACCTATACATTGGTTGTTAAATGGTTGTCCAATACATTGTTCACTGGATGGGATTAGGGACAGGCACATTCAGTACTATGTAGTGCATTAGTTAGCCAAATGGCTGCTCGCATAAAGGAGCTCTGGGGGCAAAACTGACACACTGGGCTAGACATGGTGCAGGGCCCGCAGGGGTGGAGTATGATGCGCAAATTTAGGGAGCACCAAAGAGAGAACCCTCTGTGTTATACCCCACCCTCTATGACCCTTTACTCAGTCATCAGTTTTAACCTTTTTTATTTATCCAAGCTGATATTCTGCACATTTTTGTTCACTTTTGCATTGGAAACTAATCATTAGAAACTTCCATTTTGCTGGGCCCCATGACAGAAATATCAAGGCCAATTTATAGTCAGTGGGGTTCATTGGACTCCTATGTGAAAACATGAAAATAACTTACCTCTAAAATACTCTAATATGTAATTGTAGCTGACTGAAACATTTGACAACTTACTTAGGGTACAAATGTACAGTGAAGGAAATAATTATTTGATCCCTTCCTGATTTTTTAAGTTTGCCCACTGACAAAGACATGAACAGTCTATAATTTTAAGGGTAGGTTAATTTTAATATTGAGAGATAGAACATAAAAAATAAAATCCAGAAAATCACATTGTATAAATTATATAAATATATTTGCATTTTGCAGTGAGAAATAAGTATTTGTTCCCTCTGACAAACAAGACTTAATACTTGGTGTCAAAACCCTTGTTGGCAAGCACAGCAGTCAGACTTTTTTTTGTAGTTGATGATGAGGTTTACACACATGTCAGAAGGAATTTTGGTCCACTCCTCTTTGTAGATTATTTCTAAATCATTAAGATTTTGAGACTGATGCTTGGCAACTCGGAGCTTCAATTCCCTCTATAAGTATTCTATGGGATTATGGTTTGGAGACTGGCTAGGCCACTCCATGACCTTAATGTGCTTCTTTTTGAGCCACTCCTTTGCTGCCTTGGCTGTATGTTGGAGTCATTGTCTTGCCAGAAGAAATAGCCACGACACATTTTTAATGTCCTGGTGGTGTGAAGGAGGTTGTCACTCAAGAATTTATGGTATATGGCTCCAACCATTCTCCCATTGATGCGGTGAAGTAGTCCTGTGCCCTTAGTAGAGAAACACCCCCAAAACATAATGTTTCCACCTCCATTCTTGACAGTGGGGATGGTGATCTTTGGGTCATAGGCAGCATTTCTCTTCCTCCAAACACAGCAATTTGAGTTAATGCCAAAAAGCTCAATTTTTGTGAACACGGTCTAAGGGCTATTCCAACAAAATCCACAAACAAATCCTTTTTTATTTTTCATTATTTTAAATTCTCCTAATTCCAGGGCACTGAACATGCAAAAACAAGGTTTCTGCTAAATAAGCCTTTTAACTTATTCTTGAATAGCGACAAAAAGGTATGTTGTAGACAGGTAACAGATGCCGCCCTGCCATGTCCATGTTCTTGTCAGGCTAATCTTGAGTTAAGGGTCGTAATGTTGAGGGTATTGTTAGTGTATAGACAAGATCAGTGACAGGCATGGGCTTTATGGCTATTACTCAGCCCCATTCCTGCCTTTCTAATGCTAGCTCCAATCCTGGATGTTAAACCCCTTTTGATACAGTGGTCATTAGCACCTGCATCTAAAGGTGTTTTGACTCAGCAAATGGGACACCTTCTATCACACCATCACCTCCACCTCATCATGATTGCAAGGTGGTGATGGGTTGGTTTGGAAGCTGTGGTTCTCATCAATGGCTTCTAAAGCCACCCTCTTTGTACACCCTTTAGGCTCTGCCAGAAGTATTGCAGTTTACTGTTTGAACAATCTAAATACAGGTTCAAGTTCCCTAGTGAAATGTAAAAAAACAGTATTACAATTGTTACAAATATAAAAAGGTAAATACATTTAAAAATGATTTCCCTAATAAAAATGTTTTATGTGAAAAATTTAAAAATAAAAATTCATACAATTGGTATCTTCTTCATACCTGCACTGTGAATTATAATTATTTTTAATATTATAAATACCACATGATGAACATAATAAAATAAAATTATATGAAAAAATCATGCTATTGCTGTTTTTGTTTGTTCTACATCCAAATAAAAAAAGATAAAAAACCTATATACCCCATATGGTACCAGTAATAAGTACAGCTCATCCTGCAGAAAACATATCCTAATGGTATGCGCACAGAAAGTGTTTCTTGAGGAGTGTTTTGACACGGGTCTACTCCAAACGACGCCTGAAAGATCACTTAAAAAATCCCTTGAAAGTCTCTTCCTAGCATTTTTCTTCTGTTTCAGGTTTTGAAAAACATGAGAGGGGAACAGAAAGTTCATGTCACTTCTTTGAAGAGTCTCTTGATGGAAAATGCTTAAAACTAGGCACTGTCCAAACAATAACCTGCGAGAAAACGGGCTATGTGCATGCAACGTCTTTTATTTGATGACAGAGCAGCTTGAGATTGCTTTCACAAAGCAGATTCAGGAAAAAGCCTGATGTCTCCTGGCAGTTTAGCTGGCATTTTTGCCACGCATCCACCACCGATGTCTTTCTACTGTGTCTTCTATAACGCAACTTGGGCAGCTTCGTAACAAAGCCATCCAAAGAATAAATGTTACTTCTTTTAACTATCGGTACTCAGGGGTTTCTGAACCGTGAAGTAGTTTAAAGAAGTAACAAAAGTCTAAACATATGCACAGTTATGGTATGTTGTTTTGACATTGGTGTGCATTATGTCCATTTTTAGTGACAGTTTTGTGGCTCCACCAGAAAAAGACGTCATATGCACATAGCCACTGAGTGGAAAGTCTCCAAATCCTTCTCTAAAATACAAAACTCCTCAAAAATTTGGAAACATGGAGATTTCTCTCAATGGCCATATGCAAACTGAATCTTTTTACAGATTTTTTTTTTATATATAGGAAACTGAGCAGATCCTTTAAAGTTTTAACACGTTTTGTATTTTTGAGGAAGATTTGAAGAGTTTCATCACAGTTTCTTGCGTTTAAAAAAAAGTTTTTATTGTGGAAAATTAAAAAAAAACATTAAAACTATGAAAGTTTAAATATTTTGCATGCTGAATTGTGCAACATTTAGGGTATGTGCCCACTGTGTGTATTTGGTGAGGTTTTGGAGTGGAAACAGATTATGTGCACACGGAGTGTTTAAAAGAGTTTTTGAAGCAGGAACTTTAATTCTCAAAGCTCTTCAAAAACACTGAGTTTCCACATCTTGTGCACATAGCTGTTGTTACGGTTCTGCAGCAGAGGACTAGGGTAGGAGGGGGAAAACTGACCCTGCACTGCGACTAGGCTGATACCCTACGATGGAGTGGGTGACCCATTCCTAGTGAATAGACCCATCGAAAATCCTAGGCTAATATCAAGCGAAGACCTATAGATAGGGGGGAAGGGGGTCCCTGAAAGATCTAAGGACTGGGTACAAAAATGGGTCACCTTCTAACAGAAAACACAAAGAAGGCTGCAGAAACAAACTGAAAACAGAAACTGAGACTAGCAGAACCAGAGGTGCCAGAACTGCATTAATTAAACATACAGAAAGCAAAGCAAGGCTCCAAGCCAGAACTCAAGCAGATTAACATTATTGTCCAGCAAGGAATGGGAGACAGGTGCAGGCTAATAAAGGGTGATAAACTCATATATTTTATTCCCTAAAATGATACTTTATTAATTAAAAACCACAAGTGTGGTATACACCAGAAAAAATGTGACAGAAAATGAAAAATAAAAATAAAAATAAAACAAAAGCTTTTGTTTTATTTTTATTTATTTTTTTTTATTTTTTTATTTTTTTTTTTTATTTTTTTTTTTCATTTTCTGTCACATTTTTTCTGGTGTATACCACACTTGTGGTTTTTAATTAATAAAGTATCATTTTAGGGAATAAAATATATGAGTTTACTTGAGAACCCTTGAAGGATTTCAATTTCAGATTAATAAAGGGTGATACAATCACATGACCAAAGGCAAACCCAGCCCCAGGGGAAAAAGACCAGCAGCCAGAACACTACAAGAAAATGGCGGATAGTCACAAACTTAGCAGATTCTAACAGCTGTGTGCACACAGAGTCATTTGAGGAGCTTTTGGAGCAAAAACTTGCTTTGTCTAAACAGAATTCTTTGATGAGTTTTTGAAGTAAAAAATGAGACAAAAATAAACAGAAACTCCAAATGTTTTAGCAGTTTTGAGTTTTTGAGTTCTCTGAGAGTTTCCTCTTAGTTTTTGCTGCAAAAAGACTTTGTGTACCTTACCCTCCTTGTGGAGTGTGTCAGTGAATGCTTTCCAGACATCAGCAGTCTTCCCCATGATTGTGGAGCCTACTGAAACATACTAAGGGACCTTTTTAAATGCTTAGGAAGCTTTTGCAGGTGTTTTTGTTAATTATTCTAATTTGCTGAGATAATGACTTGGGTTTTTATTTGGCTGTAAGCCATAATCATCCACATTAACAGAAATGAACACTTGAAATACATCACCCTGCTTGTAATGACTCTATATAATATATGAGTTTCACTTTTTTTTATTGAAGAACTGAAATAAATTAACTTTTTGATGATATTCTAATTTTGTGAGAAGCATCTGTATCTACTGAGCGGGAGATGAGAAGAAACTCTTGAAATCCTCCTAAAAAATGCAAAGCATCTCAAAAACTTGGACGTTTAGCTCAGTTTTCTCTTAAAAAAAATGGAAAAAAGACCCCCTGTTCATATAGCCACTGAGTGGACACTTTAAGTTTTTGAGTTTTAAGTCTTTGAGGAGGATTTAAAAGGTTTTCACTTGATATAGAGCAAAACCTATTCTGCAATTGTCTATTCCCTTCCCCCCAAAAAAAGAATTAACGTACTTCACAAAGTTATCCTTGAAAAAGTAAACTCATTGTAAAAAGAACAAGACCTTACTCTGATCTGTCAAAGGAAAAATAAAAAACATATGACTTTGAGAATGTAGCAAGTGACTCTTACATAAGTGTCTCAAGAGGGGAGAGCACCATGTCAATGAGGGCAACGGGAAGAAGACTAAGTGTATGTGTACATGATCAGTGTTTGTTCAGGCTTTGACGCAGGCGAATTTCCACAAGAATTTTGCTACTGCGCTCACTTGCGTTTTTGTATGAGTTTTTGTATGAGGCAAAAACACGTGTTTTTGACGCATGCATTTTTGTAAAGGATAGATAGATATTAGGTATTGTATTTTGTGGACTACAAGATGCAGCGGACCATAATCCACACTACAAATTTTGGGGAGGAAAACATTTTTTTTTAAAAATGATGGTGCGTCTTGTAGTGTATTTTTGCGGTAGCTTACCAGGGAAGGCGGCTCTGGTGAAAGAAGCTGGCGGCGGCAGGACTTGGGCAATATTGCGGACCCGCATGCTGTGAGTAGGGAGTGTTTGGGAGTGCAAAGCTTTTACAAAATGTTTGAAGTCCCCAAACTTCCCATCCTTTTCACTACGGTGGACTTCAGGAAAATGGCTGCAGAGACACATATTGAGACCTTGGGAGCCGAGATTTTGGGAGCTGAGAACTTAATTTGCACTTGCGCCGCCTCCGTCCATTTTCCCGAAGTCCACCACAGTAAAAAGGATTGGAAGTGCTGGGACACCACAGACAGTTTGTGGAAGCCAGGGGCTGCCATAGCCTCGCACCAACGTACATACCCCGACCTCACAGCCCGGGTCCCACAGCATCACCCCACTCCTGATGTTGCCAGCTTCCTGAAGCTGCGACCCTGCTTCCTGGGACCCCGCTCCACTGCAGCTGCCCCCACCCCCTGGTAAGCAGTATTTGGATTAAAAGATGCTAAAATTTATAAATACGTCTTATAATCTGGAAAATACAGTAGATAGATATGTGACATATATGAGAAAGATATGGAATAGATAGATAGATAGATAGATAGATAGATAGATAGATAGATAGATAGATAGATATGGGATAGATAGGTAGATAGATAGATATGGGATAGATAGATAGATAGATAGATAGATATGGGATAGATAGAAAGATAGATATGGGATAGATAGATAGATAGATAGATAGATATGGGATAGATATATATGTGATAAATAGATTGATAGATAGATAAATGTGTGATTGATAGATAGATAGATAGATATGGGATAGATAGAAAGATAGATATGGGATAGATATATGTGATAAATAGATTGATAGATAGATAAATGTGTGATTGATAGATAGATAGATAGATAGATAGATAGATAGATATGGGATAGATAGATAGATAGATAGATATGGGATAGATAGGTAGATATAGGATAGATAGGTAGATATAGGATAGATCGGAAGATATGGGATAGATTGGTAGATAGATAATATATTTGATAGATATATATGTGATAGATCGATAATATGTTGATATGGGATAGATAGATATGAGATAGATAGGTAGTTAGATAATATATGTGATGTGATAGATATACATATGATAGATAGATACAGTTGTGGCCAAAAGTATTGACACCCCTGCAATTCTGTCAGATAATACTCAGTTTCTTCCTGAAAATGATTGCAAACACAAATTCTTTGTTATTATTATCTTCATTTAATTTGTCTTAAATGAAAAAACACAAAAAAGAATTGTCCTAAAGCCAATTTGGATATAATTCCACACCAAACATAAAAAAGAGGGTGGACAAAAGTATTGGCACTGTTCGAAAAATCATGTGATGCTTCTCTAATTTGTGTAATTAACAGCACCTGTAACTTACCTGTGGCACCTAACAGGTGTTGGCAATAACTAAATCACACTTGCAGCCAGTTGACATGGATTAAAGTTGACTCAACCTCTGTCCTGTGTCCTTGTGTGTACCACATTGAGCATGGAGAAAAGAAAGAAGACCAAAGAACTGTCTGAGGACTTGAGAAACCAAATTGTGAGGAAGCATGAGCAATCTCAAGGCTACAAGTCCATCTCCAAAGACCAGAATGTTCCTGTGTCTACCGTGCGCAGTGTCATCAAGAAGTTTAAAGCCCATGGCACTGTGGCTAACCTCCCTAGATGTGGACTGAAAAGAAAAATTGACAAGGGATTTCAAAGTAAGATTGTGCGGATGTTGGATAAAGAACCTCGACTAACATCCAAACAAGTTCAAGCTGCCCTGCAGTTCGAGGGTACAATAGTGTCAACACGTACTATCCGTCGGCGTCTGAATGAAAAGGGACTGTATGGTAGGAGACCCAGCAAGACCCCACTTCTTACCCCGAGACATAAAAAAGCCAGGCTGGAGTTTGCCAAAACTTACCTGAAAAATCCTAAAACGTTTTGGAAGAATGTTCTCTGGTCAGATGAGACAAAAGTAGAGCTTTTTGGGCAAAGGCATCAACATAGAGTTTACAGGAGAAAAAAAGAGGCATTCAAAGAAAAAAACACGGTCCCTACAGTCAAACATGGCTGAGGTTCCCTGATGTTTTGGGGTTGCTTTGCTGCCTCTGGCACTGGACTGCTTGACCGTGTGCATGGCATTATGAAGTCTGAAGACTAAGAACAGCAAAAGAACAACAAGGTTTACCCGTACAGGCCTCCAAACAAATGCACTATCAGGATGCAGTGGACCCATATAATAAAGATGGCAACACAGGTGCAAAAATACCAATCAAGCAACTGCTCCAGCCTACCAATACATGGAGGGGGTGATTGCCTGGTATGTTGATGCACAAAACAACTTGTATGCGGTGCTGTTCACACTAAGGCCATGCACAGCATCCAGGCCAGCCTAGTACCAACACCCTTCTATTAGTTCAGGCGGGCTGCCCAGCGCTAACAAAATGCATGCCGTGTGAACAGACACCGCAGTTTACAAAACCAAATGGGCCCAACTGCACCCCGAATAAAAAGTGCAAAAAAACACATTTTAAAAAAATGTGGAGTATTAGCTGATATTTTGGCCAAAATACGTGAGCCCGTAACCTACGTCAAAGATCTCCATGCTTACGGGTACCTAACACTAAATAATAATACAGCACAGTACAAAAAGAGGACTTGAAAATCCTCCAATAATTGCACCTGTGTTGCCATCTTTATTATATGGGTCCACTGCATCCTGATAGTGCATTTGTTTGGAGGCCTGTACGGGTAAACCTTGTTGTTCTTTTGCTGTTCTCATTATTGGAGGATTTTCAAGTCTGAAGACTACCAACAAATTTTGCAGCATAATGTAGGGCCGAGTGTGAGAAAGCTGGATCTCCCTCAGAGGACATGGGTCTTTCAGCAGGACAATGACCCAAAACACACTTCAAAAAGCACTAGAAAATGGTTTGAGAGAAAGCATTGAAGACTTCTAAGGTGGCCAGCAATGAGTCCAGATCTGAATCCCATAGAACACCTGTGGAGAGATCTAAAAATGGCAGTTTGGAGAAGGCACCCTTCAATTATCAGGGACCTGGAGCAGTTTGCCAAAGAAGAATGGTCTAAAATTGTCTAGCCCATTTTTGGAGTTTTGTGTGAAATGATCAATGTTTTGCTTTTTGCTTCATTCTCTTTTGTGTTTTTTCATTTAAGACAAATTAAATGAAGATAATAATACCAAAGAATTTGTGATTGCAATCATTTTCAGGAAGAAACTGAGTATTATCTGACAGAATTGCAGGGGTGTCAATACTTTTGGCCACAACTGTAGATATGTGATTAATTAGTGCCTTGCTTACGTTTATTAACCTTATCTATATATATATATATATATATATATAAAAAGGAATGTGTGTGTATGTATTGGCCACGCCCACTCCACATTGCCCCACCCAATCACTAAGCATCTTTCATTTCACCAAAGCTGTTTAAAAGAAGCTGAGCTGTGATTGGTTGCTATGACCAACAATTTTCCAGCTCCACAACACCTCAAACACAAAGAAAAAACGCAGTATGACAAACGTGCAAAAATACTCTGTTGTAAAAAATACATAACAGCAGAGAGCCAGTGCTGGTAAAAAATGATAACAAGAACAGGGTATTTAGTTGATAGGTTTTTTGCAAAAAATGTCAACAAAACCTCAGCAGACACTGACCAGGTGGGAGAAATCTAGCATCCCAGGAAACATGAGCTCCCAGCCACTGTCTGCCCCCCAGAAAAGAGCACAGAGCACATGTCAGAAATGAATCCCCCCCTCCCTGCCCATATACCCATCACACATCCTCCATCCCATAGTCCCATAGGCACATCTTTCCTCTTAAAGGGATCTCTGGTATGGAAGTCAGGGCAAGTTAACTCTTCGCTCTTGTTCTGACCCCAGGCCCCTCTTAAAGGGATCCCCAGTATGGAAGTGAGGGCAAATCCACTCTGCGCTCTGGTTCTGACCCAAGGCCCCTCTTAAAGGGATCCCTGGTATGGAAGGGAGGGCAAATCCACTCTGCGCTTTGGTACTGACTCCAGGCCTCTCTTAAAGGGATCTCCAGTATGGAAGTTAGGGCAAATCCCTCAGCGCTCTGGTTCCATCCCCATGCCTCTCTTAAAGGGATCCCCGGTATGGAAGTTAGGACCGTTCCACTTGGCACTCTGATTCTGACCCCAGGCTGATGAGATGATGTGGCATATTAGGGGTAGTAGTCCGATGGCTCTGACGGGATGATGTGGGATATTAGTGGTAGTAGTCCGGTAGCTCTGGCTGACAGGATGATGTGGGATATTAGGGGTAGTTGTCCGGTGGCTCTCATGGGATGATGTGGGATATTAGTGGTTGTAGTCCGGTGGCTCTGGCTGACGGGATGATGTGGGATATTAGGGGTAGTAGTCCAGTGGCTTTGACTGATGGAATGATGTGGGATATTAGGGGTAGTAGTCCAGTGGCTCAGACGGGATGATGTGGTATATTAGTGGTAGTTGTCCGGTGGCTCTGACGGGATGATGTGGGATATTAGGGGTAATAATCCGGTGGCTCTGGCTGGCGGGATGATGTGGGATCTTAGAGGTAGTAGTCCAGTGACTCTGACTGGATGATGTGGGATATTAGGGGTAGTAGTCCAGTGGCTCTGACGGGATGATGTGGGATATTAGGGATAGTAGTCCAGTGGCTCTGGCTAACGGGATGATGTTGGATATTAGTGGTAGTAGTCAGGTGGCTCTGATGGGATGATGTGGGATATTAGTAGAGATGAACGACTTTGCCTTTTTTTAGGGTCGAGTCGGGTTTCATGAAACCCGACTTTCGCAAAAGTCGGGTTGAACGAAATCGGCCGACTATAGGGAAAAGCCGGAGGCCGACTAAAACACGAAACCCAATGCAAGTCAATGGGGAAGCAAAGTCGGCTGGGAGTGGAGGACAGTAAACACACCTACAGTGCCCATTTCAATGCCAAAAACATCAATTCTTATTACTGAAGCTTGTCAACTTTAATTTACTTCATAATAATAGTTACGCATTGAAAACTGGTGGTTATTTGGCTAAAGTTGTGGGGGGGTAGGGCTGGCTCCAGGTTTTCGTGTGCCCTGGGCCAAAGAGTGTCAGTGTGCCCCTTTAACACATACCACAACTCATGATGCTCCGATACGGCACAGAAATATAGGTATAGTACAATGACAAATACTTCACTGCTTACATGACATGACTGATCTATTTTAAATTGTACAATGGCTCAAAAAAAGGACAGTATATTACTCCATACAGTATTATGGCCACCACATTGTGCACCAAACAGAATAATTGGTCACATATAATGTTCCATACAGTATATGATGAGCTCCACATAATGCTACAGTATATGATGCTCCGCATGGATGATGCTCCAGTGTGCTATGGGCCCAAATAATGCTCCATATATAATGGGCTCCATTTCTAATGCTCCAGTGTATAACGGGCACGGTAAATGCTGCTCCAGGGTCTGATGTCCCCCATCTGGAATGCTCCAGTATATGATGGGCCTCATGGATGATGCTCCAGTGTATGATGGGCCCTAATAATGCTCCATATATAATGGGCTCCATTTCTAATGCTTCAGTGTATAATGAGCCCCATAAATACTGCTCCAATGTCTGATGACCCCCATTTGAAATGCTCCAGTATATGATGGGCCTCATGGATGGTGCTCCAGTGTATGATGGGCCCTAATAATGCTCCATATATAATGGTCTCCATTTCTAATGCTCCAGTGTATAATGGGCCCCGTAAATGCTGCTCCAGTGTCTGATGTCCCCAATCTGGAATGCTCCTGTATATGATGGGCCTCATGGATGATGCTCCAGTGTATGATGGGCCCTAATAATGCTCCATATATAATGGTCTCCATTTCTAATGCTCCAGTGTATAATGGGCCCCGTAAATGCTGCTCCAGTGTCTGATGTCCCCAATCTGGAATGCTCCTGTATATGATGGGCCTCATGGATGATGCTCCAGTGTATGATGGGCCCTAATAATGCTCCATATATAATGGGCCCCATTTCTAATGCTCCAGTGTATAATGTGCCCCATAGATGCTGCTCCAGTGTCTGATCTGCCCCATTTATAATGCTCCAGTATATGATGGGCCTCATTGATGATGCTCCAGTGTATGATGGGCCCAAATAGTGCTCCATATATAATGGGCTCCATTTCTAATGCTCCAGTGTATAATGAGCCCCGTAAATGATGCTCCAGTGTCTGATGTCCCCCATTTGGAATGCTCCAGTATATGATTGGCCCCATTTTTAATTAACCCAGGCATGGTATGTGAAAAGAGCTCCATGGAGTAATCTGAAGTGTGTGCTGCCGCATCTTTCACTTTTGGTGTGTGTGAAGGACACAAGGAAAGGGGTTGCTCCGGACCAGAAGCCTGCACTTACGACTCAGTGCTTGCATTTTTTGAAACTTCAGAAGAGGAGGTGATAGAGCTGGAGGCTGTTTCAGCAATGTAAGCCAAAAACAGTTCCTGATGCTCCAGCTTTAAAAGCAGTCTACCTACTCCCAGAAAAGGGAGCCTTACAGGCCTTCCAGAGTTACACCATGACTCAGGCTCAACACCTCCTGCCTTAGCTGCTATTGTGTTTTTGGCACTACCAGCAGATGCACCACCACCACCATCAGTACCAGATGGCCCCTCATGCCCACGTCCACATCCTCTTCCACCATACTTCCTCGTGTTTTGGAAAATGGACCCAAAATACCAGCAGATATATGGTACTGTATCAGAAGCGTACAGCCCTATACAGTCTAGGGATAACCGTAAATCTCCGTGTATATTTCATGAGTCATACACAGACACTCACAGGCTCAGTATTGATTACACAATAAAATAAAAAGTTGAAAAAGGGTACAGTATCACCAGATACAAGGTATATATAGCATAGTGTAAACATTTTGAATCTCTGTATATATTTCAGGAGGCAGACACAAACGCTCTCAGGCCCAGTATGGATTACACAAGAATATGAAAAGCTGTAAATGGGTAATGTAACACAAGCGTACAGCTGTATACAGTGTTGGGGTAATATTAAAGCTCCAAATATATTTTCGGAGTAACAGACAGATGTTCACAGGCTCATTATGGATTACACCAGAATCTAAATAGCAAAAAAGGTTACTGTATCAGAAGTGTACAGCTGTATACAGTGTTGGCCAAATTTGAAATCTCGGTATATATTTCCGGAGTCACCCTCAGACGCTAACTCAGTCTGGGCTTGACCATAATTAAAAATGTTGTAAAAAAGGTACTGGACAACAATATAGCAAGTATATATATTACAAGGTACAATTGAAATCTCCGTATACATAGTCCCGTAGTCACTCTCAGACGCCTACTCAGTATGGATTTGACCGTAATACTAAATGTCGAACAAAGGTACTGTATAACAAGATACAAGCTATATCGTGTATATGGTAAAAATTGGTATCTCCGATTCACCGTATATATAGAAGGCATAAACCATACACGCTCACTCACTATGGATGATACCATAATAAAAAATTTTGAACAAAGGTACTGTATCAGCACATACCAGGTGTATCCAGTCTAGGAGTAATTGTAAATTTCCGTCTATACTTCCGGAGACAGATACAGACACTCACAGGCTCACTATGTATTACACCAGAATTTAAAAAGTAGAAAAAGGGAAAGGTATTCGAAGCGTACAACAGTATACAGTGTTGTGGTACTTTTAAATCTTCATATATATTTCAATCTCAGTAAGCCAGTCCAGACTCTCCGCTACTGGAAACTACATGGATACAAGTACAGACGGAAAGTCGAGTGTTAGCAGAAATTTGGGAATTACTCATCGCGGGAAAACCTCCCGGTAGATGTTACAGAGGCGATGCAGACCCTCAATAACTGTGTCTGTGGAGACAGCGAAAATGGTTCTTTGTGAAGAAAGGATTGCTTTATCGCAGTAGCGTGGATCACATCACCGTTACTCGTCTCCATCAAATTGTGATCACAGGGAGAGATGTAGACATGGTTCTCACTGCCTATGATGATGTGTCTGGTCATTTTGGAGTGCAAAAGACAGAAGCCACAGGCTGTAGGCGATTCTATTGGATTGGCATGAGAGGAGACATTGAAAAATGGTGGCAGGAATGTCACACGTCTGTGACTATCACAACTGTGAAAGGTGATCATAAACCACCACTGCATCCGCTTGTAA
The DNA here is from genome assembly GCF_039654945.1 of Dendrobates tinctorius. Taxonomy (NCBI): domain Eukaryota; kingdom Metazoa; phylum Chordata; class Amphibia; order Anura; family Dendrobatidae; genus Dendrobates; species Dendrobates tinctorius. Next base: position 8,467,844 of record NW_027361739.1, on the reverse strand, counting down.
ATTGACGTTCATTACAATTGGTAGCCATTAATCATCTGAAGGTAGAGGCCAGCCGGACAGGCCATAGCTACATCTTAACCATCATCGATCAATACACCAAATTTCTAGTGGCCGTCCCTGTGAAGGATTTAACTGCCCAGACTACACAGCGGTGGAGCAGGGAGAGGTAAGTATTGCAACTTGCAAGTGCTGTGACAATGACCAAGCAGGGGGGGCACACTCGTGGGCGACGGTACTGGCACAAGGCCCCTCATAGTACGCTGGTGTGTCTGACAGCGAGTGGGCCCCCCCACCATCAGAGACACTGTATTGTACTATGAGGGGCCCTGTGCCAGTGCCGTCGGCCATCAGTGGGCCCATCCACCTGTTCAGAGCAATGGCACTTGCCCGGGTGCACCAGGTGTCGACCCCAGCCCTTGGGGGGGGGCAGCCCAGTTAGGGAGGTTTAAAAAATGGCATATGTTGATGTGTAGGCTGGACATTCAGCTGCTGCAAATGGCGGAATTGGGCAAGTCAGAGGAAGAGGAGGACAAAAGCGAGGCAGTTTTCTAACAACCTATGTGTCATCATGGGAAGGTGGGACAAGATCCTTCGAAACCCATGCATGGATCATTTTAATGAAGGTTAGATCATCAACATTTTGGGTTGACAGACGGGTCCTTTTTTCTGTCAGGATTGATCCAGCAGCACTGAAGACTCTTTCAGATAACACACTAGCAGCAGGGCAAGCAAGCTCCTGTATGGCATAGTGTGCCAATTCAGGCCAGGTGTCCAGTTTAGAGGCCCAATAGTCAAAGGGGAATGACCTGTGAGGGAGAACATCGATATGGGAGAAGTAGTTTGTAACCATAGTTGACAACTGCTGTCTCCTGTCACTTTTAATCGATGCAGTATTAGCAGTCGTGTGAGCGGTACTTGAGAAATTATTCCACAACATAGTCATTAAACCCGTCTCCAATGCCACTTCGGCTGTGTGCACCACGAACACCTCTTCCATTGTGCCCACTACGGCTCGTGGGAGAACCAGCACCACTGCTGTGTGTTGGGAAAGTCTCAAACAAACAGTTCACCAGAGTTGCTGGTTTGATAGCCAATATTATCTCTAGGTTCTCCAGTGGCATGATGTTGTGTAATTTGCCTTTGTAGCATGGATCGAGGATGCTGACCAGCCAGTAGTCGTCATCCTTCATCATTTTGGCAATGCGGGAGTCCCTTTTTAGTATCCGCAAGGCATAATCGCACATGTGGGCCAATGTTCCACTTGCCAATAATGCACTGCCACTGCTGGGTGGAGGAGCACTTTCTGGCAAATCCACATCCCTACAGTCACGCACAAACACTGTACCTGACCTTGGAACGTCAACATTTTCTCTTGCCCCCTGAGAAGCATCCTCCTGCCCAAAATAATCATCCCCCTCATCCTCCTCCTCCTCGTCTTCCTCCACCTCGTCCAGGACAGTTCCCTGACCAGACAACGGCTGACTGTCAGCAAGGCTTCCCACCTCCTCCTCCTCCTCCTGTTCCTCCTCCGCTGCAGACGCCAGATCCTTACTGTGCGTCAAACTTTGCATGAGCAGATGCATAAGAGGGATGCTCATGCTTATGATGGCGTTGTCTGTGCTTACCAGCTGTTTGCATTCCTCAAAGCACTGAAGGACTTTACAGAGGTCTTTCAGCTTTGACCACTGCACGCCCGACAATTCCATGTCTTCCCTCAAACTGCCTGCCCGTGTATCCTTCCACAAATGCATTATAGCCTGCCTCTGTTCACACAGCCTCTCAACCATGTGCAGGGTGGAGTTCCACCTTGTTGCAACGTCTATGATTAGGCGGTGCTTGGGGAGGTGGAGCAATTGCTGCAGCTTCTGCATACAAGTGGAGTGGACGTTTGAGCAACGCATGTGCGAGCACAGTTTTCGCACCTTATGTAGCAGGGATGTTAACTCCGGATAATTATTAAGGAAGCACTGCACCACCAGGTTCAAAGTGTGAGCCAGGCATGGTATGTGTGTGAGTTTTGCACAGGCTATGGCTGCCACAAAATTCTGGCCGTTATCACTGACTACCTTGCCTGGCTCAAGATGTAGACTGCCCAGCCATGACTCAGTTTGTCACTGCAAGTAGTCGGCCAGTACCTCTGCAGTGTGTCTGTTGTCGCCCAAAGACATCATCTTTAACACAGCCTGCTGACGCTTACCACTAGCTGTTCGATAGTGGGACACCTCGTGTGCAACACTGCCAGCTGCAGATGAAGTGCTCGTGCGACTACGCTCTGTGGATGAGCTTTCGCTTCTGGAGGAGGAGGGTCGAATGCCTACAGCCAACTGTTTCCTATACCATGGGCTAGGCAGCACTGTCCCACCACCGCTGTCCCCTGTGGAGCCTGCATCCACCACATTAACCCAGTGCGCAGTGATGGACACGTAACGGCCCTGGCCATGCCTACTGGACCATGCATCTGTTGTGAGGTGCACCTTTCCACTCACTGATTGCTTGAGTGCATGAACAATGCGGTCTTTCACATGCAGGTGGAGAGCTGGGATGGTTTTTCAAGAAAAGAAGTGCCAACTGGGTAGATCATAGCGTGGGACTGCGTAGGCCATGAGCTCGCGGAAAGCTTCGCTTTCACCCAAACGGTAGGGCATCATCTCTAATGAGATTAGTTTGGCAATGTAGGCGTTCAAACACAGTGTACACGGATGAGTACTTTCTTGTCCTACTCAGAATGTCTGGTAGGGTGAGCTGGACTGGAGAGCTGCATATGGGGGAAGTAGCGGTGGACCGGACGGAGTGAAAGGGGGTTGGTGATGGTATTGGTGGTGATGGCCTAGATTCAGTGTTGTGTTGCAAAACCATTGTGATTCCCTGAGTGCTTTGGCCTTGCGATGATACCTCAACATTTAGTGCTGGTGGTGTGCTTAACGGTGGCGGTGGTCTTACAGTGGGTGAAGCGATGGAGCGTTGCTGTCTACCTTCAGTCGGAGCAGGTGCACATGTGCTACCTGAGGTTTTGTAGTTCGTCCACGCTTGCAAGTGCATGTTGATTAAATGTCTAAGCATGCAACTGGTATTCAAATTTCTGAGTTGTTTACCTCGGCTATAGGTCCTTCCGCACTTCTTACAGGTAACCTTTGCCTCATCAGTAGGATTTTGGACAAAGAAGTGCCACACTGCACTCTTCCTACTATGGTATACATTTTCTGGCCTTGCACGCTGTGCTAAGTTGACCATCTGGCCAAGCTGTCCTGCAACTCTTTTAGTTTTTGGTCCATGCTTTTGGACAGCTACGGGCCCGCCAGATAACTGCTGCTGCGATGTCAATGCCTGCTGCGGATCCTTCTCCTTATCTGAACTATTGCCAGCGCCACCCTCCTCCCCCAGTAGATGCCAATCCGGGTCAAGAACTGCGTCATCCATCACCTCCTCTTCAAAGTCATCTGCACCTACCTCTTTACCTTCTGCTGTGTCACCGTGTAAGGTGGTATAGTATGTGGGAAGGGGCACCTGAGTTTCATCAGGGTCAGATTCTGGCTCAGTAGACTGCGAGGGCAATGTAGTGCTCTGGGTCATTGTACCAGCAGAATCATCTAGCAGTGGCTGTGGATCAGTGCACTCCATGTCAGAGTCATCTTGGACTGGGGAATTCAGGATTTGACTGGATAACCCAGGCATGGTATGTGAAAAGAGCTCCATAAAGTAATCTGAAGTGTGGGCTGCCGCATCCTTAACTTTTGGTGGGGGTGAAGGACACAAGGAAAGGTGTTTTTCCTGACCAGAACCCTGCACTGACGACTCCGTGCTTGCAGGTTTCGAACGTTCAGAAGAAGAGGCAATAGAGCTGGTGGCTGCTTCGGCAATGTACGCCAAAACCTGCTCCTGATGCTCCGGCTTTAAAAGCGGTTTTCCTACTCCAAAAAAAGGGAACCTTACAGGCCTTCTTGGGCCAGACGATGACGCAGGCTCAACACCTCCTGCCTTAGCTGCTATTGTACTTTTGCCAGAACCAGCCGATGAACCACCACCATCAGTATTAGCTGCGCCCCCCTGCCCACGTCCGCGGCCTCTTCCACCATACTTCCTCATGTTTGGGAAAATGTACCAAAAATACCAGCAGAGAGATGGTACTGTATGAGGAGCGTCCAGCTGTGTAAGGTTTATTAAAAAAATTAAATCTACGTATATATTTTGCTAGTCATAGACGCTCTCCCAGTGTGTATTTGACCGTAATCCAACAAGCAGATATACGGAACTGTATCAGAAGTGTACAGCTGTATATGTTTTTTGTGTATTTAACAATCTCCGTATATATATTTACGGAGTGTCACACACACACGCTGACTCTGTATAGATGTGACTGTAATGCAAACGGCAGATATACAATAATGTTTGAGAATTGGACAGCTCTATATGGTGTCTGTATGGAAAATTGTCATTCTCCATCTATTTTTATACGGAGTGACACACGCTGTCTCTGTATAGTTTGACCGTTATCAAACAGCAGATATACGAAACTGTTTGAAAAGTGGACAGCTCTATAAGGTGTAGGTCTGGAAAAATGGAAACTCTCCTCGGTTTGTTTTTCCAGAGTCACACACAGATAACTTGTATTTGTCCGTGATGCCAGCCAGTACACGGTAGTGTGTGAGGAGCGTACACCACTAAACGGTGTCTGTATGGAAAATTGTCAATCTCCTTTTTTATACGGAGTGACACACGCTGTCTCTGTATAGTTTTGACCGTTATCAAACAGCAGATATATGAAACTGTTTGAAAAGCTGACAGCTCTATAAGGTGTAGGTCTGGAAAAATGGAAAATCTCCTCGGTTTGTTTTTCCAGAGTCACACACAGAGAGCTTGTATTTGTCCATTTTTCCAGCCGGTACACGGTAGTGTGTGAGGAGCGTACATCGCTATACGGTGTGTGAAAAAATGAACGCTCGGTAACTCACCAGAACAAAATAATAAAAGCTGGAGTGCTTTGAAAAAAGCAGTTTGAACAGCAGTGTGCACACAGCAATGCAGCTATCAGGTAGCCTTAAAAGGCAGCCTAATCACCACCAGCGCTGTTGCACACAACAAAAATCCTCCCCTTTCACTGCACACTAACTGTACAGTGCAAAGCACTATTAGCAGAAGCAATTTTTTTTCTTCTTCCCTGCCTAACTCTCTCCCTTATTCAGAATCAGCAGCAGCACCTCTCCCTATTCTAAGATCGGCAGAAGTAAGATGGCGGTCAGCAGTCACGGCCTTTTATAGCCACTGTGACGCCACACAAAGCCAGCCAATCACTTCAATGCCCTTCTCTAAGATGATGGTGGTGGCCGCTGCCCATGTCATCACGTTGGCCACAGTGTGCGTCCTCCATCATTGGCTGAGAAAAGGTGCTGGAAGCATTATTTGAAATGTGACTTTGGCGTTCGGCTCGGCGACCTCATGGCCAACCTCACGCTATGGTCGGGTTTCAATCGGCGAAACCCGACTTTAGCTAAAGTCGGCAACTTTTGAATTTGACCGACCCGTTTCGCTCAACTCTAGATATTAGGGGTAGTAGTCCGGTAACTCTGGCTGATGGGATGATGTAGGATATTATAATGAATGTGGTTATGCGGAGTGGGCAGGGCTATGCACTCAGCTTTATATATATTCAGTGCCTTGCAAAAGTATTCGGCCCCCTGGAACTTTTCAACCTTTTCCCACATATCATGCTTCAAACATAAAGATACCAAATGTAAATTTTTGGTAAAGAATCAACAATGAGTGGGACACAATTGTGAAGTTGAACAAAATTTATTGGTTATTTAAAATTTTTGTGGAAATTCAAAAACTGAAAAGTGGACCATGCAATATTATTTTGCCCCTTTACTTTCAGTGCAGCAAACTCACTCCAGAAGTTCATTGTGGATCTCTGAATGATCCAATGTTGTCCTTAATGGCTAATGATGATAAAGATAATCCACCAGTGTGTAATCAAGTCTCCGTACAAATGCACCAGCTCTGTGATAGTCTCAGGGTTCTGTTTGATGCACAGAGAGCATCATGAAGACCAAGGAACACAACAGGCAGGTCCGTGATACTGTTGTAGAGAAGTTTAAAGCAGGATTTGGATACAAAATGATTTCCAAAATTTTAAACATCCCAAGGAGCACTGTGCAAGCGATCATATTGAAATGGAAGGAGTATCATACCACTGCAAATCTACCAAGACCCGGCCGTCCCTCTAAACTTTCATCTTAAACAAGGAGAAGACTGATCAGAGATGCAGCCAAGAGGCCCATAATCACTCTGGATGAACTGCAGAGATCTACAGATGAGGTGTGACAGTCTTTCCATAGGACAACAATCAGTCGTACACTGCACAAATCTGGCATTTATGGAAGAGTGGCAAGAAGAAAGCCATTTCTCAAAGATATCCATAAAAAGTGTCGTTTAAAGCTTGCAACAAGCCACCTGGGAGACACACCAAACATGTGGAAGAAGGTGCTCTGGTCAGATGAAACCAAAATCGAACTTTTTGGCAACAATGCCAAACGATATGTTTGGCGTAAAGGCAACGCAGCTCATCACCCTGAACACACCATCCCCACTGTTAAACATGGTGGTGGCAGCATCATTGTTTGGGCCTGCTTTTCTTCAGCAGGGACAGGGAAAATGGTTAAAATTGATGGGAAGATGGATGGAGCCAAATACAGGACCATTCTTGAAGAAAACCTGTTGGAGTCTGCAAAAGACCTGAGACTGGGATGGAGATTTGTCTACAAACAAGACAGTGATCCCAAACATAAAGCAAAATCTACAATGGAATGGTTCACAAATAAATGTATCAAGGTGTTAGAATGGCCAAGTCAAAGTCCAGACCTGAATCCAATCGAGAATCTGGAAAGAGCTGAAAACTGCTGTTCACAAATGATCTCCATCAAACCTCACTGAGCTCGAGCTGTTTGCCAAGGAAGAATGGGCAAGAATTTCAGTCTCTTGATGTACAAAGCTGATAGAGACATACCCCAAGCGACTTGCAGCTGTAATCAAAGCAAATGGTGGCGCAACAAAGTATTAAGTTAAAGGGGCCGAATAATATTGCACTCCCCACTTTTTAGTTTTGGAATTTCCACAATTTTTTAACCAATAAATTTCATTCAACTTCACAATTGTGTCCCACTTGTTGTTGACTCTTCACCAAAAATTTACATTTGGTATCTTTATGTTTGAAGCATGATATGTGGGAAAAGGTTGAAAAGTACCAGGGGGCCGAATACTTTCGCAAGGCACTGTGTATATATATATATATATATACATATATATATATATATATTCATTACAATTTGTTATAACTAACCGTAGTTAGTTACTATGCCCAGACAATGCTGGGCTCTTCAGCTAGTAAGAAAATAATTTTAAAAGATGATGTGGGGTGCCCCTACTTTTAATAACTAGCCCAGGTAAAGCAGACAGACTTATACTGTATTATCAGGCTGGCAAGGCCCATGGTAATTTGACTCTTCCTAACCTAAAAATTCAAGTCCCCAACCGCCCCCAAATTGGTGCATCAATGAGATGCTCCAATTCTGGCTCTTTGCCCAGCTCTTCCTGATGGCCCCAGTTTTGTAATATCTCCTGGCATAAAACCCAAGGGTTAGTAATGAAGAGGTGTCTATCAAACACCCCAATTACTGACCGATTAATAAAAAAAAAATCACATACACAGGAAAAAATAGTTTATTTTAAAAAACATTAGCCACACCTTGTTCACCAATTTATTAAAAAGCAAAAGAAAATCATGACCATTCTACCTAATCCAGTGAATCAGAAGTAGGACAAAAATGGCAACCCAATAAACAATTGCTTATTCTCCAGTTTATTAAAATCCCTGTAGCTCCAATGCAATCCATTGGGGTTATCACAACTTTGAGCCATTCTGTACAGCAACCTATGGAACGTCGTTCTGAGAACGACGCTTCAAAAGTCATTCTCGGTCATGTCTCACGAGCTGTGATGTTACTGAGTTACAGACATCATCACTCTTGAGACACGAACACAGAGTAAAAAAGGTCAGTGGCCATGAGATTTCTATTAATCCCATCCACTGTGCCTGCACTATAAAACGCAGCGTTTCGGACTCGGCGAAAATATAATGGATCAAAAACGCTACCATTCCTGGTTGTGGACATGCAGTCATTCAAGATATTTTAGATGTCTTGGTGACACTGCTTTTTTGCACATGTCTGCATGTATTTGCTTGGCGTAAGCTATTTATTGATTTTATTAGTCACTTTTCACTGAAAAATATTCTAACCAACAAATACACCTTTTCCAATAAAGGATGTTTTGAAAAGTGGGAATCCACTCTACAGAAACAAATACAAATTCCCCAATGGACAACATCATTCAAAATAACGGCAAAAGCCACAAAATGTATGAATATTCTTGAGACTCATTATAAGCTGGTCCACAGATACTATCTCACTCCGAATAGACTCAGAGTCTTTGGAGGGGGAGGATCTGGACTATGCTGGTGCGGTTGTGGATCACAAGCTGACTTGCTTCATGTGTTTTGGGGATGTCCTATCTTAAAAGTATATTGGCTCAAGGTTTTTCAATTAATCTCGATTATATGTAATTGGCGTGTCCAACCACACCCAGCTCTAGCCTTGTTGCTCATTGGAATCTATAGGTTTAAAAAAGAAAAATTTCTGGTCGCTCATATTCTAATGTCTGCAGTGTATCTAATAGCGAAAGGTTGGAACAACATTAAACCACCTGATATCGTTACATTGATTTTGTTGGTCGATAAACATTACACATATGAAAAAATTCATTATATTAATAATCTATCGATAAAACTATTTGGAGATAGATGGAATAAATGGATAGAACTTAAATCTAAAATAGAAGATACTTTCATATCCTGAACCCTTTTTTTTTCTTTCTTTCATTTATATTATGCTCAAAACTTTATTTTCCCAGATGCCTGCCGGTATTTCTACATTTGCCTATTGGTTTGATTTGTTTATTGTTGATTACATTCATCTTAAGTGTCCTTGTTTTTGATACATGATGGAAAATAGTATCATATTATATTGTACTGTTATACAATGTTCAGAATGTCATATGGAAATGACTTACACTATATGAATGTATGTTTTATATTTCTGTTACCTTGAAAACTTTAATAAAAACATTGTTTAAGAAAAATAAGCGGCTCTGGAGGAAATTCTGAAAAATCTTTGAATATAATAAAAGTTGCACAGTACAAAACTAAAAGAAACAGTATAAACTTAGAATGTGGGAAGTATTTGCCTTTATTGATTTTTTAAATATAGAAAAAAATAAACTACAAATATTTGAACACAGTAAGTAAAAAAATATATAATCACTTCTATTACTGTGGCATTAAGTGGGTTGTCCACTTTGTCCACTAACATCATTTACTGTACAAATAAGGCTACTTTCAGACTTGCGGTAGGAGGTGTAGCGCAGGGCCGCCGCTAAGCTCCGCCTTGGTCGCTCTTCCTCCAGCCAGCTCCTGCTCTGGGCGCAGGACGCTGCATGCGACCAGCATACCCTATATTTAGGGTTGGGTACACTGGCAGTGCGCTGGTATGCGCTGAGCGCACAAAAATGCAACACGGTGCATTTGGCGCATGTCGGCGGAGCGCAAAAAGGGCGCATGCATCGGCAAAAACATACCAGCGCACAGCCAGCATACCCAATGTTAAATATAGGGTATGTCGGTCCCATGCAGCGTCATGCGCCCAGAGGATTAGCTGACCGGAGGAGGCACGGCCAGGGGCGGAGCTTAGCGGCAGCCCTGCACTGTGCCTCCCAACGCAAGTCTGAAAGTAGCCTTTGCCCATGGGATAACTTTGATTTCTGGTGGTCTGACCACTGGGTCCTCAATGCTCCCAAGACTGTGGCTCTGTAATCCCAAGAACTGAGCTCTGAAGCTCCACCTTGATTAGAGTGAAGGTCCACATGTTCTGCTCCTTTCATTATCAATGTCTCTGCCAAAAATATTCGCACTTAGACTGCCACACTTAGTTTTCTCCAGGAGGTCAATATAATGACATAACTGGAATGGCGGTTGAGCATGTGCACCTCTACTGTATTCAAGATGTGTCTGCAGAGCCCTGATCTTGAGGCTCTAGATCCCCGATTTCAGGATCACTGGAGGTCACACTACCATCTAACAGAAAATTATCCCCTACCCAATTGGGAATAACTCATATTTTTGGAATAGCCCTTTTAGACGTTCTACCTTCTTGCATCCACAAATTTATAATAAGAAGCAATTCCAAGGAAGACTGTGATTAGCAAAAGGGAATGTTTTGAAAAAGCTTCGAAAACAGCATAAATATTAAATAGGGGTAATTAAGTCTGGTAGACAATGTTATGTAAGAGCCATTATGTTCCTAGTGAGCAGGGCATCATGCACAGCCGACTGCATAGATTACTTATAGAACGGAAAATGATCCTGGAAGACAAAACTTTAATAGGTTAATCCTGTAACTCAATAAATACTGGTGCAGATATTTGCACTAAATCTAGCTAGCTGCATAGTGGACAATTGATAAAAGCAAATTTTTTACCTTTTTTTAATGTTAGGGCCATCTTTGGTTGTGCTATGTGGAGATGTGACAATGTGACAATGCATTTAATGATTGTCAATGTGGTTGTGCTGCGGCATGAACACAATAGACCCAAATCATCAAAGCTTTTCTGCCAGAATTCCGATAATAAAAAGTTTGAAAAGTCACAAATTTTTGGCACAACTCAAAGCTGCATTCAAATTTTGCTCAATTTGGCATTCTTACTGCATTTTAATCCAGCTCCGACAAAGTGTGGACGCTGGCTCAAGTACATGATGAGCATTAACATTCTCTACTCTACAAATCTTACTCCTGTAGGATCTAGAGTAAGATTTGTGTTGAAATCCCACTTCGCACCTAGTCTCAGTCATTAAGGGGAATGCGCCTCGTAGTGAAACAGTAGCCTCATCCTCCACCCTCCCTTCATCAAGACTGGCATAAAAATTGATGAATCAGGCCCAATATTTTATCACAGGTTGTAATGTAATTCTCAGGTGTCTATGACTTGTTCATTTCTCTAAATTTGATCTCTTTTTATTGTCAAACTGCAACTCCAAAATCGTTGTGCAACAAAAAGTAGTACACAAATTGCACAAATTTTTGAACAGCAAGTCCTGATGTTGCATGAAAAATATCTGTGTAACTGAATAACAGTGATGGTTTTGTTTGCATACGCACCGCCGTTCCATCCATTTTTTGTGAGACTGCTGGAAATAGCCAAGCACAGCCTTCAGCTACTCCCCCAGCAGTCCCAAACCATGCATAGAGTGGTGATGCGCAAGCACTGCTTTATTCTAGAGGTGCATTTTTAGTGCCCGGTTCTTGGGATCAGTGGCTGTTCCACTAGTTGGATCACTTGTGGATATTGATGATTTTGGGAAATCCATGTAAGTGACGCGCTCGAGGGGCCGTAGGACACTCGGTACCGAGCCCATTAACTTCAATGGGAGATGTCACAGTGGCAGTGACCCGGTCCGTGGCCTCAGGCGGTCATGTAAAAGGGGAGTATTGATTAGGGATAAAGTTTATGTAGTGATTCGTGACGCCAGTTGGAGTGTTCGACTGTAGTATAGCCGGCACTGCAGATGATCTCTGGGGGAGTAGATGGTGATGGCAGTGCAGATGTTAAACCCTCTCCAACCAGGGCCGACCCCCAGAGATTGTGAAAGAAGTAGAAGGCACGGAGTAATAAGGCAGGAGACAAGGAAAGTCACTTTATCATTTACTGTAGTTCAGGTGCAGTTCAGAGGAGATATTACAACTTTCACCAGGTTACAGTCTGCTCTGGAGAATGGGACTTATCCTCTCTGCTGTGACTCAGTGTAACTTCCTGCTATTCTAATCCCTTCTGGGACCAAGGCTTCCCGGAGTTTAGAACTTCTCAGTATTGCCTCTACTCACTGTGTATTTCTTCTTCAGCAACTTGCAGCTTGAATCCTTTGTGAAGCAGCTCAAGTTCCCACTTGCACTATCCTTCACTGATACTAGGTTGTTGCAGTATTTCTGAGGGAAAACACTTTACTGCTGGTTGTATAATCCCACACAGTCTCTCAGCTTACCACCCTGCTCTGAAAGCATGGATGATCTAGGGGCTGGTTCCCTGATGCTTCTTATTAGCTGTACTCCTGGACAGAGCACATGTCTTAGCATGGCTTCCAAGCGTTCTTCTTCCCTGTTCTTCACACTGAGAACAACTCCTCTCCCCTCCCAGTAAAGGTGTGTCTGCAAAGCTCTAAGCTTCAGACAAGTGAGGGAGGGAGGTGAATTGTGTGTGTGTGTGTTGTGGTCGCAGAGAAAGCATAACTCCCATTGCTCACAAAACACATACAAAACAGTACATACTTAACCCTTTTGTGGCGGTAATGACGCAGGGCGCCACATAAGCATTGATCACTAAGGATAGACATAAGATAATAAAATATGTCTTGCACATTTTAAATGTCCAATATGACCGTCTCTATTTTATGCTGGTCGTCCTAATTGTAACTATTTGACTGAAATTTAATATCATTTTTATTTTTCTCATTTTATAGAAAAGCTCCAATGTCCATGTCAGATTAATATTTTTCAATTTCTATGAGGATTTCATTTGGGAGCAAACTTGCAATGATATTAATTCAGTCTTTCAGCAGACACTAATGGACCATGCACATATCTTGCAAGTACTTCCGTGACATGTAGTACAACGGCCAATTTAAATTTATCGTCATGAGGAGATGTTAGATCTGCAGATCTGAAGTAAAATGCTAACTCTCTCTACAATCAATCTGCTTAAGCTTACAAGTCTATCTCTGCCACACTGTGGTTATAATGATGTAAATGGAGGTGATTGCCTCTGGAGGAGGGGAGATGGAATATGCTAATTGGATGTCTGTAAATGAGCTAAATTAGGGAATAGTGCAGTCGTCATAAGCTTCTTAATGACACCATTTAGTACTCAACGCCTTTTCCGTATTCTGAAGAATGCTAAAAAAAAAACAAAAAGAGTGAATATATGCACTGCAATGTCAAAACTATTTGCTATGCCTATATTCAGCCTTTTGCCACTTCTTTTAACCGCTTGAGGCTTCAAGTCATGAAATTACCTGAGCATTCTTCTGGCAGCTTCCACTTGGAAGCCACCTCTGTGCTATATATGAAATTAGCAAAAACGGATAACAAGCATCCAATGACACCACTCAAAAAGAACAATAATGAAGATTTAGATAAAATAAATGAATTTTTATTGAGCAAAATAAACATTAAAATGTAAAAAGGAGAACATGAATCAAAAATTACCGTGATGCATGTATGAGGAATCAAAAAATAGAGGGAGTAATCAAGTCAACATGAGTGGTGAAGCGGAACAGGATCAGGCTGCAAGTATTTAAATGTAATAGTGCAGCAAATTCATGTGGCCAGAAGTACCGTATATGAGTTAATAAGCAAGTGCATATAATGATAACATATCTAGACAGACCTAATGAAAAAAGATGCAAAGTATAGCTTACCCATTATGCTGTAAACCGCCTGTTCGCGACACCACAGATGCCCCGAGGCGCATTTCGTGGATGTGCTTTCTCAAAGGGAGTGACATATATGAAATTAGGAGAAAAAGAAACACAGGCGGTAAAGCCACCACTGGTATTTTCCTGAAGTGTCTTCTGCTTCAAAAATAATATGGTAAAACCGACATTTAAAAGATACCGTACCGCATACCATACCATACTATATACCGTATCATTTGCACATACCCTTAGCTGCCCATTCACTAGAAATTTTTTTGATGGATAAAGGGCAATCTTATAACACTTTCTGTCTGATCATCATCGGTTTTAAATGACACAAGTTGTCATTACAGAAGTCAATAAGTTTATCTGCCATCTTGAATTTTTTGGATGTCCATGAAAAGTTGCCACTTCTGCATCCCATCAATTGTTGCCCAATTGATGGGATGCAGGTCATAAATAACATCAGACATTTTTGTGTGAATTGTAATTTTAACTTATGATATTGCCACTCAAGATGAAATACCTCAAACAACAATGATGAATGACAAGTCATTTGTAGACGGTTATCTGAAATCCATATGTGTGTGTGTGAATGGCTAGCTTAGGCAATTCAATACTAGGTCATTTTCCACCATTCCTGCCTAGGAATATTTTTTGGGTTTTCTGTAAATGCAGTTTAAAGAGCTGTAAACATTTTTCACATTCAGATATTCACAATATTTTTGCATCTCTTTTTTTGTGATACGTGAGGTTTAATTTTTATATTATATTCATACCGTCTTTTTTTCTGATATCATGCAATATCAATGAGAAAAATAAGTAATGTGTGTCTGTTTTTCATATTTCTTTATGACCACAAAGGACTTTCTAGGGCTAGTAAGAGCGATTTGGATTGGCAGCAACTTTTTTTTAATATATTTTTCTCCAACTATTTATGTTTCATTATTTTCACACATTACGTCCGCCTTCACAAAGTCATAAAAAACCTTTGGGGGCATTTCAATTTTGAAATACTTTATGCTTATTAATCTGATTTTTCCTGCAACTGGGGCTGATATATTTAACCCAGTTACAGGGTAAATTCTGCCTCCTGTCTGCATAGCACAGTTGTCTAGGTGTCCTAGAATCGAACAGCTCGTTGACTCATCCTAGACCCAACAATCACATGATAGCTGAGTCTGGAGGAGGAAGCACTGTCAGTGCTACCTATACTGTTTAGCACGATGTATACTGCTATCGGGAAGGCAGGCTGTGGGGAGTCCGTCTGTGTTTGACAGATGGCGCCTCGATCCCGGAGCTGCATGATTTCGTGCAGCTTTTTAACTATGAAATGACACTTTAAAGTAGAGTAAAATCTAGAATGTAGACTGCCTGGACATGTAATGTCTACGGGCAGTACGGAAGTAGTTAAAGAGTTTAAGACAGCTTTGTTTTTATTCAGTCAGTGAGGACTAGGTTGGTCAGTCAAGCAGCTTGGCAGCTTGTAAAAGCTATGCCTTGATGAATTGTTCTATGCAGATCGCTGCACCATTTCACAGCTGGCAATACTTTATGCGCTTTGAAATCATTCATCCCACAAGCTTGATGGCATCTAAGGGGAAAGAGCACCTTCACTGCGTCTCTGCCACCTGAAAGCTTATTAAGACCAAATGAACACAATTCATTGTTGTACGGGCCCTATGTACCTCTGTATGATTTCAATTTCTTGGGAATTTTTTTCTTTTTATACTAATAATAAATCAGAATGAAAAGGTCGTGTTATAGTAAAAAAATATGAGCTCCATGAGAAAATATCTCAGTAGATCTATTTTCCTAAGGCTAACATTTGATTTCAGCCCTATTTTGTCAACACAATGTAGAAAACTGTAATTCTTATCTAATCAATTACCCTAAAAATATATTTATTTTGGTTTGAAGCCTCTGAATACCCCAAAGCATAATAAATAAAGGGGAGGAAAGGGATTCAAAAACAATAAAAAATTATACTCGCCTGTCTAAGTTTTGCCTCTCACCTCCTTTCCTCCTGTGCTCCAGTCTTCACTTCAGATCTCTAGACTTTGGATTTCCAGCCTTTTTCGTTCTTCCATCACTAACTAGCCCCAATGTGGTCGCTTGGGACTTGTTGCTCATCAGTCCGGCTGGCCACCATTTTGCTGAAGTCACGTGAATGGAATAGCAAAATTAGGTGAATCTGAATTTTTGTTGAAATATTGGACTAATACGACTTATTATAAATCGATTTGCTCAACAGTACTTGTGGATCAGTATGGAACCATTGGAATTAGACATACCATTTAAGATACACAGGCATTGCTCTTCCATGTGTTTAAACAGTTGCTCTAAAAATCCATCTTCAGAAGCACACTGCTCCACTACCTTTTGGTTGCTCCTTGCCAGGGAGTTGTGCTCTTCCGAAGATTGACAGTTTGAGGCAACAGCATGACTGAGCCACTGGCCCAAGCTGTAAACTCTCTGGTGCGCCTAGGAGAGGTAGCTTTGCCTCTGCAGCATCGGAGGGGCACTGAAGCTAGCCAGCTCCACCAATGATCTGTCCAGTGTCAGTGCAAGTCTTGCAAGTTATATATCAAAGAACTTTCAAAACTGTCCATGGCATAGAATACTGTTCAACTGCAACAAAAGGGGCCCGTAACCAAGATGATCAATACTAAATTATGTTCTTAAGAATGGAAAGGATGTTTAATAACAAGTAAACTAAAAAGCTGCCTATTTTTACAGGCACTTTGCAATTTTCCTCATTTATCATGTCTAGACAACTTCTTTAATTCCTGAGTCCTATATGACAAATGTTTCTTTATCATCTGAATGCAACAATTTTAGAATTTTACCACTTTTAGTAATCAATTGACTGAGTTCTTATTTCTAAAATTTTGTAACCTACACCACAGACTGACACTTAGGCGATGTGGTCCTTTCATCCCCTTTACAATGACCTTTGCCCGTGTTCATTAGACACTTCAAGACAAAAGATAGGTTTGGAGTCTTACCTTTGCCGCTAATGTACATGTGTTGTTTCCTGAAACAAAGTCAGAGTCTAAAAAAAAGCCCCAGGGGCCAGTGTGAAAATTGCAAGATTCCTGTTTTGTATTTTGTATTTTTAATACAGATTGTAATATGTTAAAAAAATCATTGAAAAAATATTTAAAAAGTAAATTTAATGCAAAAAACCCTGACTTAACAATAGGTTATTTTCTGATGATAGCTTCTCTTTAAGTTGCAGCTACCTTAGGCTGAACTAGTTCCCAAGTGGTCGGCTCATATGCTATGAACTGAAATAGACAGATGAATCTTCCCCCAAATGATCTAAAATATACAGAATTCTAAAACCCAGAAACACATAGTCTTAAAGGCATACACACTTCGATTTACATTATAAATAACCAAAACAATCTACCTTGAACGTAAAAAGAAAGAGTGCACAGTCTACAATATATTAAAAAAAAACAACCAAATGATACAAAGAAACAAGTTATGCTTTGTTTGGCTGCAGCTCTGCCTTATCTGGCATTAATCAGCTATATAAACCCATCACAGCCTGCCCATGAGTGTTAGTGGTCAACGTTTGGTCAGTTTAGAGAAACAATAGTGGACAGAGCTGAGATTTGCCAGAAAATGAAGAAAAGGAGATTGTCTCTAAACGCGTGATCTCAGACTAAATGCTCCATCACACATAACGATGCACCAGTGATCCCGACAAAGATACGACCTTGTCAGGATCGCTGGTGCGTCGCTACATGATTGCTGGTGAGCTGCCAAACAGGCAGATTTCACCAGTGATCAGGACCAGCGAGGACGCTGGTATCCAAGGTAAATATCGGGTAACTCTGCAAGCGCGTCGCTTAGTTACCTGCTGTGTACCTTGGATACCTGCGTGCTCGCGTTGGACGCTGGTATCCAAGGTAAATATCGGGTAACTAAGTGCGCGGCACTTAGTTACCCGCTGTGTACCTTGGATATCAGCTCCCAGCGCGAGCACGTGTGGCGCCCCTGAGGATTCAGTTGCCACAGAGGTACTGCACCTCCTGAGGTGTGGTACCCCACCATCCAGGTAGGTTGGAGGCTCCTGACCATGCTCCAACACCTGCATCCCACAAAACACAGTAGTTCAGCAAAGCCACATTGCGGCTCCCTGCTTGGAGTGTAGCAGAGCACCTTTGGTGGCTCCCTGCTTGGAACACGAAACGTGCTGGGAGGCGGGTGGAGTTAGAATACATAAAAGAGCGGGAAGGTTTAGGATTTTTCAAGTCAGTCAGTCAGTTCAGGAGAGTGGAGAGAGAAGATCCCTGGGAGAGGGATGGAGGAAGGAAGTGCTGCAGCAGACTTCAGTGACCTGGGTCTGCTGGCACGGGAAAGGAAAGAAGGAGAAAGACATTGAACAGAAACCTGATCTTCCATAAGAAGGAGAGACTAGTACGGAACGAAGGAGTAAAAGGGAACAGAGGACGTGGGTTAGGAGAGAACCCTGCCTAGAAGTTCTAAGCGCAAGGCCGGGGCCCGGTCCCCGAGGTTGTATGGATACTAATGGTCCTACAGCAGACACCGGTGGAGTAGTGAGCTGTAAATGCACTACTCCCATCTAAGACTTGGGGGCACAACAGCAACTTGGATAGTGAGCCGGGACTCAGGAGTAAGGAGTCCAAAAGCAGGCTACAGCTGTCTGCCATACAAGTAGAGTTCTTGGGAACATCTGTCAGGAGGAACTCCAGTGTAACTCAGTACTAGGAGTACTTCACACCAAAGGCGCTACAAGAGGAGACGTTCAGAAAGGCACATGTTGGCGGAGTGTTGGAATGGAGCATTCCATCTTGCCTGGAGATTGACTGGGTCCCTGACCCGGAGGACACAGCACGGAGGCAGGCACCTGTGTGTACTACAGACTGTGAGTAAAGCTTTGGAAATACATGCCCTGGTGTCCTCCACTTATTCCCGCGCTAACACGCCCTGCACCACTACATCGGGGTACCAGCTTCTACACCGCCTGTGCCTCTCCTCTACCCCTACATCTACACTGCCTTGGGATTACAGCTCCACCTGTGGGGAGCTTCACCATCTTGGCTGCAACACACCGCCAGTCCCAGAGGATCTGCATGCAGCGTCGGCTTAACATCTTCCTTGCCGAATACCACAGGTTGCGTCACGAACTATTCATTCAAACAACTACATTACACCATTCAATCTCCCATAATACTTGGGCACCCAGGGCAACGGACCAGGTCACTGCTGCTGTGACACATCCCGCTTACACCGGCCCGGTACCGAGTACCCCACAGCCCTGGGAGGGTGAACCACACACAGGTATCCAAGGTGTGCGCGCTTAGTTACCCGATATTTACCTTGGATACCAGCTCCCAGCGTCTGCTTACAGCGCTGGGAGCTCACTGATCGTTGCTCTCCCACTGCCACACGCAGCGATGCGTGCTGGCCAGCGGGAGACCAACGATCAAAAAATGACCCAGGACATTTCTGCACGATCAGCGATACCGGGCGGGGGGGCCGGTCGCTGATGCGTGCCACACACAGCGATGTCGCTAGCGAGATCACTGTTGCGTCACAAAATCAGCGATCTCGCTAGCGATCTCGCTGTGTGTGACGGGGCCTTAACTAACACACCACTCACCACTGAGCCCCGCACAGAAACCAAAAGGACACTCAATTGGCCTCGACTGGGAGAATAACTACCTATACTGTAGATACATTGGATGGATTCTTGACATTATTTTCTAGCATATTGGCCAAAAAAAAGGCTGGAACACTGAGTGTTCGGTGACTAAGACCAGCTTCATAGACCATTGCTTCAGGAAGAATGACAACCATTACGAATCTTAGCTCTAAAGAGCTGACAACATATGGGATTGATCTTTGAGTTGTCCCAAGGGTACTTGAGTTGTCAATTGTTTCTCCATATTAAAACGGTGGCAAAGAATGCCATTCATTGCCTGACACTGTCCAGTAGCATGTAATGTATCTCCTAACAAACCTGTGTGATAAAAAGTAGCCTAATGTCTAAATTTTGACTTTTAGAGTAGGTACCCATTTAGTAGCAAATGTTAATGTTTGTATATGTATTCTAAAAGTCAATTTTTTTTGCTAGTATGATAAACAAGATTAATTTCATATGTACTGGGCTACTAAAAGAGAGAAACCAAAGTCAAATTGTGTCTATGGCGCCATAGCTTTTGAGACTTAGGCTGGAGTCACACTAACCTGCGCAAAATACGCTCCGTAGTTTACATGCGTAATACGGATGAATGACCCCAAATAGTGCTCCGTATGTCATCCGTAAGCAAGGTGAGGTCGCGTATTTTGCGCATGTGTGCATCCGTATGTAATCCGTGTGGCATCCGTATGCAATCCGTATGGCGAGATTTTCTCGCAGCCTTGCAAAATGGACATTTAACGGTTTTGAGGCCTGCAAACAATTTAAATAATTAGCCTGCACCCTATTTAGACACTCAGAAACAGGTGGCTGCCTACATTCTGTACATTTGTCACCTTGCTTTCACGAGGTGTGTTTGTGTTCTTTGTGCAGCATGGCAGAGGGTCTGCAATTCAATACAACTGAGCAGGTTCTCTTTACCTGGCTTTTGTCACGGCGCTTTGGGCAACCATATCCTGTGATAGTGGATCCGCGGAGGAGGAGACGCATGTGGGTCCATCCACTTTTGAGGCAACGACTCACAAGAGGTCATTTTCACCGCCTCTATTCTTCTCTGCGGGAGCATCCGGAGAAATTTTACCAGTACTGTCGTATGAGCATTTCCACATTTGATCGACTCTTGGAGACAGTGCGCCCTGGGATCACCTTTCAGGACACAAGGATGCGCAAAGCCATATCTGCAGAGGAGCGACTTCTACTCACAATACGGTATGTACTACACAACCACATTCTCTATGTTCATAATGTGTGTGTTAAATTATGTTTTTTGGCCTTCTTGGACAAAGTTTAATGCCCTCATCTTACTCAAAATATGCTTCACCTGACACACCAGAATGTTACATCTAATATGTCCTGCGTATCACGTAGTCATTGTGCCACCAAATATGTGTGTGTTGTTCTCTCTCATTTCCTACCAAGTTTGGTTGGCATGTAACTGATTTTTTTTACTTTAGCCATTCTAAACTGTACTATTTCTGTTGTTCTACAGCTTCCTGTCCACTGGCCTGTCTTATGCCGCCCTCCACCATGAGTTTCTCATTGGAAAGTCAACCATTTCAGGCATAGTGAGGTCTATATGTGCACAAATCTGGACAAGACTCCATCAAGTGGTCATGCCCGAGCCCAGGATGGAAGACTGGTTAAGGATATCAAGGGACTTTGAGGAGGACTGCCAGTTTCCAAATTGTATTGGGGCCCTTGATGGCAAACATATCAGGGTGCGTAAGCCGCCAAACTCAGGCTCCCAATTCTTCAATTATAAACAATACTTTTCTGTTGTATTGTTGGCTCTGGTAGACCCTCAATACAAGTTTATAATTGTTGACATTAGGGCCTATGGAAGGACGGGAGACTCTAGAGTCTTCAATACTTCCATAATGGCTCGGCGGCTACGCACCAACCAGTTGGATCTACCGCCACCACGCCAGCTACCAGGCTCCCCCGAACAATCAGTCCCTTATGTCCTTGTGGCAGATGAGGCCTTTCAGTTATCACGCAATGTCATGAGGCCATATCCCCGGCGCAACCTTGACCACAGGCGCAGAATTTTTATCTTGCGCCTATCACGTGCTAGGCAACTGGTGGAGTGTTCCTTTGGGATTCTTTGTGCCAAATGGCGGGTACTCCAGTCTGCCATTCAGTTGAGTGAGCAAAATGTGAATGAAGTTGTGAAAGCCTGTGTTGTTCTGCATAACTTCACCAGGATACATGATTGTTCCTCCTCTGATGGTGTTGTGCGTAGGCCGGACAATGTGCGCAGGGTGAGACCACCTATCAACCCTCAACGTAGACCGCTCTCTGGCCTCAAAGTGCGTGATATTTTCACGAATTACTTTATCTCACCTGAGGGGGCAACTTCTTGGCAAGAGCATGCTGTGTCTATGTTCTAATTTGTTTCTTTAAGTGTGTCTAAATATATATTACTCAAGACTTTATGATTCTATGAGTGTTTCATTGCATTGGTTGGTGTCTGTTAGAATGTTGTGAGGGATTGTGAAAAATCACACAGAGACGTTAACTAGAGTAGACAAATTTTTAGTTTTGCCTTTTTTTGGGGGGTTTGCTTAAAGGCAAACATAATATTGCCATAACACAAATGTGGCAATGGCCAAAATGACCCTTTGTGCCTTCTTTAACTTGGTGTAAAATTAACATTACATAACAAAACAGCAACAAACATTAGGCAATAACAACATTGCTGCATGCCTAGATTAACCTAAGTTTGGCAACAAAAGGTGAGCTCCATCACCAAAATAAAGGCAACAAGATAACACTCACATTTCCTCATAATGTTATCCAATCATAGAAAGATTCCACCATGACAGGCAAGGCTACCTCACATCTTTCACACAGATATTACCTGTCTGTAGAACAGACAATATTTAAGCATGCTATACTGGAAAGGATGAAAATACAAAACTCACTTGTTAAGACATAGAGAGAGCGTGATATTCTGAATGCTGGTTGCCTAGAATTTTTTTACTAGAGATTGATAACAAAAAAGGTGACTACTTAACTAAGGCGAGCACGCCTTTCCTAGGCGTTAGTAAGTAACTAGTGTATTTTCACCCTTTCATTTTACAGTATAGCGCATTTAAATATTCTCTTTTCTACACACATGTAATATCTGTGTGAAAGGCATAAGGTCGCGTTGCCTGTCATGATGGATTGTTTGGAAAACATTGTTTAAAAATGTGAGTGTTAAATTAAGTTCGAGATGTTGGTGAAGGAGAACACCTGTTTTTTGTTTTAGATTAGGAGCACCAGTTACATCTCACTGGACATCTCCAACCATCAGAATCATAAATCCTCATATGTTGGGGAAGGGGAACGTGGCTGAACAGCCTGTGGGTGCTGCTGGACATTGTGGCCAACATTGCCCTGTGTGGGGCCATACTGTTGCCCATGATGCTGTAATTGTCCAGCCTCCTGGGCCTGTTGGGGATACTGGCCAGAGTAATGATGATGGTGAGGGGCTTCTTGTTGGCTCTGGTAGGCCCGTGGCTCATACCCACCAAGATAGCCAGATCGTCCCCAACCAGGTTGGGACCAGCCTCCAACACTGGGTGGGTACAAGTGGCCATATTGGTGGGGTTGGCTTGAGGAAGACATTTGTGGCTGCGGAATAGAAGGATGGGTAGGGGGAGGAAGGGCTTGAGGTGTTGGCCCACGTATTAGGGGCTGTTCAGACCCTGCTTGAGCAAGCATCTGTGTGGATGGTCTCATGCGCATTAAATTTCGTGGTGAGAGCTGCCACCTCTCCAGAAATTCAAAAACCTGATATGGGGTATTGGGGGGGTGCTTGCATCAAGCAGGATCTGAATACATCCCCTAATACGGAGCCTGACCTCACGGGTAAGGGCACGGAGATAAAGGGTGAGGCTACGTGCATAGGCCTCCTCACCATCATCTGTAGTTACTCTGGACAAATAATTCAGCACCCCTGTGTCCACATTGGTCCTGCTCTCTTGAATAGTGACCTGGCGCCTTCTTGTTCGCCGTGATGCTAGAGCAGCCTGTGGGGAGGACCTGATCGGGGAAGTTGGGCTGCTGCTCAAGTTGCCCGGCTCTTCCAGGATGGGTGAGGTGGCAGCAGCAGACCGTCCTGGTGGTGTGGTGTGTAGGCCAGCCATTGTGTGGTCTTGTGATGCCTCATCTTCAGCCATCCTTCTTGTAGGGGGAGAAGATGGGCCAGTCACCTCATCCCCTACAGGATCTATAATGGGCTCTGCCTCTGAGGCCGTTCCTCGATCTGTAAGGTTGGATTGAGTTCTGTTATGAAATAGAACAGAGGCAAAAATACATCAATATTTTTGTCCCTGTAAAGTATTTGTGTAATGTATTTGTGTCATGTGGTGTGAGGTATGTACTTACGGTCTCAGATCCAGAATTGGGGTGAGGAAGTTCAGCCGGTCATAGTAGATATATTTTCTTTTCACATGTCCAGCATCCCCACTCCTGGACCGCTGCTGGCATTCCCGGCGGAACTGGTCCCGGATGCTTCTCCACCGTTTCATCACATCTTCCACTGCAATGTGACAGGAAAGATTGTCAAAATCACATATTTGAGAGGTCACATTTTCTAACAGTAGTCTAGGCATGGGGCCTTCTGGGGTGTGCGTTCTACCCATGGTGGCATATGTAATTGGGCTGATACACAGGGTCTCATTAGCTCCACTGAAACTAATTTTATTGGCTAGGAGGATGAGGAGCCTGTGGCCTAACCCCTAATTATGGCTGTGTGAAGCCACGTGTCACATCCAAATGTAACGGCCTCATGAGGCTAATAAAAGTACATGCACAGGAAGGGCGGTGCTGATTCTAGATTCATTTTATAGCGCGCGCTAAGGTTAATGATGTTTTTATGGTTGCACTTATGAATTTTATGCTGCTCGTCACGTGGTCTGTCACCAAAGTCATGGTACATCTGGCGACAGATGCGCCTCCATGACGCCTCCTTTCTTGTGCGGTTAGCATCGCATGGGTCCCATATTTCGGGACGCTCCTGCACCAGCACAATGAGCATCTCAACATTAATATATGTGGGCGCCATGCTGCTGCTGTACTCCGTGGAGGCTGACTTCCTGGATGTCTGGAGCGGTTTTTTAGCTCATTTGCATGTCTAGGCTTCCTGATGATGGATTGACCCATTTCCTGTCACCAGCCAAAAGACCTGAGTATTGCTCGCAGGTCACACGTGTGTTCCGTGTGTAATCCGTATTTTTTGCGCACCCATTGACGGGCGTAGTACGCTGACAATCGCAGCATGCTGTGAGTGGCACGGAGCGTAGGATACGGATGAGAAATATACGCCTGGTGCGAGTGACCCGATAAAGAATCATTGGTCCGTGTCTAATGCGTGCTTTTTGCGCCTCTTACTCTCCCGTATTCCTCGCCAGTGTGACTCCGGCCTTAGTCATTGGGCGAGATTCATTTAGACTGGCATAGTGTGGCTGGAGTACAGTCATCTGATTCATTAAAGGGAATATGTCAGCAAGTTTTTGCTTTGTAATCTGACAGCAGCATGATATAGGGACAGAAACCCTGCTTCCAACCATCGTATCACTTGATTTACAGGGTGCAGCAGTTGTGATAGAATCACAGTTTTCTATGTTGCAGATCTAGCAGAGATTGGAATGCTGAGTCCTTTATATCTCCACCCACACCACTGTGTACACTGTAAATTGACAAAACACTGCTAATCAGTGCTGGGGCACAGTTAAGGCCCTTTTACATTTAGCGATGCACCAGCGATCCGACCAGCGATCCGACCCGGTCAGGATCGCTGGTGCATCGCTAAATGATCGCTAGTGAGCTGTCACACAGGCAGATCTCACAGCGATGCAGCAGCGATGCAGCGCACGATACTCACCTTTCACACACAGCGATCCTGGCGTCCTCCTGCCCGCCTCCACACGTCGCTCATCGTCACAGCAGGAAGCCCCAGCAGGAAGCTGACGACGAGAAATGGAGCCGGACATTCTCGCGCGATCAGCGATGGACAGCGGGGCAGCCAGTCGGAGGAAAGTATCACACATAGCGATATCGCTAGCGATATCGCTATAATGTCACAAAGTCGGTGACGTTAAAGCGATATCGCTAGTGATATCGCTATGTGTAAAACCCCCTTTAGACAAAAATGCCTGAAACACTTAAGGGGGTTTTACACTAAGCAATATCGCTAGCAATATCGCTAAAACGTCACTGGTTTTGTGACGAAGCAGCGATATTGCTAGCGATATCGCTATGTGTGATACTTACCAACGACCGGCTCCCCCGCTGTTCATCGCTGATCGCGCGAGAATGTCCGGCTCCATTTCTCGTCGGGCGCTTCCTGCTGAGACTTCCTGCTGTGACGTCCAGTGATGCGTGGAGGCGGGCGGGAGGACGCAGGATCGCTGTGTGTGAATGGTAAGTATCGTGCGCTGCGTCGCTGCTGCATCGCTGTGAGATCTTTCTGTATGAAAGCTCACTAGCGATCATTTAGCGATGCACCAGCGATCCTGACCGGGTCGGATCGCTGGTTGGATCGCTGGTGCATCGCTAAATGTAAAAGGGCCTTTAGTCCTGTAGTGATAATCTACTGCTGATAAAACACTGATAATATTGAAATAGAAAAATACACCCAAACAAGTGACACATTGCTGTGATCAGGGTCTCTGCCCCTACATCATGCTTCTCTCAGATTAGTAAAAACCCGCTGACAGATTCCCTTTAAGTGGCGTGTACCACCACCAGAAAAATATTCCATTCAGGGTTGGTGTACATTTCTGGATTAAGTTATGCCACTTTAGTTAATGTGACTTGTAGGCTTGAACATGCCATTTCCCCCCCCCCTGTCCCGCTCATGCTAATTCCATATTGGTGTTGCTTGCTGGAACTGGCGTGTAAATGCCAAACGTTGCAATTTTTTTACACAATTTCCAATCTATGCAAAATATTGCAGTTTATTAAGGTGTTTATGCCAAATGTCTGTCCAAAATAAATTAATGAATTACCCTTGTATATTATGTTTCTACTTATGTGCTGATGTCCATTGTCGCTTTTTTGTTTGTTTCTGTGTATTTCTTTTTTTTTTTCCTCATTTGTACACTTTAGTTAGAGCAGTGAGATGAAATCTCAGACTTTATTATGGACAAATGTTTAATTA
This sequence comes from Dendrobates tinctorius, assembly GCF_039654945.1. Classification (NCBI taxonomy): domain Eukaryota; kingdom Metazoa; phylum Chordata; class Amphibia; order Anura; family Dendrobatidae; genus Dendrobates; species Dendrobates tinctorius. The sequence continues at coordinate 8,441,447 of NW_027361739.1, read as the reverse complement.
GCATTTATTTATAACTTGCAACCAACGTTTTTATAGCTATTAAGAATTTCATATTATATACTCTGCCGCATGGAGAAAGAAAAATGGGGTTATTCATTCTAAAATACGACGAGCTTAAGAAGTAGCGGTGGCCATTAACGCCTGCCTCCGCCTGTGCTCATTCTCCCTAGTTTAAATATTTAGTTTGTTATTGTAACTTAAAGCGAAGACCAGGGGAAGTATTGGGACAAAGTGGATGGTAAAAAATGATCATAGTGTTATGCAATGTTCTTTCTCCGGAAGCTAGGAAAATAATCTGCCACATTTCATGCTATTATACAGTGCTGCACAGTCCTGACTTTCTGGCCTACAGACAGGTTTAGTGGTAAAGTAAAAAAAAATATTTGTACTTTCATACATTCATCTAAAATATAAGTAGAGTGAAATTCCTTTAATCCAGCATCAATAGTCTGGATTATTTGAATTGTCAAAAAAAAGTATTTAAAACTCATTTGTAAGAGCTGAGAACCTTAAAGACCAAAATAAAATGTTAACCTATTATATGCAACATTAACTTTACTTTTTAATTAAGAGTGTGTTCCTAATTGATTCTGTCGGCTCAGTCTTCAGCATCTGGTCTTGTCAGATTGCACTTTTAACTACAGTTCTCTACTGGAAACATTTGTCGGATTACTGGACTTTTTGAAATTTAAAATGAGTTTAGAGGAGTTGTCAAGTTAAAAAAATGCAATTAAAATAGTAAGTTGTGCGGCTTATTATTATATAGTGCTCAGCATAAATGTGTACGCCCCCATTGAAAATTAAGATTTTAATCAATATCTCACTAAAAACAAGAACAAGTTCCAAAACTTTGACAAAACTGAGTTTCATAGAACAGTTTAACCCATAACATGAAAGTAAGGTTAAAAATAAAATTTTCATTACAAAATCTTCAATTTTATTCAAATTAGTTGATGCAAAACTGAATACATTTCACAACAACGTCTAGTATTTAGCGTGACCTCCATGATCTTTAAGGACAGCTACAATTTTCTCACAAAAGTAAAGTTTTGCTGATCTTCTTGTAGCCTTCATATTTCTTTTGAAAATAACTTGTTGAAGTATGTTTCTCAGGTCTTATGACACTTCTCTTTCATGTGGGTCCTTTGTAGTGATGAGTGAGTATACTCGTTGCTCGGATGTTCCCGAGCATGCTCTGGTGTCCTCCGAGTATTTTGGCGTGCTCGGAGATTTAGTTTGTGTCGATGCAGCTGCATGATTTGTGGCTGCTAGATAGCCTAAATACATGTGGGGATTGCCTGTTTGTTAGGGAATTCCCCCATGTATTCAGGTTGTCTAGCAGTCACAAATCATGCAGCTGCGTCGACACAAACTAAATCTCCGAGCACGCCAGAATACTCGGAGGATACCGAGCATGCTCGGGAAAACCCGAGCAACGAGTATACTCGCTCATCACTACTCTTTTGCTCACATCGTAAAATGAGAAGTGGTTTTCATTTCTAAGTAACACACTTTATAGGACACAGTCTGAAGGACTCCTGTTTAATAATAATTAGACTTCCCTATGGTTGAATTCTTATTGATTAGAATTTTCTAGTCTAAACTTTAGCTTTGCTCCTAAGACTTTCATTGTTATGAAAATTACTTTTTTGGGGCATGCAAAACAGCAAAGGAAAGGAAACTAAAGGTTTTATGACAAATCAGTGGGGGAGTACTCATTTATGCTGAACACTGTACATACGGTCTGAAAGTGCCCCGATCTTCAGCTACAAACTGTGTCTTGGGTCACTTTCTAGTGTGTGACTAACATAGGACAGCTTCATGAAAATCTGCCAATCATCAACAAACTATGGCCACCTTTCTGTGGTTCAATATTTTTTCATGATCCATTATGTGATCACCACTGGTTTAGAGTAGAAAAAAATGGCTAAAAGAAGTTTAGGTCTGGGTTCACATGTTAAAAGCGTGGTGTTTTTTTTTCCAGTGATTTTCCAAAATTGCAACAAAAAAAAATAAGCAGGTCTAGTGCTTTTCATAAATTATAAAAGTTATATTTAAACGGGTGCAACTGTGCTCTGATATGGTGCAATTCTCTACTGTGTCATAATATGGACAATGTGATAAAAAAATGATGATAAAATCCTGAGATAGTAGTCCTCTATTGGCCCTGGTGCCTTAGAAATCAAGAGGCCTATTAGTGACTTAAGGCCTCCATACACAATACACTATTGTCACTCAAACATTACAATGGGGTTGGCCAACATTCTATTGTGTATGAGGGTGGCGGCCAACTGATCGTCTGGGGAGATGTCGATTGGGACTGCTGAGCTTTGCTCCTCCAAAGATAAACCACTGGCAGAGATATCTGTCGGTGACTTTCTCATATAGAACACAGTATCAGGGAGACAGCCGAGTTAGCTGTTGGCTGAACGATTGGCCAAAGCATTGTTTGGCCAATAGCCATGAAATATACATGGACGAATTTAGAAAGATACCAAAATCCTAAAGAGTACATAGTAGTTTAGGGATTTTTAGAGATTTTGTATGGAGACCAACCATAAAGTTACACTACACCTATCACCTATGTGTTCAGTGGTGGTACAGAAACTTCTACCTACAAGTAAGGAAGAGTTTCTAGATGAAAAACTTGGTATCTACTAATGGGAATGGTGCATTTAAACATGATTAATTCAGCCCATGAACGCACATTAATGACTGCAGGTCACTTCTAGAACACGTTTTTCAGCCTGTTTACACAATGATGGGCACAGAACAGTTGCTGATACGATTGCTTTGTCTTTATACATCATGTTATCAGCATTATATCCTTCTTACACCGGTGATGTGCTGCTGATAACAATTTTTTTTTCCTGCCCAAACAATTTGATCACGCAACGAAGAAGCGTTTTACTCATCGGGTAATTACTGGAATACTCCGGCAGATACTTGGGAACTTGTTCACTAATTAATTATTTGTCTGAATGTTCTTGAAGGTTAGACCAGACCATGTGGATAAATATATGTGGGCAAACCATGCCAACATGTGAAGGCACAGGGCAGCATGTTATATTGGGGAAAATTTTGCAGCCATTCACTACCTGGGCATTATTTGTCTTTTGCTTTATTCTCAGGTCACACCCTGAAAAAAATACTGATTAAGCATGAATTTTGAAAAATATTTTCCCAATTTTTTTTAAATAAAAAGCTAAAATGATATTTACTTGCTGCTGCCAATTTTTACTTTATTAATATAAATTGCCAATACATGCAGAGCTGCTAAAACTAGTGATGAGCAATAAAATCCGCAGGAACTGGTACAATGACCTTATTGGGTGATGTAGCCACGGGACTAGAGATCAGCTTAACTCCTACTACTTGTCTCTCTTGATTACTAGACCCAGTGCAATATCATAAATGCATCACTCCACAATGATTATGTCACACTACGACTGCTAATACATAATGTAGGAACAGAGTCCTGTCACTTACTGGGCTCTTTGCCACGGTTTTGATAAAATCACTGTTATAGCTCCTGCAGAGCTACCAGTTCTCTGAATGCTGAGCTCTGTATAACCTCGCTCATATCACTGATAGGCAGCTTTCTGTGTACACTGTGCATAGGCAGAAAGTTGCTAATCAATGGTAGTATTATACAGAGCTCATGAATTAGGACTACCTAACAGCAGATCTAAAGGCCCCGTTACACATAACGATGTCCCAGCGATCCACCAATGATCCGACAAGGATGGGATCTCTGGGACATAGTTAGCTGATCACTGGTGACCTGTCACAAAGACAGCCCCTTTAGCGATCAGGACCAGCGACGCTGGACGCTGGTTTCTAATGTAAACATCAGGTATCCAGGAGCCGCGGCTCTTGGATGCCCGCTGTTTACCTTGGAAACTGGCGTACATGCTGGATTCCAAGGTAAACATCAGGTATCTAAGAGCCGCGCGGCTTCTGGATACCTGCTGTTTACCTTGGAAACCAGCGTGTACGCGGTTTCTGGATACCCGATGTTTACATTAGAAACCAGCGTCCAGCTGGCGAGATCGCTGTGTGTGACGGGGCCTTAATGCTATAATTAAAATATAACTTTTAATCCTATTACTTAAAAAGTGACAAATATGAGAGGAAACTCCTGTACACACATGAGCATCCTGCTTATCCCCAGATACTCCTAATTATGGACTACCCTTGTAAGGGCAGGAGAAATTGGATCAGTGTCTACTCAGCAATATGAGGGCAATATAGGACCTCCTGCATACCTGATGTACCAGTAAGACGTTTTGGCTGTGTGTTATTCCAGAAGGATCAACAAATGGGTGAGACAATTCCTTTTCTATACTCTGTATATTTTGTATGATGTTCATAGGGTGCAAATTGACTGGAATGAACTGATTGTTACATTGTATCAGTTATCCTTAACCCCCTCATGACCCAGCCTATTTTGACCTTAATGACCTGGTCATTTTTTGCAATTCTGACCAGTGTCCCTTTATGAGGTTATAACTCAGGAACGCTTCAACGTATCCTAGCGATGCCGAGATTGTTTTTTCGTGACATATTGGGCTTCATGATAGAGGTAAATTTAGGTCAATAATTTTTGCATTTATTAGTGAAAAAAATGGAAATGTGGCAAAAATTTAGAAAATTTTGCAATTTTCAAATTTTGAATTTTTATTCTGTTAAACCAGAGAGTTATCTGACACAAAATAGTTAATAAATAACATTTCCCACAGGTCTACTTTACATCAGCACAATTTTGGAAGCAACATTTTTTTGTTAGGAAGTTGTAAGGGTTAAAAGTTGACCAGCGATTTCTCATTTTTACAACAAAATTTACAATACCATTTTTTTAGGGACCACCTCACATTTGAAGTCACTTTGAGGGGTCTATATATGGCAGAAAATACCCAAAAGTGACACCATTCTAAAAACTGCACCCCTCAAGCTACTCAAAACTACATTCAAGAAGATTATTAACCCTTCAGGTGCTTCACAGGAACTAAAGCAACGTGGAGGGAAAAAATGGACATTTTAATTTTTCCAACATAAATTTTCTTTTAGCATCAATTTTTTCATTTTCACATGGGTAATAGGATAAAATGGATACTAAATTTTGTTGGGCAATTTCTCCTGAGTACACTGATACCTCTATGTGGTCATAAACCACTGTTTGGGCGCACGGCAGGGCTCAGAAGGGAAGGAGCGCCATTTGACTTTTTGAATGGAAAATATGCTTGAATATTTAGCGGCTGCCATGTCGCGTTTGGAGAGCCACTGTGCGCCTAAACATTGGAGCTCCCCAACAAGTGACCCCATTTTGGAAACTAGACCCTCCAAGGAACTTATCTAGATGCATAGTGAGCACTTTGAACCCCCAGGTGCTTCACAAATTGATCCGTAAAAAAAAAGTACTTTTTTCGCATAAATTTTATTTAGCCTCAGTTTTTTCATTTTCACATGGGCACACCAATATCTCACATGTGGTCATAAACCACTGTTTGGGCGCATGGCAGGGTCCGTAAGGGAAGGAGCGCTATTTGAGCTTTTGATTGGAAAATTAGCTCCAATCGTTAGCGGAGACCATGTCGGGTTTGGAGAGCCCCTGTGTGCCTAAACATTGGAACTCCCCCACAAGTGACCCCATTTTGGAAACTAGACCCCCCGAAGGAACTTATCTAGATGTGTGGTGAGCACTTTGAACCCCCAAGTGCTTCACAGAAGTTTATAACGCAGAGCAGTGAAAACAAAAAATCATTTTTTTTTGCTCAAAAATGATTTTTTAGCCCACTATTTTTTATTTTTACAATGGTAACAGGATAAATTGGACCCCAAAAGTTGTTGTCTAGTTTGTCCTGAGTATGTTGGTACCCCATATGTGAGGGGGAACCACTGTTTGGGCGCATGGCAGGGCTCAAAAGGGAAGTAAGCTTCATTTGACTTTTTGAATGGAAAATTAGCTCCAATCATTAGCGGACACCATGTCGTGTTTGGAGAGCCCCTGTGTGACTAAACTTTGGAGTTCCCCCACAAATCACCCCGTTTTGGAAACTAGACCCCCTAAGGAACTTATCTAGATGCATACTGAGCACTTTGAACCCCCAGGTGCTTCACAGAAGTTTATAACGCAGAGCCATGAAAATAAAAATATTTTTTTTTTCCTCAAAAAATGATTTTTACCCCACTATTTTTTATTTTCACAAGGATAACAGGACAAATTTGGACCCCAAAAGTTGTTGTCCAGTTTGTCCTGAGTTTGTTGGTACCCTATATGTGGGGGGGGACCACTGTTTGGGCACACATTGGGGCTCGGAAGGGAAGTAGTGTCGTTTTGAAATGCCGACTTGATGGAATGGTCTGCGGGTGTCATATTACGTTTGCATTGCCCCTGATGTACCTAAACAGTGTAAACCCCCCACAAGTGACCCCATTTTGGAAAATAGACCACCCAATGAACTAATCTAGATGTGTGGTGAGCACTTTGAACCCCCAAGTGCTTCACAGAAGTTTATAAAGCAGAGCCGTGAAAATAAAAAAAATTTTTACCACAAAAAAATTTTTATTTTCTCAAGGGTAACAGGATAAATTTGGACCCTCAAATTTGTTGTGCAATTTTTCCTGAGTGAGCTGATACCCCATATTTGGGGGTAAACCACTGTTTGGGCGCACATCGGGGCTTGAATTGGAGGGAGCACTGTTTAACTTTTTGAATGCAAAATTGGCTGGAAAAAATGGTGGTGCCATGTCACGTTTGGAGACCCTCTGATGTGCCAAAACAGTGGAAACCCCTCAATTCTATCTCCAACCCTAACCGCAACACACCCCTAACCCTAATCCCAACTCTAACCCTAACCACAAGCCTAACCCTAATCCCAACCCCAACCCACCCCTAACCCTAATCCCAACCCTAATTCCAACCCTAACCGTAATTCTTACCCTAACCCTAATTCTAAGCCTAGCCCTAATTCTAACCCTAACCCTATTTCTAACCCTAACCCTAATTCCAACCCTAACCCTAGCTCTAACCCTAGCCCTAACCCTAGCCCTAATGGAAAAATAAAAATATTTTCTTTATTTTATTATATGTCCCTACCTATGGGGGTGATAAGGGGGGCGGTGATTTACTTTTTTGATTTTGATCACTGCGAAAGTGATCAAAATAAATGAATGAATCTGCAGGTCGCAGATTTTGACAGCAGCTGCCGATTGGCGTCGTCAGATGGTGGCGGCGGCCGATCGGCGCTGTCAGTCAGTTGGGGGGGGTTGGTTCAGTGTCTCCAGCCATGCCCGATGCTATTTCAGCATCGGTCATGGCTGGATTTGTAATATTTCATCAAATTTCATTGATGAAATATTGCAATCGCTCTGATTGGCAGTTTCACTTTTAACAGCCAATCAGAGCGATCGTAGGCACGTGGGGGCTAAGCCTGCCCCCTGTGGTTAACTCTAAGGTGTCCTCTGTGTACGGGTCGGGTGACCTTTCAGTGACCCCGGTCACCCGACCCGCAGGGGGGCAATCAATTCATGACACCACCTAGACATCATGGGTCATTTTGGCACGACTTTTCATGACGCCTACTTGGCATCAAAGATCGTGAAGGGGTTAATCTATGGAAATGTAATAATGAGCAGGTGCTGGATATGTCACCACGGAACAGACATACCAACCAATAAAGGGGGGGTTTATTTATAGGGATAAACACTGGCAATACAACTATGCGAGTATTGGTGAAGTGGAAAACAAGTTATAAAACAGTCAAGCGGAATAAACAGTATTAAACAGTATTTCCTGCAATGAACTTAGCAGTCTGAAGAGGACTTGCTTGGAGAGTCAACCTTCTCCCACGTAGGTACCGAACAACAGCGACACTTGTCGTCTATAGTCTCTGTGACCTCTGTGGTCCTTAACGATCCCCTGCTGGGGTCTCAGGGGTTAATGCGGGAGTCAGAGGGGGCACGAGGCAAATGGGGTCCCCTCTGCTCTGAGTCTTTCGCGCCAACACTACAGTCTCTCCTGCAGAAGCAAAGCTCGGTACACAATTGCATCCCTTCACCAGAATCAGGGGCTCTGCATTAACTCCGTGGGTACCGGGGCTTCACGCGGGGGTCACAGCCTCTGTACGGGTCACTGTCTCTACACAGGGCACAGTCTCAACATGGGCCACGGTCTCTGCGTGGACCACAGTCTCTGCGTGGACCACAGTCTCTGTACGGGCCACAGTCTCAACACAGGCCCCTATCTCTGCACGGGGGTCAGAACACACCTTTGCTGTCACTGCAGGTTTTGGCTCCACGTACTCACGGGCTGCAGTCTCTGTGTGCGGTACCCCGGTCTCTGCCTTCTGGACGGGAGCACTGTCTCTCCCCCGGTCTGTGTCTGCGTCTTGTCCTGACAGCTGCCCAGGCTGCTCTGAGGTCTGCGCGCACTTTTCCCACTCTCTGCCCGGCTTCCTTCCTGTACCAGGCCCCTTTTCTGTCCCCCGGGAAACCAGCTGTGCTGCTCAATGGTTCCGGGCACGGAGCAGAGGAGGCACCCCTCCCCCAGCTCTTCCTGTACTTCACTCCCTTACAGTAACACTGATACGAGTGTCATATGTGTATAAGGGATTTTTGAGAAAACTGTTTATAACTGTCTAATAGCCTTAAGCACCTTATGTCAATATACTGTTGGTGATTAAGATACAGATATATGAGGGTCTTGGATTGGCCTAAAGGTAAGAGGCAAATATCGAGTAAGATAAAGCTGTGAAAAGGAAGGTCTTATTGCCTGGATCATAATAGTGGTCTGGCTAATTGTTTATGTTGTAAGTCTTTTTGCCATTTTTTCTTAAATTTGTCACTTTTTAAGTAATAGGATTAAAAGCTATATTTTAATTTTAGCCTCATTAAATTGCTGATGCACAATCATATGTGTGAAAGGGGAGTATTGAGGTAAAAGAGAACCCACCTCAGATATATCTGCTGATTTTCTACTAAAAAAATACATAGCTGGGATCAAAGTTTCTGTCCTTGTAATATTATGTTCTTAGATTAAGTAGAAAAAAAAACTAAGGACAGATTCCATTTAAAAGACTTATTTTTTTCTACTTTGCTAAGAAGAAAACAATTTATTTTAGTCAAGATTGGCTATTAGATGTCTACCTTCTTTTGGGACCCTTTATTTTCAGCACAGCTGTTTGCAAATATGACTTGTCAGCAAGCGGACAGTCTCTTGAATTGTTCTCATGTGCTACAGGCAAAGTGGGTTCAATAAATGACCACGAGAATCTCGATGCCACAAACGCATTAAAATCCTATGGATTGCAAAATGAATTGCCCACTTTTTTTTCTTTGTACGAGCCCCTTTCCGGCATTGAATTTGCATGGTTTGTTGGTTTTGTGCTGAGCTATTGTACAATAGACTTTGTAATTGCAGATTCTGAATGCAGAGAGAACAAACAAAATGAATTTTATAAAGAAGCCAATTTCTCGATCAATAGCACGGCACAGTTTAATGTGTCTGATCCTGGCCTTGCAAGTGGCACTCGGATTTCATTGTGAGCAGGACGCTGCATTGAAACTAAACAGCCCTGGAGACTTATCGCTGTCTAAAAACTCAATACATTTGTGCCCTTGACTTTAATCTAATAGGTTGTAAATACAGACTACTTAGAAAGGAGTGTCACTTATTATTTCACAGCACTGGCTCCTTGGCATGTAGTGTCACCCGGCCAGTAATTGAATTGAGTGGCGCTCAGTATATAACGTGATAGGCAAGATAATTCTCTAACCATCTAGTAAACGTCTCTAAGAAACAAGGGTATATTACATGATTTCAGATGACATACGTAGAACATACTGTATGTGCATATATGCAAGATTCTGTAGTCAGTGACCTTGTGGAGTGACCTCCACCTACCTTTAGGTCCGCAGTTCCTTCACTGTGTTTTATACATCATTCCGATATAACAACTATTGCTCATAGAGTGTTGTGGGGGCTAAAAGAGACCAGCCGACCTACTTATGCGAAAGGATAGGATTGCCGCAGTAGAGGGGAGTATAGATGAGAATTCGTAATTATGAAGGGTGAATTTGCCTACACTGAGTGAAGGTACAGTTGTGGCCAAAAGTATTGACACCCCTGCAATTCTGTCAGATAATACTCAGTTTCTTCCTGAAAATGATTGCAAACACAAATTGTTTGGTATTATTATCTTCATTTAATTTGTCTTAAATGGAAAAACACAAAAGAGAATGAAGCAAAAAGCAAAACATTGATCATTTCACACAAAACTCCAAAAATGGGCCAGACAAAAGTATTGGCACCCTCAGCCTAATACTTGGTTGCACAACCTTTAGCCAAAATAACTGCGACCAACCGCTTCCGGTAACCATCAATGAGTTTCTTACAATGCTCTGCTGGAATTTTAGACCATTCTTCTTTGGGAAACTGCTCCAGGTCCCTGATATTTGAAGGGTGCCTTCTCCCAACTGCCATTTTTAGATCTCTCCACAGGTGTTCTATGGGATTCAGGTCTGGACTCATTGCTGGCCACCTTAGAAGTCTCCAGTGCTTTCTCTCAAACTATTTTCTAGTGCTTTTTGAAGTGTGTTTTGGGTTATTGTCCTGCTGGAAGACCCATGACCACTGAGGGAGACCCAGCTTTCCCTACATTATGCTGCAAAATTTGTTGGTATTCTTCTGACTTCATAATGCCATGCACACGGTCAAGCAGTCCAGTGCTAGAGGCAGCAAAGCAACCCCAAAACATCAGGGAACCTCTGCCATGTTTGACTGTAGGGACCGTGTTCTTTTCTTTGAATGCCTCTTTTTTTCTCCTGTAAACTCTATGTTGATGCCATTACCCAAAAAGCTCTACTTTTGTCTCATCTGACCAGAGAACATTCTTCCAAAACGTTTTAGGCTTTTTCAGGTAAGTTTTGGCAAACTCCAGCCTGGCTTTTTTATGTCTCGGGGTAAGAAGTGGGGTCTTCCTGGGTCTCCTACCATACAGTCCCTTTTCATTCAGAAGCCGACGGATAGTACGAGTTGACACTGTTGTACCCTCGGACTGCAGGGCAGCTTGAACTTGTTTGGATGTTAGTCGAGGTTCTTTATCCAACATCCGCACAATCTTGCATTGAAATCTCTTGTCAATTTTTCTTTTCCGTCCACATCTAGGGAGGTTAGCCACAGTGCCATGGGCTTTAAACTTCTTGATGACACTGCGCACGGTGGACACAGGAACATTCAGGTCTTTGGAGATGGACTTGTAGCCTTGAGATTGTTCATGCTTCCTCACAATTTGGTTTCTCAAGTCCTCAGACAGTTCTTTGGTCTTCTTTCTTTTCTCCATGCTCAATGTGGTACACACAAGGACACAGGACAGAGGTTGAGTCAACTTTAATCCATGTCAACTGGCTGCAAGTGTGATTTAGTTATTGCCAACACCTGTTAGGTGCCACAGGTAAGTTACAGGTGCTGTTAATTACACAAATTAGAGAAGCATCACATGATTTTTTTGAACAGTGCCAATACTTTTGTCCACCCTCTTTTTTATGTTTAGTGTGGAATTATATCCAATTTGGCTTTAGGACAAATTAAATGAAGATAATAATAGCAAAGAATTTGTGTTTGCAATCATTTTCAGGAAGAAACTGAGTATTATCTGACAGAATTGCAGGGGTGTCAATACATTTGGCCACAATTGTATAATCCATTGTGAGTGAAGGGGAGTAGCCAGTAACAGGAGGAGTCTGTAAGCTGTTGTCTGAGTGTGAAGGGCAGTGCAGTGCCAGAGATGGTAGGGGATTGATGCCTTTATGTGAACAACTATGATATTATATCATTCAATATCTGGCAGGGTCCTGAGCCCGAACTTCAGAATTTCATCTGTGTCATGGTTCCACCTCTCAGGGTCTGGGATGCAGTTACTGACAGCTTGACCGTCCAATTTGGTACAGTGTCATGCTGAAGCAGTCAGTACTTTGATTGACAGCATGACCATCTAGTCTGGTTCATGGGTGTGCTGTGCTGTCAGTGTGTTTATTGACAGCTCGACTAGCCAATCTGTGACTGGGAGGCGTCGGCTGTCTCAGGTGTTCACTATCCCGGGTAATGGCTATGCCTACTTAACTGAGGAGCTTCTCCCAAACCACTGCCAGATGTATATTCATCTTGTGAGGTTTGTGCTCCCTGTGCCTTCAGTTCTATATGCTTGATCTGTTGCCTGACCTTGGACTTCGCTCTGACCATCCGCCTGTTTAACCCCTTCAGCTCTGATCCGTTATCCTCCCAGTATTCTGACCTTGTAACGTTACCCAACTACGCTTTTGTCTCTTCCTTCTGTTTATGACGTACCCACCTGACTTCTGACCTTGGACTTCCTGACCACTCTGACTCACGGCTTAGCCATGAGAAGTGACTAGAGTCACAATCTGTAAACTGAATCAAAATAATCGTAACATCAAATTTACGTACAAATTTGATAAATGAGAAATTGATATTTTAGACATTAAATTGTAGTACGAACTGATGGTGCCATTCAAACGTATGTCTTCATTAAAGAAACATAAGTACATGCTTTGTTGCATGTGACACCGTCACATACATCCTCAACGATACAAGCCATCCCTGCAAGCCAATTTTTAAGAATGAAAATGGATGTGTTTAACACATGAATTTTTTTTTTTTTTGATCCAATCATATCTATTGGTATTTAAACATGACAAACAAAGACTGACATGAAAAAAATCAGTGCTACGACATTAGCACATAACATTACAGTAGAAGACATAAGGATACCATACAGTAAATGTCTAGCATTAACACAGGAGAAAAAGAAAGAAAGAAGAAAGAAAAAAAAACCTCAGGCTTATCTCCCGGTTTGATAGTGTAATAAATCTCTTGCCTTCAGATGTATTCCACAGGTAGGACCCAAACCTCACACAATAAAACAGTAGAACCAATTTTCAAACGTATGTTATACATCACATGACCTCGACACATTTGGATACCGGCTTTGCAGCTAGTGATTCCATATACGCTGAGTCTTCTTTTTTGCAGAGGCTGTTTGTGTAAGGGATAATTCATGCTCACAATGAAAGTTAATTTTTTCAACTACTTCTGTAATGGTTGGAACTGTAGCACATTTCCTTTTAGCCGCCACTAGCAATCTAACTGCTATCAGTATGTGAGATAAGGCTCCCCTAATCATATGCGGAAACTTCTCTCTTCCAATATGTAAAATTACCAGGCTAGGTAATATTTGAGGGTCAGGCTGAGGACCTTTGCAGCAGGCTCCATCAACGTAGATATAGTAATAGAAATAATAAGTAAGGCTACTTTCATGCCAAGAAAACACCTTGACATCATTTGCTTTGTAACTCACAGATCAAGTCAAAGAAGGGTCCACCAATTAGATTCATGTCTACTTTCAACAACCAAAGGCCTCTTATATGTTATATCTCAAATATTACAAAAACATTGGTCAGTGTTGAAAACACAACCAACTATAATATTTTTTTTTACCAGATCGCTCTCTATTAACTGCGAGAAGGTGTAAGAAGAACTTAAAAGACATGTTGGTCAGGAGTAGAGTTGAGCGAAACAGGTCGGCCAGATTCATAAGTCGCCGACTTATGGCAAAGTCGGGTTTTGCTGACTGAAAACCGACCACAGCATAAAGTCGGCCATGCGGTCGGTAAAACGAGTGCCAAAGTCGGATTTCCCAGAAAGAGAGAGAGAGAGAGAAGGAGAAGAGAGAGAGAGTTTGCCCGCCCTGCGAATCATGTCTGGCATGCAGAAACATCATACTAGCCTCAACATTTACCTCAGCAGATAGAAGTAGGAACTTTCGGATTACAAGCTACATTTTCTGTAGTACCAGCAACATAATATATTATGCCACATGCGCTTGCAATTTGAGTTATGTGGGACTCACTTCTCGTGAGTCCTGCATTTGGGAGAGGAAATACGTGAGGGAAATAGAGAAACACTTGCTATGTTTCTAAGACTATCAATGGAAGCTATTGCTTTGTGCTTCCTTGGAATAGAGTGTCACGTATTACTACACTGTAAGGGTATGTGCACACGCTGCGGATTGGGGTGCGGATTTGGCCACACGGATTTTGTAAAATCCGCAGGTAAATCTGCAGGTCAAAAGACCTGCGGTTTTACCTGCGGATTAGCCTGAGGTTTTGCCCTGTGGTTTTTCATCTCCACAATGGAGGAGATGGCAAACGGCAGCGGAATCCGCAGAAAGAATTGACATGTCAATTCTTTCTGCGGTTTAGAAACCGCATGAAAACCTCGCGGAAAAATCCGCACCGTCTGCACTGCGGTTTTTAATATCCATAGGATATTATGGTACTGTACACCGCAGCAAAAACTGCTACGGATCTGCTGCGGAACCACAGCAGAATCCGCAGTGTGTGCACACTAGGGTGACCGGATCTCATATGGGGGGGAAAAAATGTTGGAATCTTGTTCATCTGGACCCCACAAAACGATTCCCCTTTCCAGATATTGAGAGAGCCAAAATTTCAGCTCGATCAAACGACGTTAACCCATGCCGCTCGTTGCTCAAAGTTTGAAAAAATCCAAATTGAGGTATTTTAAGATGTAGGTATTTTGCATAGTCTGTTAGACTATAAAGAATGTGACAACAACATTGCAGAAATAGCCCTGACCAAATTTTCGAACCATTTGTGGTATTTGAATGCAGAGTTGGTGGGATTATCGTTTTTTGATCCCACCATTACAGACAATGAAAAGTTGTTAATGGCTAATAAATTGCTCAGTAGCACAGATGAACCATCACAGCACGCTAACCTACATGAGTTGATAATTTTACATAGTTATCTTATCTATTCTAGAGCTTTTGTTAAAGTAGTTTTTGAAACGTCAGATTATAATGCTCGGCATTTGCTTACAACTTGCAGGACATATTGCTTTTGTTCTTCATCTTTTGTCAGAAAGTCGTTAAAGTCGGTTACTTCCTACCTCTTTTAATTTTTCTTTGCTAACTTTTGGATTTACAACCCTAGCGTGCTCTGATGGTTCATCTGGGCTACTGAGCCATTTATTAGCCATTAACAACTTTTCATTGTCTGTAATGGTGGGATCAAAAAACGATAATCCCACCAACTCTGCATTCAAATACCACAAATGGTTCGAAAATTTGGTCAGGGCTATTTCTGCAATGTTGTTGTCACATTCTTTATAGTCTAACAGACTATGCAAAATACCTAAATCTTAAAATACCTCAATTTGGGTTTTTTCAAACTTTGAGCGACGAGCGGCACGGGTTAACATCGTTTGATCGAGCTCAAATTTTGGCTATCTCAATATCTGGAAAGGGGAATCGTTTTGTGGGGTCCAGACGGACAAAATTCCGACATCGATTTTTTGCGGTCACCCTAGTGCACACACCCTTAGGCTCACCTTGTTAAGTGGACCCAGGATGGCATGTGGACAGCGAGGATGAGCTACCCTCAGGAATCTTGCAAACAGCAGGATGGAAGATGTGCAGGGTAGCAGGGATTGAAGCTGATTTCCATGCTGTGCACAGGAGGTGGAGTACCTCAAACTAGAGTCTTGAATCTCAATCTGAAGACACAGATACAGTCATATGTTAAAGTTTGGGCACCCCTATTAATGTTAACCCTTTTTCTTTATAACAATTTTGGTTTTTGTAACAGCTATTTCAGTTTCATATATCTAATAACTGATGGACTCAGTTATATTTCTGGATTCAAATGAGGTTTATTGTACTAACAGAAAATGTGCAATCTGCATTTAAACAAAATTTGACCGGTGCAAAAGTATGGGCACCTCAACATAAAAGTGACATTAATATTTCGTAGATCCTCCTTTTGCAAAAATAACAGCCTCTAGTCGCTTCCTGTAGCTATTAATGAGTTCCTGGATCCTGGATGAAGGTATTTGTGACAATTCCTGTTTACAAAACAATTCCAGTTCAGTTAAGTTTGATGGTTGCCGAGCATGGACAGCCCGCTTCAAATCATCCCACAGATGTTCAATGATATTCAGGTCTGGGGTCTGGGATGGCCATTCCAGAACATTGTAATTGTTCCTCTGCATGAATGCCTGAGTAGATTTGGAGCGGTGTTTTGGATCATTGTCTTGCTGAAATATCCATCCCCTGCGTAACTTCAACTTCGTCACTGATTCTTGCACATTATTGTCAAGAATCTGCTGATACTGAGTTGAATCCATGCGACCCTCAACTTTAACAAGATTCCCGGTGCCGGCATTGGCCACACAGCCCCAAAGCATGATGAAACCTCCACCAAATTTTACTGTGGGTAGCAAGTGTTTTTCTTGGAATGCTGTGTTTTTTAGCCTCCATGCATAACGCCTTTTTGTATGACCAAACTACTCAATCTTTGTTTCATCAGTCCACAGGACCTTCTTCCAAAATGTAACTGGCTTGTCCAAATGTGCTTTTGCAGACCTCAGGCGACTCTGTTTGTGGCGTCCTTGCAGAAACAGCTTCTTTCGCATCACTCTCCCATACAGCTTCTCCTTGTGCAAAGTGCGCTGTATTGTTGACCGATGCACAGTGACACCATCTGCAGCAAGATGATGCTGCAGGTCTTTGGAGGTGGTCTGTGGATTGTCCTTGACTGTTCTCACCATTCTTCTTCTCTGCCTTTCTGATATTTTTCTTGGCCTGCCACCTCTGGGCTTAACAAGAACTGTACCTGTGTTCTTCCATTTCCTTACTATGTTCCTCACAGTGGAAACTGACTGGTTAAATCTCTGAGACAACTTTTTGTATCCTTCCCCTGAAAAGCTATGTTGAATAATCTTTGTTTTCAGATCATTTGAGAGTTGTTTTGAGGAGTCCATGATGCCACTCTTCATAGGAGAATCAAATAGGAGAACTACTTGCATGTGGCCACCTTAAATACCTTTTCTCATGATTTGATACACCTGGCTATGAAGTTCAAAGCTCAATGAGGTTACAAAACCAATTTAGTGCTTCAGGAAGTCAGTAAAAAGAAGTTAGAGGTGTTCAAATCAAGAAAATGATAAGGGTGCCCATACTTTTGCACCGGTCAAATTTTGTTTAAATGCAGATTGCACATTTTCTGTTAGTACAATAAACCTCATTTGAATCCAGAAATATAACTGAGTCCATCAGTTATTAGATATATGAAACTGAAATAGCTGTTGCAAAAACCAAAATTGTTATAAAGAAAAAAGGTTAACATTAATAGGGGTGCCCAAACTTTAACATATGACTGTATGTGTTGTAATTGACCTTAATAGGCCTAGGAAAATGATGAAATTCAGCCATGATGAGCAATCTGCCAAACCCGAAGTGAAGCACAACAGAGAGCAGCGGGCAGAGGTGACGGGAGCAGAGCCTGGGATATCTGGGACAAGTGTGAAACATTTACCCTGAACCCATCAGATGTAGCAATTTTTAAGAGCTAATCATTTGCAAAATAAAGCAGTATGTTTTATGAGTTTTCCTGTGGCATCTTTCGCTCTACATATTTATGTATAGTGGAAGCCACCTAAAAAATGAACATGTTATTTCTTTTAACCACTTCAGGGTTTCCGATCATGTGGAACATGTACACAGAAATGGTTTTGACATTACTGTGCACAATGTTAATTTTATGGAGTATTTCAGTGGTGCTTTTTCAGGGGGATTAAGGGCAGAATTCACACACAAAAGACGCAGTGTGCACATACTTTAATGGTATTTTTCACATGTGGTGCTTTCTTTCCAAAATGATTGCAAAATGACAACAAAAAAGTACGACTTAGCAAAAATGTGTTGCGGTTATGCAGTGTTTTCCAGATAAACAGGTTGGCACTTTATAACACTATGAAATTAGTGTTCTCTTACTATTTTGCAGAATAATTGGTTTTGAACCAAACTCTTTATTTTTATTTCCATGATGTCAAGTGGCTCTTGCTTGTTGACTGACTCCTTGGCAGTAGCGGCAATCACAACCATTTTACTCATGATGATTATGTGGTTCTCATCACTTGATTGCAGGACTCGGCTTTATTTAGCTGCTTGAGATTCTTTGCAATGAGATTTATTTTATGCAAGTTTTATGACTCTATTGCTGATCCATAAAGTAAATCCAAATTGCAACTAATTCTCTTGTTTTTTTGCAGTATTTAACTTGGAATAAAATTAGATGAATAATTTCATGACGATAAAGCCAGGGTAACGTGTCTTGCAACATCACAGAGACACATTGCAATGTTGGTTGTAATGATTTCCTATGGTATCACATTGCGACCTGCAACGTACTGTGTCACAAATGTTTCCAAGTGTGTTGGATTTTCTGTCACTGGTTGTAAGTTGCAGCGCGGCTCACTTGTCATAGACTTCAATACGAGTTGCATACGACAATTGACTTATCTTTGATTTGGCTATTGTGTAGCAGAAAAATTACAGTAAGGCCTCCTTCACATTCCGTATTTCCAGTACATGTGACATCCATTGATTTCACAGATTGCATGTACCCATTACCAATACCGCTGTGCACTTGTGCCATGTGACTGAGCAAAACACTTGGAGACATGTCCGCTTTTCTACAGCATTTTTTTCTATGGGTTCGCGAAAAACTTTTACAGCACGGATGCCATCAGTGTACAATCTGTGTGCCATCCGTGTGCAGTATGTGTTTCACATTGTAAAGTATAGGAGAAGCTTTATCATTTCTTTCTTTCTGTATCCATAGTGGAAAACACTGATGGCACCAGTACCAAATTTTCATGTATGTGTTTAATCATGGATGTGTGAAGGACACCTAATATAAATTGCACAACTTGTCTGAGAATGGCTGTTGCGTGACACATGTCCCAACCTAAGGCCATGTGCACACATTCAGGATTTGGTCAGTATTTTACATCAATATTGTGGTAAGTGGTGAAGTGTTTCTATTAGGCCGGGGTCACACTGGCGAGGAATACGGCCGAGTGAGAGGCGCTAAAAGCACGCATTAGACACGGACCAATGATTCTCTATGGGGTCCCTCGCACCAGCCGTATATTTCTCATCCGTATTCTACGGTCCGTGCCAATCGCAGCATGCTGCGATTGTCAGCGTACTACGGCCGTAATACGCCAATGCAAGTCTATGGGTGCGCAAAAAATACGGATTACACACGGACCACACATGTGACTTGCGAGAAATACGCACCCGGTGTCTCTTAGCAAAGCCGGCAATTCAGTGCTATACAGTAAACTCACACTGACAGGTTTAATAAAGAAACGAAAGAATAGATATATACACATAGAATACATATATATATATATCTATATACATATATACATTCTATGTGTCTATATCTATTCTTTGGTTTCTGTTACAAACCCTGTCATAGGGCTCCATTATATGTCCATTTTGCAAGCCTGCGAGAAAATCTCGCCATACGGATGCCATACGGATTACATACGGATACTGACATGCGCAAAATACGCGACCACACCTTGATTACGGATGACATACGGAGCACTGTTTAGAGGTCTGTCATCCGTATTACGCATGTAAACTACGGACCGTATTTTGCGCAGGTTAGTGTGACTCCAGCCTTATAGTTTCCCTCTGATTGTCCCACTCCTGACTTTGGCTTACACATACTGAGGTAAAATACTGACCAAATGCTGAGATAAAATAATGACCTAATACTGAGGTAAAATAATGACCTAATACTGAGGTAAAATAATGACCTAATACTGAGGTAAAATAATGACCTAATACTGAGGTAAAATAATGACCTAATACTGAGGTAAAATACTGACCAAATACTGAGGTAAAATACTGACCAAATGCAGTGACTGCAGACTTATCGATTTGGACCGGACAACCCCTTCAGGCCATGTGCACATGGTGCGGATTCTACTGCGGATCCGCAGTGTGTCAGGCTCTGCGGGTCCGCAGCAGATTTAGGTGCGCTGTACAGTACCATTGTTTTCAATGGTAAACTGAAAAACGCTGTGCACATGCTGCAGATTTTTCCACGCGGATTTGCTGCGGGTTCAAATCCGCAGCATGTCAATTCTTTGTGCGGATTCCACTGCGGTTTCACACCTTCTCCATTGTAGAGGTGTGAAACCGCAGGGCTAAACTGCAGGCTAATCTGCAGGAAAACCGCAGGTATTTTGAGCACATAGCCTTAAAGTTTTGATGAGTATTTAAAGGGAATATGTCAGCAGTTTTTGTAATGTAGTCTTAGAGCAGCATAATATAGAGCAAGAGAGCCTGATTCCAACCATGTATCACTTACTGGGCTGCTTGGTGCAATTTTGATAGTTTTGAAGGCTGAAGGAAGACCTTATGTCCATCTAGTTCAGCCTATTTTTAGTGCAGCTGTTCTGCATTGTAGATCCTGGGGAAGGCAAAAAACCCACAGAGTAGAAGCCAATTTTCTCCATAGGGAAAAAAATTCCTTCCCCTAAGCTGGGTCAACCATCTACCTATAATATTCTGTTATTCGTAACCTTCTATACTGTTACTCACAAGAAAAGCATCCATTCCTTTCTTAAATTCATTCAGTGAGTTGGCCATCACCACTTCCTCAGGAAGAGAATTCCAGAGCCTCACTGCTCTTACCGTGAAGAACCCTCTTCTATGCTGGTGCAGAAATTGTCTTTCCTCCAAACGAAGAGAATGCCCCCTTGTTCTTGTCACAGTCCTTGGTACAAACAGTTCATTGGAGAGATCTCTGTATTGCCCTCTGATATACTTGTACATATATATTAGGTCTCCCCTAAGTCTTCTCTTTTCTAGAGTAAATAGACCTAATTTTGATAACCTTTCTGGGTATTGTAGTGAACCAACTCCATTTATCATTTTAGTAGCCCGCCTTTGAACCCTTTCAAGTTCAGTAATGTCTTTCTTGAGCACCAGCGTCCAAAATTGCACACAATACTCTAAGTGTGGTCTGACGAGTGATTTGTACAGAGGGAGAATTATGTTTTCATCTCGTGTCCCCAGACCTCTTCTAATGCATCCCATGACCCTATTTGCTTTGGTGGCAGCTGCCTGACACTGGGCACTCCAATTTAGCTTCTTATTGACTAAGATGCCTAAGTCTTTTTCCATGTCTGATTTCCCCAGCAGTTTCCCATTTAGTAAGTAATTGTAGCATCTGTTTCTCCTTCCCATGTGCATAACATTACACTTATCTGTGTTAAACCTCATTTGCCATTTTTCAGCCCAATTCTCCAATTTACTCAAATCTGTCTGTAGTTGCAAACTGTCCTCCTTTGTGTTAACCACCTTACATAGTTTTCTATCATCTGCAAATACTGATATTTTACTGTGTGAGCCATCCACTAGATCATTAATAAATATATTAAATAGTAGGGGGCCCAATACAGAACCCTGTGGTACCCCACTAGTAGCCCTGGCCCAATCTGAGTATGCACCATTAATAACCACTCTTTGTTTTCTATCACTAAGCCAGCTACCTACCCATCTGCACACATTTTCCCCTAGCCCAAGCTTTCTCATCTTACTTACCAATCTTTTATGTGGGACAGTGTGAAATGCTTTAGAGAAGTCGAGATAAATCACATCCAATGATTCTCCTTGGTCCATTTGAGAGCTTACATCCTCATAGAAGCTGATCAGGTTAGCTTGACAGGAGCGATCCTTCATAAATCCATGTTGATATGGAGTTAAACATTTATTAACATTGAGATATTCCATAATGGTATCCCTTAGAAACCCTTCAAAAATTTTACCAACAACAGATATTAAGCTTACCGGCCTATAGTTTCCAGGTTCCCTTTTACACCCATTTTTGAATATTGGTACCACATTTACTTGCCCCCAATCAAAAGGAACAGACCCTGTTTCTATAGAGTCTTTAAATATAAGGAATAGAGGCCTGTCTATCACATTACTTAACTCCCTTAATACCAGAGGGTGAATGCCATCACGGCCTGGTGATTTGTCAATTTTAATCTTACTAAGGCGGTTCTGCACTTCTTCCTGGGTTAGGCAGGTAATACTTAATGGGGAGTTTACATTATCACTCTGCATTTCCCTTGGCAAATCCTTTTCCTGTGTGAACACTGTTGAGAAAAAAGTACTTAAAACACTTGCGCTCTATGATTTCACCCTCATTGTTCTTTAAAGGGCCGACACCATCAATTTTAATCATTTTACTGTTTATATAATTAAAGAATAGTTTGGGCTTTGTTTTACTTTCCTTAGAAATGAGTCTCTCAGTTTCCACTTTTGCTAAATGTATTTGTTTTTTAACACATTTTATTTTTTTCTCTATAACTTTGTAATGCTTCTTCATTGCCTTCTTGTTTTAGCTTCTTAAATGCCTTGTTCTTGTTATTTATTGCCCTTTTTACATCCTTATTTAGCCACATTGGTGTTCTCCTGTTCCTAGCCCTTTTATTTCTGTACGGTATGGCTAGCTCGCAGTGGGTGTGTAAAACTGATTTAAATATTTCCCATTTATTTTCTGTGCTCCTATTTTTGAGGACATTGTCCCAATCAATTCGGCGAAGGTCCTCTCTAAGCTGATCAAACTTTGCTTTCCTCAAATTCAGTGTTTTTGTAACCCCCTTCCAGGGCACCTTACTGAAGGACAAGTGGAATTGTATTATATTGTGGTCACTGTTCCCTAGGTGCCCATCGTCTCATACTTCTGTTATTCTATCTGGCCTGTTGCTTAAAATTAAGTCCAGAAGGGCTGTCCCTCTAGTTGGGCCCTGCACAAGTAGTGACAGATAATTATCCTTTGTCACTGACAGAAATTGGTTTCCTTTCTGAGACACGCAGGTTTCAGTTTCCCAGTCTATGTCGGGGTAGTTGAAGTCCCCCATAATAATCACCTCTGTTGTGAGTTCATTTTCCGGTCCACCAGTTGTGAGTTCTCCTTCCAGGTTTTCTCTGGTGGTAACTGGAGGTAGTGAGGTTAATTTAATCAGTAGAGATCTGCCACATGATAATGAGGATGATGATTGGACCTCAGGAATCTCAGACTGGATTTAAGACAGGCGACGCCCTATTCTGGTGCTGGTAATTCCTTCTGCTTGTCAGGTCTTGGTCTTCAGCTCTGTTCCAGTCATTTCAAGCTAAGTTTTCTGCTAATGTTCACACTTGATTTTGTTGGTCTATTCAGTTTTTTGTGTGGTCAGCCAGCCCCGGCTGGGGCTATGCTGAATTTCCACTCTTATATATCTGTATTTGCCAATTTGCTTTTTTTGTCCTTTATTAGATTGGCCTGTTTTTGCTCTGTCTCAGAATATTTCAGAGTGGTGATATAGTGGGAGAAGTCTAGTGACTTAAGGTTAATTTTGCTATCAGAAGTGTTGGACATTATTTTTGTAGGGTTTTTGGCAGATTGCAGACAGTGTCTTTCCTTTCCTGTTCTGTCTGGTTAGTTTGGGCCCCATCGTTTGCTCAGCCTGTTTTCCTGCCTGTGTTTGTGCTTTCATCTTGTTTCGCCATCAGTTCATGTGTGAGGGCTGTCTTTCCTTTGGGGTCTGCTCTGGGGCAGTTAGTTTTCCCCTTTTCTTGCTTTGGACTTATTTGGTCCTCCGGCTGTGACAAAGCATCTAGGATCATCGTGGGCACGCGCCACGGCTACTGCTGGTTGTGTGGTTGGGATCAGGGATCTGCAATCTACATAGTTACCAAACTCTCTGGTTTTCTGTGACTTAGCTTGTTTAATCTTTTTCTCCTCGGTGACCCATTCATAACAGAATCACCAGCCATACCACAGATTCTAGGGTACTCAAAAGCAGGAAAAAGTTGTTAAACTTGAAAGGAAAAAAAAAAGTGTCAGAATTTTTTTTTTTTAAATTTATTTTTCCCTCTTTTTTTTCTGGGGCCGTAGGAGGATCTTTTTTTTTTTTCCTAATGGAGATTAAGCAATTGTCTGATCGTGTGGAGTAACTTGCTGCTGAAGTGCGGGGAATTTCCACCTACCTCATTCAGTCACATGCTGCTGAACCTAAGATCCCTACTCCTGATGTGTTTTCTGGGGATCGGTCTAAATTTCTGAATTTTAAGAATAATTGTAAATTATTTCTTGCCTTGAAGCCTAACTCGTCGGGGAGCTCTGTGCAGCAGGTTAAAATTGTCATCGCCTTGCTGCACGGCCATCCCCAGGATTGGGCTTTTTCTCTGACACCTGAAAATCCTATTCTGACTAATGTGGATGCATTTTTTCAAGCCTTGGGGTTGTTGTATGATGAACCTAATGCTGTTGATCAAGCTGAGACAACCCTGTTGGCATTAAACCAGGGTCAGGATTCTGCAGAGTTATACTGTCAAAAATTCCGAAAATGGGCGGTCCTTACCACATGGAATAATGGTGCATTGGCAGCTCTCTTTCAGAAGGGTTTATCAGAGACCATAAAAGATGTTAAGGTGGGATTTCCTGTTCCCTCTGGTCTGGATGATTCTATGTCATTAGCCATTCAAGTTGATCGGCGTTTACGTGAACGTAAAACTACACGGTAGGCGCTGCCACCTTTTGAACAAACATCTGAACCTATGCAATGTGATGGGGTTTTGTCTAGGGCACAACGTCAGGAGTTTAGAAGGCGTAATAAACTGTGTTTTTTTCTGTGGGGACGCCTCTCATACTATTTCTGTCTGCCCTAAACGAGAGAAACGTTTTGCACACACATTTGCTGTGGGCAGTGTACAATCTAAGTTCCTTTTGGCAATTACTTTGATCTGCTCCTTATCCATGTTTTCTACTAAGGCTTTCGTGGATTCAGGAGCAGCGTTGAATCTGATGGATTTGGACTTTGCGAAACGTTGTGGTTTTTCCATGACGCCTCTGCGGATGCCTATTCCTTTGAGGGGTATTGATGCTACTCCTTTGGCGGAGAATAAACCTCAGTTTTGGACCCAGGTGATAATGCAAGTTGCCCCAGACCACCAAGAAAATTGTAAATTTTTGGTGCTGCATAATTTGCATGATACTATTGTTCTGGGTTTTCCCTGGTTGCAAACTCATAATCCAGTTTTGGATTGGAAATCTGTGTCTGTGGTGAGTTGGGGTTGTCAGTGTGTTCTTAGGGACGCTCCTGTTTTCTCCATCTCTCCTCAGTCCCATGATATTCCTGATTAGCCGATTTTTCTGATGTATTTAGTGAGAGTAAGTCTGCGTCTTTGCCTCCTCATAGGAGTTATGACTGTGCTACTGAGTTGATGCCTGGGTGTAAATCTCCCAAGGGTCGGCTTTTCAACTTATCAGTATCCAAACATGATGCTATGCGATCCTATATTAAGGAGTCGTTGGAGAAGGGTCATATTAGACCATCCTCGTCACCTTTAGGTGCTGGGTCTTTTTTGTGGCCAAGAAAGATGGTTAATTAAGACCGTGTATTGATTATCGTTCCCTTAACAAGATGACGGTTAAATATCAGTACCCGTTACCTCTGATGTCTGATTTATTCTCCAGAGTTAAGAGTGCCTGCTGGTTTACTAAGCTTAACCTCAGGGGAGTGTATAATCTTATTCGCATCAAGCACGAGGATGAATGGAAGACGGCGTTTAATACTCCTGAGGGACATTTTGAGTACCTAGTGATGCCTTTTGGGCTCACTAATGCCCCTTCTATCTTCCAGTCCTTTATTAATGATATTCTCCGTGACTTTGTGGATAAGTTTTTGATCATCTATCTGGATGATATTTTGATCTTTTCTAGCGATTGGGATTCTCATGTGGAACACGTCCGGACTGTGTTCCGGATTTTGAGGGAGAATTCTCTGTTTGTTAAGGGATCGAAATGCCTCTTTGGTGTACAGAGGATTTCATTTTTGGGATTTATCTTGTCTCCATCGACTATTGAAATGGACCCGGCCAAGATACAGGCCATTTATGATTGGGTTCAGCCTACTTCTTTGAAGGCCCTCAAGAAGTTTTTGGGTTTTGCCAATTTCTATTGTAAATTTATAGGTAATTTTTCTGGTATTGTCAAACCACTGACTGATCTGACCAAGAAGGGCGCTGATGTGCTGAATTGGTCTCCTGAGGCTGTCTCAGCATTTCAGGAGCTTAAGCGGAGATTTACTTCAGCTCCAGTTTTACGGCAACCTGACATCTCACTTCCATTTCAGGTGGAGGTAGATGCTTCTGAGATTGGTGCAGGAGCTGTTTTATCCCAAAAAGACCCTGTGACTTCTAAGATGAATCCCTGTGCCTTCTTTTCTCGAAAGTTCTCCCCATCTGAACGCAACTATGACGTGGGGAATCAGGAATTGTTGGCCATGAAATGGGCATTTGAGGAGTGGAGACATTGGTTGGAGGGAGCTAGACATCAACTTGTGGTCCTCACCGATCACAAGAATTTGATTTACCTGGAGTCGGCCAATTGCTTGAATCCTAGACAGGCTAGATGGGCCTTGTTTTTCACGCGTTTTAATTTTGTGGTCTCTTTTCTTCCGGGCACTAACAATGTTAAGGCAGACGCCCTTTCTAGGAGTTTCTTTGCCGATTCTCTTAATGTGACCGAGCCTACTACCATCCTAGGTGAGGGGGTAGTTCTTTCTGCCATTTCCCCCGATTTGAGACGCGCCCTGGAGGAATTTCAGGAGGATAAACCGGAGCGTTGCCCTATGGGAAAATTGTATGTTCCTGACCAGTGGAGAAAGAGAGTGATGTCTGAGATTCATTGCGAACAAACCAGACCTTGGAGTCTTATTTAAGATGTTTTATATCTGCTGATCAGGATGATTGGGTCTCATTTTTGCCCTTGGCCAAATTCGCACTGAACAATAGAGCTAGTTCTGCCACTTTGATGTCACCCTTTTTCTGTAATTTTGGGTTTCATCCTCGATTCTCTTCAGGGCAAGTGGAATCTTCGTCCTGCCCAGGTGTGGACACTGTGGTTGAGAGAATGCAGCAGATATGGGACGAATTGGTGGATAAGTTGTCACTCTCTCAGGAAAAGGCCCAGCGATTTTCCAACCGGCATAGGACCATTGGTCCCCAGTTTAAAGTGGGTGATATGGTATGGTTGTCGTCTAAGAATATTTCTATGAAGGTTGAATCTCCAAAATTAAAGCCAAGATTTATTGGACCTTATAAGATTTTGGAGATTCTTAATCCTGTTTCTTTTCGATTGGCTCTCCCAGTTACATTCAAGATCCATAACGTATTTCACAAGTCTCTGTTGAAGAGGTTTGTTGAGCCAGTGGTTCCTATGGCGGCACCTCCTGACCCTGTGTTGGTTAAAGGCAATGTGGAATATGAGGTAGAGAAAATATTGGATTCTCGTTTGGTTAGACGGAGACTCCAGTATTTGGTCAAATGGAAGGGTTATGGCCAGGAGGATAATTCTTGGGTCTCTGCCTCTGATATTCATGCCAATAGATTGGTTCATGCTTTTCACCAGGCCCATCCTGATCGGCCTGGTGGCGTGGATGAGGGTTCGGAGACCCCTGTTGTGAGTTCATTTTCCGGTCCACCAATTGTGAGTTCTCCTTCCAGGTTTTCTCTGGTGGTAACTGGAGGTAGTGAGGCTGATTTAACCACTAGAGATCTGCCACCTGAAAATGAGGATGACGATTGGAACTCAGGAATCTCAGACTGGATTTAAGACAGCCGGCGCCCTATTCTGGTGCTGGTGATTCCTTCTGCTTGTCAGGTCTTGGTCTTCAGCACTGTTCCAGTCATTTCAAGCTAAGTTTTCTGCTAATGTTCACACTTGATTTTGTTGGTCTATTCAGTTTTTTGTGTGGTCAGCCAGCCACGGCTGGGGCTGCGCTGAATTTCCACTCTTATTTATCTGTATTTGCCAATTTGCTTTTTTTGTCCTTTATTAGATTGGCCTCTTTTTGCTCTGACTCAGAATATTCCAGAGTGGTGATATAGTGGGAGAAGTCTAGTGACTTCAGGGTTAATTTTGCTATCAGAAGTGTTGGACATTATTTTTGTAGGGTTTTTGGCAGATTGCAGACAGTGTCTTTCCTTTCCTGTTCTGTCTGGTTAGTTTGGCCCCATCATTTGCTCAGCCTGTTTTCTTGCCTGTGTTTGTGCTTTCATCTTGTTTCGCCATCAGTGCATGTGTGGGGGCTGTCTTTCCTTTGGGGTCTGCTCTAGAGCAGTTAGTTTTCCCCTTTTCTTGCTTTGGACTTATTTGGTCCTCCGGCTGTGACGAAGCGTCTAGGATCATCGTGGGCACGCTCCACGGCTGCTGCTGGTTGTGTGGTTGGGAACAGGGATCTGCAATCTGCATAGTTACCAACCTCTCTGGTTTTCTGTGACTTAGCTTGTTTAATCTTTTTCTCCTCGGTGACCCATCACCTCATTGTGATTTGCTGCTTTGTCTATTTGTTTCAATAATACATTTTCAGTGGTTTCTGTTATATTTGGTGGCTTATAACAAACCCCTATGAGGATTTTATTACTTTTCTCTCCTTGTATCTCCACCCATAGAGACTCCACCTCTTCGTTTCCCTCTTGTATATCTTCTCTTAGTGTGGGCTTTAAAGTGGACTTTATATATAGACAGACTCCACTCCCTTTCCTTTTTTTACGATCCCTCCTAAACAAATCATATCATTGCATGTTAGCCGCCCAGTCATAGCTGTCGTCTAACCATGTCTCAGTTATTCCTACTATGTAGGATTTTTCCTCATACATTACCAACTCCAGATCTTCAATCTTATTGGTCAGGCTCCTTGCGTTGGTCAGCATGCAGGAAAGAAGTTTTGCTTCCTTTTTCTTAGCTTCCTTCTGAGTACCCTGTCTTGGGTCTTCTTTACCACATCTAGTATCCTTGATTAGTTTGTCCTTCTGCTGCATGTTCTTGTCTGCTGTTTTTCCTCCCATCCCCTCTTCTTCTAGTTTAAAGCCCTCCTGATGAGTGTGGCAAGTCTTCTGGCGAATGTGTGTTTCCCAGTTTTTGTGAGGTGTATCCCATCTCTTGCGAGAAGTCCATCGTAGAGGTAATTCATGCCATGGTCCAAGAATCCAAATCTTTGCTGCCTGCACCACCGTCATAACCAGTTGTTCACCTCTAGTATCCTATTCCAGCTTAGATACTAGAATCCTTGGTTTTTCTGTTCTAAATGTAGCAGTGCTCAGAATGTTGAGCTGTGTATTACCCCACTCAAACCACTATTTGGCAGATTCCTGTGTACACTGTGCATTGCCATCAAGCTGCCTCTCAGAGGTGGGGCAGGGTTACAGAGACTAGCTGCGCTGGCCTTCCCACGAGACCTAATTAGGCAGTGATAATCTCCTGCTGGTAAAACACTGGTTGTATTGAAACTGCAGCACACAGCCCTGTAAGTGACACATCTCCTGCATTATGCTGCTTTCAGATTAAACAGAAAAATCCTGCTGACTGATTCCTTTTAAAGAAGACCAAGTCCTAATAACATGAAGATGGGATATAGAGTGTGTTGTCTTTTATACGGTATATAAAGTAAAAGCAACGGAAACCAATTTTCGGCTCCGAATCAGAGCCTTCTTCAGGCATCCAAGAAATGGTTGCCTGTTTTTTTAAGCCTTCACAAATAAAAAAAGAAACAGGAATATTTGATTCCATAGATTATCATTTTACCAAATGAATGCACTCTATATCCCATCCTCTTGACTTATGGATATGGGACGGACCCCCACTCCATCTTAAAACCACCATAACTACAGTAAACCTAGGCACTAGAATAAATACGCAACACATTATTTTGGTTGTCAAAATGGCCACAGCTTTATTTAAATCACAGGATGAAAACAATCACAGTAGGAGTCAGGTGAAGTGCTAGTACATTGGGATTCACAAAGAGTCATCCTACAGCGCTCAGGAGAGGAAAAACCCCCTGTGGAGGAAACCTCTAGGGAACCATGGCTGATGGATGGCCCTTTCCTTGGGCTTAGAAGGTTAATGCTGTTAACTCTTTATAACCATGATAAAATTGAACCTGGAACAAAATATACAATGGTAATTTCAAAAATACAATAAAGCATTCATCATACAAGCAATAATTAAAACGTTTTAGGACATTGATTAGAAACAGGGCGGGAGGGCGAGAAATGCTTCCTCCTGTTCATCCTGTGCATGAAAGAGGGAGACAGATTTCCTGCTCTATATAAGCCCCACCCTCCTCACAGTAACCCCCAGGCACAGACATACTGTGCTACTTACTCTGAAAGCAACATCCCTCGTGCTTAAAAATCTACACCACTATACCAAAAAAGCTGCAGGAGTAAAGGTCCACCCATCCCCAAGTCATGTCCTCCTCCAACTATGGCTCTAGTGGTTTCTTTATATTGGGTCTTGCTTAACCCCTTAAGGATCAGGGGTACTGTATGTCCATTTTTGCATTTCCATTTTTTGCTCCCCTTCTTCCCACAACCATAACTTTTTTATTTTTCCGTCAATATGGCAATGAGAGGGCTTGTTATTTGCAGGACGAGTTGTACTTTTGAATGGCATCATTGATTTTACCATATCATATACTAGAAAACAGGAAAAAAGTTCCAAATGCGGTGAAATTGCAAAAAAAAGTGCAATTCCACAATTGTTTTTGGGATATTTTTTTTTACCATGTTCACTAAATGATAAAACTGGCCTGCCATTTTGATTCTCCAGGTCATTACGAGTTCACAGACATCAAACATGTATTTTTATTTAAGTGGTGAACAAATTCCAAAGTTTGTAAAAAAATGTTTGCCATTTTCAGAGACCCATAGCGATTTGAATTTTTATATTTTTTTAATTTTTAAAAAAACTTTTTTTTTTACTTTTTACATTAGTCCCCATGGGAGACTAGAAGCTGTGATTATTCGATTGCTTATGCTACATAGAGTAGGGCTGCAGCTATCAACGTTGCATGCAATCCGGCTATGACAACCACAGGAGTCTCCTGCTGACCCCGGGTTGTCATGCCAACCAATCGGCGACCTATGGTCATGTGACACGGGCGCCGATGGGAGGAGGTAATGACGCACTTCCTGTTCGTGCATATTAAATGCCGCTGTCACACTTTGACAGCAGAATTTAACATGATAACAGCTGCGGGTGGATCGCGATTCTACCCGCAGCTGTTAGGGGCACATGTCAGCTGATCAGATCAGCTGTCATGTGCTGGAAAAGGTGCGAACTCACCACCGAAACCCGCACCAAACAGAGGGAGGTGTCCAATGACGGGCAGAGTCCATTAAGGGGTTAAACATCACTGAAGAGATGAGCAGCAGACCGCAATGTCTTGGAGGAGAGCTGCTATCATTCTCTCCATTTTTGGAAGCACTTATGTTCTATGTTTTTTCCTACACTATAATTATACATAAAGAAGATTTCTTACTAGAAAAATGTTAACTTTATCCACCAATGAATCAACACACATATATATATATATATATATATATTAATGTCTAATATGAGAACAGGCATGGACTGGCCAACTGAAGAGCCGTTAAATCTCCTTATGGGCCCCTCTGGTGCAGAGCATAGGGCGTGGAGTGTACACACATCTGGTTATCTATCTATGCTGTCCCCCCAGTTGCATCAGGGTCCAATTAATACTAAGCAGTTTACAAATATGGAGTCACAGGTCACCTTCTCTCCCTCTATTACCTTATGTTTTCTAACCTCCGCTTCTTCACAGGCTTTCAACTAACAAGATGCATTTGTGGGGCTTTATTTTTTTCTGCTGCAGTTTTCCAAGACTATAGCCAAAAACTTTGGTTTTACTGAAATTCCATGAACTCATGTTATGTAAAACTACAACTTCTAATTTGCCCTGATGTCTTTAGACCATCGAGAGTTGTTTTCTGTAGACTAAGCCTGCACATTTACTAATGGATTATGGAATATACAATATGTTACTAAAGGATTTGAAACAATGTTGGAAAAAAATGGAAAACAAATAGCAAAATGTGCAGTAAATTTTGTAGTGGATTTTGTTTCAGAGAAGGTGTGGATCACTTTTTCCATTGTGGAGGGGGCCCCAGTATCAATTCCACATGTGGACTTTAGGCACTCGAGTCTGACACCATATGAGACAGCTGTATAGTTAGAAGTACATATACCCTAGACTAGGCTTGGCAAACTGCTCAAGTCCTATTTGTAACACTGCATAGTCCTAGATTATTTCTTCATGAGTGAACATTTTGAAGAATGTATCATACATCACTGAAATCTGACATATTCTAATAATGTAAAATCTTGTCACTGTGACTTGTAAAATGGGTTTCTGGATTTATGTTATTTATAAAGAGATAGTACGGAGTGTGAGCATGTGATAAAACCTGAATATATGCTGTCTCTCACCCTGGTGCATTACACTCTTGACGCGTCACAGCAAAAATGCACTAGGATTTGCGATTAACTACAGGTGCATCTCACTAAATTAGAATATCATCAAAAAGTTAATTTATTTCAGTTCTTCAATACAAAAAGTGAAACTCGTATATTATATAAAGTCATTACAAACATAGTGATCTATTATTTCTTGTAGTGTGGACACTCGCGGAAAAAAAGATGAAAAAGCGAAGCATTTATGGCCTCAGAATTACATATTTAAACCATATTTTTATGGGTTTAATAAAGGAAAGTATCAATGACGCCTTTTTTTTATACCATTTACCAATCCCCATAAATAATCTAATCACTGTGTTGTGAGGATTGTTACGATTGCAGGGACATCAGATATTTCCATGATATCTGTCGATTTGTGATGTTTATTATTTTAGAAAAAGTGCATTAAAAATTAAATTATTGTATCATATATACTCGAGTATAAGCCGACCCGAACCACCTAATTTTGCCACGGAAAACTAGGTAAGCCTATTGGCTCGAGTATAAGCCGGGTATGCATTGTCCCCTCATCCCGGTCCTGCTATGTGTGGCTCCCCATCCTGTCCTGGTATGTGGCTTGTAATTTTTGCCTGAAGAAGGAGCCTCTGTGCTCTGAAAGCTTGCAAACATATTTTCTGGTTAGCCAATAAAGGTATCACTCTGAGAATACTTTTGTCATTACTGGGCAGAAAAGTATTCACATTGATTTTTCTGGCTAACACGGTACCACAATATAATTTGTTATTGTATATAATGAATTTAACAAAAAATAAATCCACAAGCTCCAATTAGAGATGAACAAGGACAAACAGATGACGAAGTGCCAGCCCTGACTAAACAATTCCACTCCGGAAAGTAAGAGATTAGCGGCCTCCCATCAGCTGCCAGGTACCACTGACTTGCACGATCCACTCATCTCTAGTCCCAACTGTCCTGGATACAGCAGACCAGGATGGACTGGGGCTGAAATTCAGCCCTGGCATTTGAAATCACACAGGCCCATGCTGTCCCCGCCCCCAAGAACCAGATGAGATACATTACTAATATTACCCTTGATGGAGGAAAGCAAGATTTACTACAAGACCAATATCTTTAATGATACCTGTGGCCTGCTGGTGTAATTGACGGAGTCAGTGACTTTGTGCTCCGTCACCACTCTTAACAGCATGGGTGTCTTGAGAACATCGATTCTGTTAACAATGTAGCACACAAGGCAGATCACAACCAGACAGGCCCTTCTGGCACTTGCCAGAATTGCCAGATGGCCAGTCCGGCCCTGCAGCAGACAGTCCCGGTTTTGTCAATTCTGTTTAAGTGTACCTGCGTATAGTCTTTGTCGGTGTTATTGAGAGTAACTGCTCTCACTGTATTTGTTACTTACCGTATTTTTCGCTTTATAAGATGCACTTTTGTTCCCCCAAATTTTGGGGGAAAGTAGGGGGTGCGTCTTATAATCCGAATATACGGGGGGGGTGTATATATATATATATACTGCAGGGTCCAGGGGAGGTGGGGGCAGCTTTGCAGCGGTGCTGTGAGCTGGTAAAAGCTGCCGGAGGGAGCCTTTGATCTCCTGCTCCCGCTCATATAATATGCACTGCCGCTGTCCATCACCATGGTGCTGAAACTGCACCACGGTGACTGGCTGGGGGAGCGGCGCATATTATAGCTGCCTGCGCCCTCCTTTGATCACACATGATCCCCTGTGTTAGATATCGCCCCCATGCTGCTGCCCATAGTAAAATAAAAAACTCTTTCCTTACCTCCTCCAGCGCTGATCTCCCAGTGTCTCTGCTGCCGCTGTCATCAGGCACGCAGAGATGATATCACTCTGCTGTGCTGATCACATGACCGGCACTGAGAACCAGGAAGTGGAGGAGGAGCTCAACCACACTGAGGGAGACACGAGGAGGGACAGCACTGAGAAGGTAAGGAAATAGTTTATTTTACTAAAAGCAGCAGCATGGAGGCGATATCTAACACAGGGGGCTGTGTGTCAGCCACAGGGGGCCAGTGTGTCAGCCACAGGGGGCCAGTGTGCCAGCCACAGGGGGCCGTGTGTCAGCCACAGGGGGCCAGTGTGTCAGCCACAGGGGGCCAGTGTGCCAGCCACAGGGGGCCGTGTGTCAGCCACAGGGGGCCAGTGTGCCAGCCACAGGGGGCCGTGTGCCAGCCACAGGGGGCCAGTGTGCCAGCCACAGGGGGCCATGTTTTAGCCACAGGGGGCCATGTTTCAGCCACAGGGGGCCCGTGTGCCAGCCACAGGGGGCCCGTGTGCCAGCACAAGGGGGCTATATTCAATATAAGGTGGCCATATCCAGATTAAGGGGGCTAATTTTAGGATGGAGGGGCTATGAGGGACATATACCCTATATGATTTGTTAGACGGACACTGGCATTATAAGACGGACCCCATTTATTAAAAAAATTCTCTATTCCTTCACCACATTTGGGGGTGCGTCTTATAATCAGGTGCGTCTTATAAAGCGAAAAATACGGTATATACTGTTTTCCTACCATCCTTTCCTTTCTTTTAGAAACTGGTTAGTAAATATTGATATTGTATCGTCTAACCCCTTAGTGACGGAGCCAAATTTTGAAATCTGACCAGTGTCACTTTATGTGGTAATAACTCTGGAACACTTCAACAAATCCCAGTGATTTTGAGATTGTTTTCTCGTAACACATTTTATTTTATAATAACGGTAAATTTAGGTCAATATGTTTTGTCTTTATGTATAAAAAATATCAGAAATGTGAGAAAATCGTTAAAAAATTTGCAATTTTCAAATTTTGAATGCTTATCCCTTTAATCCAGACAGTCATACCACACAAAAACATTCATAAATAACATTTTCCACATGCCTGCTTTACATCAGCACCATTTGTAAAATGTTCTTTTATTTTGTTAGCATTTTAGGAGTTTTAAAAAAGTAGTAGTAATTTTTCATTTTATCAAGGAAATTTACAAAAAATTTTTTTTTGAGGGACCTATCAAGGTTTGAAGTGCCTTTGGGGGTTCTATATACTGGAAAACCCCCAAAAGTTATACCATTTTAAAAACAGCACCCATGACATATTGAAAACTGCTGTCAGGTAGTTTATTAACCCTTCAGGTCATTTTCAGGAATTAATGCAAAGTGGCATGACAGAAATGAAAAAGTGTATTTTTAGTACCTAAATGCTGCTAACTTCTGAACAGGCTACAACAGCCGTCAGGCTCTAAGGCCACAATTTGTTCATGAATTTCCATAGCAAATATCAGGACCACACAATCATGATCTCAGGGTGCCGATGGGGATAAAGAGGAATCCCACACTCTGTTAACCATTTACATGATGTTGTCACTATTAGCAACATCTAAGGGGTTAAAATGATTTTGACAGTGCAATTACTGATCGTGGCTGATGCAACAATTTGTCAGCTATAGTGTACAGCCGATAGTTGCTGGATTGTCACCTGTATGGGGATGCTATTCTCTTATATCTCACGTCAGTTAAAAGACGTATTGGCGGTCATTAAGGAGCTAATATTTGTACATATCTGCTGATCTTGCTGTACACCTCATCCTGTGGCCGTCCCTCCTCCAAGTTTCAGATGGAAACCCCGATATAAGTGCTTATCATAGAGCACCGGATAAATGCGATCCACAATGTTATGTAAAAGGTTCATAATAAAAATTCCCCACTCAGGTCCATAATCTGTCAATGGAAATATAGGGGGGCTTCCATGTTACTGGTAGTCAGGGCCGGTTTTAGGCAAAGTGGGGCCCTAGGCAAAGTTTAAAATGGGGCCACAAATGCTAACATATTGCACACCACACAGAAGCATTTTGGTTGTATTTACATGCGCTGAGTTCAGGCCGTTAAATGAGTGTGAGCGACAATATTGAAGTCGTTCAACACTTGTTTCCCGGCCTCTTTCCACCGTCTGAGAAGGAATGATGGGGACAGAGATATCACTAATGGATCACTAATAGATCACCTTACAGTATCATGTTATCAGCAGCACATCTACAGTTTACATCCCATAGTCCTCCATATAATATAATGTGCCCCATAGTCCTCCATATAGTATAATACACTCCTCATAGCCCTCCATATTGTATAATACACTCCCCATAGACCTCCATATTGTATAATACACTCCCTATAGTCCTCCATATAGTATAATACACTCCTCAGTACTCCATATTGAATAATACACTCCCCATAGTCCTCCATATTGTATAATACACTCCCTATAGTCCTCCATATTGTATAATACACTCCCTATAGTCCTCCATATAGTATAATACACTCCTCAGTCCTCCATATTGTATCATACACTCCCTATAGTCCTCCATATAGTATAATACACTCCTCAGTCCTCCATATTGTATAATACACTCCTCAGTTCTCCATATTGTATAATACACTCCCCATAGTCCTTCATATTGTATAATACACTCTCTATAGTCCTCCATATTGTATCATACACTCCCTATAGTCCTCCATATAGTATAATACACTCCTCAGTCCTCCATATTGTATAATACACTCCTCAGTTCTCCATATTGTATAATACACTCCCCATAGTTCTTCATATTGTATAATACACTCCCTATAGTCCTCCATATAGTATAATACACTCATCAGTCCTCCATATTGTATAATACACTCCTCAGTCCTGCATATAGTATAATACACTCCCCATAGTCCTCAATATAGTATAGTACACTCCTCATAGCCCTCCATTAAAATACACTCAGTTCTCCATATAGTATAATACACTCCCCATAGTCCTCCATATATTACAATACACTGCTCAGTCCTCCATATAGTATAATAATGCTCCATATAGTATAATGCACTGTCATAGTCATCCAGGTAGTACAATTCACTTCCCATAGTATAATGCACACCATAGTTCTTCATATAATGTATTCCCCATAGTCCTCGATACAGTATAATGCAGCCCACATATAGCATAATGCAGCCACCCCACAGAGTATAATGCAGCCCCACCATACAATGTAATGTAACCCCCATAGAATATAATGCAGCCCCCCTCTTATAGTTTAATGCAGCCACCCCTTAGAGCATAATGCAGCTACCCCTCAGAGTATAATGCAGTCACTCCACAGAATATAACGTAATATAACGTAACCCCCATAGAATATAATGCAGCCCTTCCATAGAATATATGGCAACCCCCTCATAGAGTATAATGCAGCCCCTTATATAGTATAATGTAGCCCCTCCATAGAATACAATGTAGCCCTTCTCATATAGTATAATGCAGCCCCCATAGAATATAATAAAGCCCCCATACAATAAAATATAGTCCCCCATAGAATATAATGCAGCCCCCCACAGAATACAATGTAGTCTCCTCATATAGTATAATGTAGCCCCCTCAGAGTATGATGCAATCACCCCCCATAGAATATAATAAATATAATAAATATAATACAGCCCCCCATAGAATATAATGTAACCCCCAAATAGAATATAATACAGCCCACCTCCCCATAGAATATGATGTAACCCCCCATATTATATAACACAGCCTCCCCCATAGAATATAATGTAAAATGTACCCCCCTTGGTATATAGCACAGCCGCATAGTATATAGCCCAGCACCACATGGTATATAGCACAGCACCACATGGTATATAGCACAGCCCCACATGGTACATAGCACAGCCCCACATGGTATATAGCACAGCCCCACACGGTATATAGCACAGCCCCACATGGTATATAGCCCAGCACCACAAGGTATATAGCCCAGCATAGTATATAGCCCAGCACACTATACAGCCCAGCACAGTATACAGCCCAGCACAGTATACAGCCCAGCATAGTATATAGCCCAGCATAGTATATAGCCCAGCACAGAATATAGCCCAGCATAGTATACAGTCCAGCATGGTATATAGCCCAGCATGGTATAGCCCAGCATAGTATACAGCCCAGCACGGTATACAGTCCAGCATGGTATACAGCCCAGCACAGTATACAGCCCAGCACAGTATACAGCCCAGCACAGTATACAGCCCAGCATGGTATACAGCCCAGCACGGTATATAGCTCAGCACAGTATATAGCCCAGCACAGTATACAGCCAGCGCAGTATACAGCCCAGAATAGTATACAGCCCAGCACAGTATACAGCCCAGCATAGCATACAGCCCAGCATAGCATATAGCCGTCCCCCCCGAATGGCCCCACAGTCCAGTACTCACACTGATATATTAAAAAAACAAACCACTATTCTCACCTTCTCCTCGTGCCCACGCTGCTCCCGCCTCCTGTCTCCTGCTCTGCCTGGTACACAGTGAGAGCACGATGATGTCATCACTGTGTCAGAGGCAGAGCGGGGAATGGTGGAAGAGGAAGCGCCAGCTGATGCTCTCTCCTCCATCATTGCTTTGAACTGTACCGGCAGTCGCCAGTATAGTTCAATGTGGCGGTGGGGGAAGTCAGCGCTGGGGGCAGGTGGGCCCCCCTGCCTCATAGGGGCACCATAGCGGCTGCGTGATGTGCCACTAGCTGCGGGCCCCTGGGGGAGTGGGGGCCCTAGGCAGCTGCCTGGTCTGCCTGCTCCTAACACTGGCCCTGCTGGTAGTACAAAGGCTCTGGAAAAGCGAAATGGCTCCTCACCCCCCAAAAGAATTCCAGTGAATTCTGCACTCCCAATTCCAAATCCCCCTCTACCTTCTTAGCCCCACTGTGTGCCTAAACAACATTTAGCATCCACATGTTTGGAAAGGGTATAATTTAGATTATGCTCTTATAGCTCTTAGGGGCTCTGTATGTGGAGTCCGCAAACTATTCTAGGAAAATCTGTGCACCATGCCGTTTATTGTTGTGTGGCTAACCAGTAGTGTACAGCCACATATGGGGTATTGCCACAATCAGCATAAATTGTGTGACAAATTTTGGTGCCAATTTTACCCATTTCCCAGCATGAAAATGTAAAATCTGGGGCTAAAACAAACTTTTTTGTGGTAAAAATGTAATTATTTTTTCTACACTGCCGAATGGTATAAAATTCTGTGACACATCCATGGTGTCAATATGATGACTGCACCCTAGATGAACTGAGAGGTGCAGTTTGTAAAATAATGTCATTTATGGGGGAGATTCTGCTGCTCTGGCACCTCAGGGCTTCTCCTAGTTTATGATGGAATCTGCAAACCATAACAATAAAATTTTCACTATAATTGTCATGCTAAGATGGTCTTCAGTAAGGAAGGGGGCCTCAAACTGCCTCTTGAACTGTACTTGTACTATCACTGTCGCGGGGGTACTCTTGAAGGTAGAGAGGCCCAAGTCTCCAACCTTTACCCTGAATTGTCCCCTTCCCTACTACATGAGATATGGGACAGAAATATAAGGTAATCAAGACACAAAGAAAAGACAGGAATAACAGAAAACCTCTTTCATACAAAAGCACTAATAAACAATAGAGAGGAGGATATGGATAGGAAGGAATAAATTAAATGGGATTGGAACCAGGAAATAAACACACATACTACAGTAAACTACAGAATACTACTACAACAACTCTACTCCAACCACTTAGCTTTAGCACACAGCACAAGAAAACAAATCTTTCACTGGCAGGGAAAAGGTCTGACCAGTTTTTATAGGAAGAGGTAATGACCAGGTCAGAAGCAGCTGAAATAGAGATGCAAGTTTCTGACTAGCAGAGAAATGGTCATTAATATAATCAACACCAGAAGAATGCGCTTAATATGGGACACAAATCACAACTTCTCTAAAGAAGACCTGCAATTCATTATCTAACTCCAGGTCTTCCAGGGAGAAGTGACACTCTTGTGACACCAAAAAGGTGCTCCTTCGCTTAAAAGCTTTGCACTGTACCTCAAAATTAGTTTTTCAACCACATATGGAGTGTATTCAGGAGAAATTGCACAACAAATTGTATGGTGCATTTTCTCCTGTTTACCTTTTAAAAATAAAGAAACTGGGGGCTAAAAGAACATTTTAGTGGGAAAAATGTTTTTTTTTTTAAATTTTTACTACTTTACGTTATAAATTTCTGTGAAGCACCTGGGGTTTTAAGGTGCTCACCACAAATCTATATATGTTCCTTGAGGGGCCTAGTTTCCAAAGGGGGTCACTTGTGGGGGATTTCCACTGTTTCGGCTCATCAGGAGCTCTCCAAACGCCACATCGCTTCTGCTTTAGTCTGTACAATGTGCCCAAACAGAAGTTTTCCCCACATACAGTATGTGTTATCGGCATACGCAGGAGAAATTGCACAGCACATTTTGTGGTCCATTTTCATTTAAAACTCTTGTGAAAATAGAAAAAATTTAGGGCTAAAGTAAAATTTTTGTGAAAAAAAGAAAAATGTTCATTTTTTCCTTCCACGTTGCATTAATTCCAGTAAGGCACTTGAAGGGTTAATAAACTTCTTGAATGTTGTTTTGAGGACTTTGAGGGGTGCAGTTTTTAGAATGGTATCACTTTTGGGTATCTTCTATCATATAGACCCCTCAAAGTCACTAGAAATGTGATGAGGTCCCTTAAAAAATGGTTTTGTAAATTTTGTTGGAAAAATCAGAAATTACTGATAGACTTTTAACCCTTATAGTAGCTTCCTAAGAAAAAAAAATTATTATTCAAAACTTGTACTGATGTAAAGTAGACATGTAGGAAATCTTATTTATTATCTATTTTGTGTGACATGTCTCTGATTTAATGGCATAAGAATTAAAAGTTTGAAAATTGTGAAAGTTTACAATATTTTTACAAATAAACGCAAGTCATATCGAAGAAATGTTACCACTATCATGAAGTACAATATGTCACAAAAAACAATCTCAGAATCACCGGGATCCATTGAAGTGATCCAGAGTTATAACCACGTAAAGTGACAGTGGTCAGATTTAGGCTAAGTGCCCACATTGCAGAAATGCTGCGGAAATTTCCACAACATTTCCACACTCCCGCCGCGGGATGCGAATTCACATGCGTTTTTCCTGTGGAAAACAAGCGTTTTGCAAGCGTTTTTCGCTTGCAAAATGCTTGCGCATTCCAAGCGATTTCAAGTATCGCTTGGAAATGTGATTGACAGGTTGGTCACACTTGTCAAGCATAGTGTTTGATAAGTGTGACCAACTTTTTACTATTGATGCTGCCTATGCAGCATCAATAGTAAAAGATAGGATGTAAAAAATAATAAAAAATATAAAAAATATTGTTATTCTCACCTTCCGACGGCACCCGAACTCCTTCCCACCTCTTCCGATCCCAGTAATGCTGTTAACCCATTAAATGCTGCTATAAATCTCTAACAGTGGCATTTAAATCGCGCTACCAGCAAACACGCCAGAAATCCGACCCATCGGTAACCCCGCCACATGATCGTGGGTCACCGATGGATTCGCATGACAACCAGAGGTCTCTAGCAGACATCTATAGTTGCCATAGCCAGATTACTATTGCTATTAGATTGCTATTAGTGCCGCCAGGTTGTACATTTTTTTTGGTCGTCACAACATTGCATTAAAATGCAATAATGGGCATTAAATCATATCTGCACCAGAATGGTATCATTAAAAACATCAGCTTGGCAATCAATATGCCCTCATCCGACCCGATATCACGAAAGATGGAGATGCTACCAGTATCGTAAAATGGTGCAATTTTTTTTTTTTTAACAAACTTTGGATTTTTTTTTCTCCACTTAAATGAAAAAGAACCTAGACATGTTTGTGTCTATGAACTCGTAATGACCTGGAGAATCATAATGTCAGGTCAATTTTAGCATTTAGCAAACATGGTAAAAAAAAAATGGGGGATTTCACTATTTTTTTCAATTTCACCACAATTGGAACTTTTTTTTTCCCACTTTCGAGTACATGGTATGTTAAAACCAATGTTGTCGTTCAAAAGTACAACATGTCTCACAAAAAACAAGGCCATTTTGACCAAAAAAAATAAAAAAGTTATGGCTATGGGAAGAAGGGGTGCAAAAAATGAAACTGCAAAAACAAACATACCTCTGGTCGTTAAGGGGTTAATACTATCAATTAAGTACCCTATTTTATTTTCATGCTCTATTGCTATTTATTAACTTACTGCTGGGTATTTGCTTATTATGTTTTTATCTTGGGTTTTGCCTGTTTAGTGGCCAGTGTGAACATGCGCCTACACGCTGCATGCACACCAACATTTATTCCAGTTCATCTTTTTAGGTTTTAGGTTACATGTGTGGCCTTTATTAGTCTGGCAGTTAATGAATCAACTTGGAAATTGGTATTGTGTTAATTTTAGTTTACCGCACAAGTCTCCGGCTCTCTGAGGTGTTGCACCCCTCAGTCTATCGCTCTGTGCGCTTTTACAGTCTTTACCCACATACTGTACAGAGATGTGAAAACAGATGTGAGATATTAAGGGTTTATTAATAGTTCTGGGAGCCACCGTTGAGGCGGCAGCGTGCACCTTTCCCTTTGAGGATTGGGTGAAAATAATTGCATTCTGCTGCTTTTCCTGTTGGCCGACATAACAAACAGCGCATTGTGTTGTAAATTGTAGGGCTGCTCTTTACAAAACCTAGCATTGTTAGCTTTATTACACTTTAAAAAAAATAAAAATAAAACATCACTGTACTGTATATGAATGTGTTGCTCGGAGTTTTCTTGTTTATTTATCTATAATTGCAAACTACACAGTAATGCACCTTTCCATGTATGTGACCGTATCGCTTCTATTCTATATAAACTCAAGTCCCTATCATTGCGCGCTGATTTATGTATCTTTGTAGCATTTGCTACATTATATGGACAAATGTATTAGGGTGTGTGCGCACGCTGCGGATTCTGCTGCGGTTCCGCAGCGGATTTGGCCGCTGCAGATCCGCAGCAGTTTTTGCTGCGGTGTACAGTACCATAATATCCTATGGATATTAAAAACCGCAGTGCAGACGGTGCAGATTTTTCCGCGTGGTTTTCCTGCGGTTTCTAAACCGCAGAAAGAATAGACATGCCAATTCTTTCTGCGGATTCCGCTGCGGTTTGCCATCTCCTCCATTGTGGAGATGAAAAACCGCAGGGCAAAACTGCAGGCTAATCCGCAGGTTGGGATCAGATCTGGTAGGGTTTTTTTCATGATAGTGAATGAGAAGTGAAGGCCATCACCAGACAGAGGAGAACACTTGGTTGTTGTGATGGTAAAAAAAGGATCAAATAGCATTATATATACATATTATATATGTATATATATATATATATATATATCCAGTACGGACCAAAAGTTTGGACACACCTTTTCCTTCAAAGAGATTTCTTTATTTTCATGACTATGAAAATTGTAGATTCACTCTGAAGGCATCAAAACTATGAATTAACACACGTGGAATTATATAATTAACAAAACCGTGTGAAACAACTGAAAATATGTCTTATATTCTAGGTTCTTCAAAGTAGCCACCTTTTGCTTTGATTACTGCTTTGCACACTCTTGGCATTCTCTTGATGAGCTTCAAGAGGTAGTCACCGGAAATGGTTTTCACTTCACAGGTATGCCCTGTCAGGTTTAATAAGTGGGATTTCTTGCCTTATAAATGGGGTTTGGACCATCAGTTGTGTTGTGCAGAAGTCTGGTGGATACACAGCTGATAGTCCTATTGAATAGACTGCTAGAATTTGTATTATGGCAAGACAAAAGCAGCTAAGTAAAGAAAAACGAGTGGCCATCAGTACTTTAAGAAATGAAGGTCAGTCAGTCCGAAAAATTGGGAAAACTTTGAAAGTGTCCCCAAGTGCAGTGGCAAAAACCATCAAGCACTACAAAGAAACTGGCTCACATGAGGACCGCCCCGGAAAGGAAGACTAAGAGTCACCTCTGCTGTGGAGGATAAGTTCATCCGAGTCACCAACCTCAGAAATCGAGGTTAACAGCAACTCAGATTAGAGACCAGGTCAATGCCACACAGAGTTCTAGCAGCAGACACATCTCTACAACAACTGTCAAGAGGAGACTTTGTGTAGCAGGCCTTCATGGTAAAATAGCTGCTAGGAAACCACTGCTAAGGACAGGCAACAAGCAGAAGAGACTTGTTTGGGCTAAAGAACACAAGGAATGGACATTAGACCTGTGGAAATCTGTTCTTTGGTCTGATGAGTCCAAATTTGAGATCTTTGGTTCCAACCACCGTGTCTTTGTGCGACGCAGAAAAGGTGAACGGATGGACTCTACATGCCTGGTTCCCACCGTGAAGCATGGAGGAGGAGGAGTGATGGTGTGGGGGTGCTTTGCTGGTGACACTGTTGGGGATTTATTCAAAATTGAAGGCATACTGAACCAGCAAGGCTACCACAGCATCTTGCAGCGGCATGCTATTCCATCCGGTTTGTGTTTAGTTGTACAATCATTTATTTTTCAACAGGACAATGACCCCAAACACACCTCCAGGCTGTGTAAGGGCTATTTGACCAAGAAGGAGAGTGATGGGGTGCTATGCCAGATGACCTGGCCTCCACAGTCACCAGACCTGAACCCAATAGAGATGGTTTGGGGTGAGCTGGACCGCAAAGTGAAGGCAAAAGGGTCAACAAGTGCTAAGCATCTCTGGGAACTCCTTCAAGACTGCTGGAAGACCATTTCAGGTGACTACCTCTTGACGCTCATCAAGAAAATGCCAAGAGTGTGCAAA
Source organism: Dendrobates tinctorius (assembly GCF_039654945.1). NCBI lineage: Eukaryota > Metazoa > Chordata > Amphibia > Anura > Dendrobatidae > Dendrobates > Dendrobates tinctorius. The sequence goes on along the minus strand of NW_027361739.1, from coordinate 8,396,494 downwards.
GCAGTATTCAAAGCAAAAGGTGGGTACTTTGAAGAACCTAGAATATAAGACATATTTTCAGTTGTTTCACACTGTCTTGTTAATTATATAATTCCACATGTGTTAATTCATAGTTTGGATGCCTTCAGAGTGAATCTACAATTTTCATAGTCATGAAAATAAAGAAAACTTTTTGAATGAGGGGTGTCCAAACTTTTGGTCTGTAATATATATATATATATAGTTGAAACCGGACGTTTACATACACTATATAAAAAGACACATATACATGTTTTTCTCAAATTGATATAAAATCAGAATAAACCTCTCCCGATTTAGGTCAATTAGGATTACCATAATTATGAATATTTGCCAAATGCCAGAATAATTGGAGAGAGAATGTTTTAAGGTATTTTTATTACTAACTGCAAAGTCAAGAGTTTCCATCCATTTCATTAGTATTTGATAGCTCTGCCCTTAAACTGAATGACTTGGGTCAAACGTTTGGGATATCCTTCCTCAAGCTTCTCACAACTGTTGAAATTTGGGCCCATTCCTCCTGACAAAACTGGTGTAACTGATTCAGGTTTGTAGGTCGCCTTGCTCGCACCTGCCTTTTCAGCTTTGCCCGTAAGTTTTTAATTGGAAAGAGATTAGGGCTTTGTGATGACCACTCCAAAACATTGATTTTGTTATCCTTAAGCCACTTTGTTACCATTTTGGCAGTATGCTTTTAGTCATTGTCCATTTGGAAGACCCATTCCCCCCCAAGCTTTAACTTCCTGGCTGTGTTTAGATGTTACTTCAGTATTGCCTCATAATCTCCTTTTCTCATGATGCCATCTATGTTGTGAAGTGCACCAGTCCCTCCTGCAGCAAAACAACCCCAGTGCATGTTGTTGCCAGGCTTCCAAGTTTCTCCGTTTTTCCTCTAATCGTAACAATGTTTGTTACATCCAAAAAGTTATATTTTAATTTCATCGTATCACAGGTAGTGTTGAGCATTCCGATACCGCAAGTATCGGGTATCGGCCGATACTTGCTGTATCGGAATTCCGATACCGACTTCCGATATTTTTTCAATATCGGAAGTCGGCATCGGAATCGGAAGTTCAAAGTTGATTGACAGCCGAAATGACGTCATCATGATGCGCGGTGTGTGCGCATCATGATGCGCCGTCATTTCGGGCCTTCCGGGGGTCTCTGCCGGCCTGCCGGGGGGCTGTGTGGACTGCCCGGGGTCTGTACCGGCCTGCCGGGGGGCTGTGCCGGCCTGCCGGTGGTCTGTGCACCCTGTGGGGGTCTGTACCGGCCTGCCGGGGGGCTGTGCCGGCCTGCCGGTGGTCTGTGCACCCTGTGGGGGCCTGTACCGGCCTGCCGGGGGGCTGTACCGGCCTGCCGGGGGGCTGTGCTGATGTCCGGGGGTCTGTGCAAGCATCGTCCGATGGGACTATAAGTCCCATCTGGCGATGCCTGCTACCATGACAGTGATTGACACATTAGCCAATGATGGGACAGTAGTAGTCCCATCATCCGGCTAATGTGTTAAATGTTAAAAAAAAAAAATACTACATACATACTACATACATACTACATGCATGCTACATACATACTACATGCTACATACATACTACATATATACTACATGCATGATACATACATACTACATGCTACATACATACTACATATATACTACATGCATGCTACATACATACTGCATGCTACATACATACTACATACATACTACATACATACCACATATATACTACATACATACTACATGCATGCTACATACATACTACATACATACTACATACATACTACATACATACTACATACATACCACATATATACTACATACATACTACATGCATGCTACATACATACTACATATATACTACATGCATGCTACATACATACTACATGCTACATACATACTACATATATACTACATACATACTACATACATACTACATGCATGCTACATACATACTACATGCTACATACATACTACATATATACTACATGCATGCTACATACATACTACATGCTACATACATACTACATATATACTACATACATACTACATACATACTACATGCATGCTACATACATACTACATATATACTACATGCATGCTACATACATACTACATGCTACATACATACTACATACATACTACATACATGCTACATACATACTGCATGCTACATACATACTACATACTACATACATACCACATATATACTACATACATACTACATGCATGCTACATACATACCACATACATACTACATACATACTACATACATACTACATGCATGCTACATACATACTACATGCTACATACATACCACATACATACTACATACATACTACATGCTACATGCTACATACATACTACATATATACTACATGCATGCTACATACATACTGCATGCTACATGCATGCTACATACATACTACATACATACTACATGCTACATACATACCACATATATACTACATACATACTACATACAATACATTCATACAATACATACATAGACATACAGTACATATAACATAGAGTAACATACTTACCAATACTTGTCACATTGTTCCCCGAAGCCATTGTCTTTTACGGAATAAATATTAACATAACAAACCACAAAAATACTCACCCACGATCCGAAGCAGTCCACGAGTGTGTCCCACGACGATCTTGGGTAGAGAACTGCAGCATCAGCTGATGCTGCCGTTCTCTACGGGCTGCAGGAATCCAATGACGGAAGGTAGGTATCCTTCCGCACTGTATTCCTCCACCACTTAAAAAAAAAAAAGTCCCTAGTCTCACTTTATGCCATTGCTGTGTGGGAATTTCCCACGCAGCAATGGCATAAAGTGAGACTAGGGACTTTTTTTTTTTTAAGTGGCGGAGGAATACAGTGCGGAAGGATACCTACCTTCCGTCACTGGATTCCTGCAGCCCGTAGAGAACGGCAGAATCAGCTGATGCTGCAGTTCTCTACCCAAGATCGTTGTGGGACACACTCGTGGACTGCTTCGGATCGTGGGTGAGTATTTTTGTGGTTTGTTATGTTAATATTTATTCCGTAAAAGAAAATGACTTCGGGGAACAATGTGACAAGTATTGGTAAGTATGTTACTCTATGTTATATGTACTGTATGTCTATGTATGTATTGTATGAATGTATTGTATGTAGTATGTATGTAGTATATATGTGGTATGTATGTAGCATGTAGTATGTATGTAGTATGTATGTAGCATGCATGTAGCATGCAGTATGTATGTAGCATGCATGTAGTATATATGTAGTATGTATGTGGTATGTATGTAGCATGTAGTATGTATGTAGCATGCATGTAGTATGTATGTAGTATGTATGTAGCATGCATGTAGTATATATGTAGTATGTATGTAGCATGTAGTATGTATGTAGCATGCATGTAGTATATATGTAGTATGTATGTAGCATGTAGTATGTATGTAGCATGCATGTAGTATGTATGTAGTATGTATGTGGTATGTATGTAGCATGTAGTATGTATGTAGCATGCATGTAGTATATATGTGTTATGTATGTAGCATGTAGCATGCATGTAGCATGCATGTAGTATGTATGTAGTATGTATGTAGTATGTATGTGGTATATATGTAGCATGTAGCATGCATGTAGTATGCATGTAGTATATATGTAGTATGCATGTTGCATGCATGTAGTATATATGTAGTATGTATGTTGCATGTAGTATATATGTAGTATGCATGTTGCATGCATGTAGTATATATGTAGTATGTATGTTGCATGTAGTATATATGTAGTATGAATGTAGCATGTATGTAGTATGAATGTAGCATGTATGTAGTATGCATGTTGTATGTATGTAGCATGTATGTAGCATGTAATTTTTTTTTTTTTTTTACATTCAACACATTAGCCGGATGATGGGACTACTACTGTCCCATCATTGGCTAATGTGTCAATCACTGTCATGGTAGCAGGCATCGCCCGATGGGACTCGTAGTCCCATCGGACGATGCCTGCACAGACCCCCGAAGCCTGCACAGACCACCGGCAGGCCGGCACTGCCCCCCGGCAGGCCGGCACAACCCACCGGAGCCTGCACAGACCCCCTGGCAGGCCGGCACAGCCCCCCGAAAGGCCCGTACAGACCCCAGAGAGGCTGTACAAGGCAAAAACAGGGTTTTTCTTATTCCGATACCGGAAGTCCCATAGACTTGAATGGGACTTCCGGTATCGGAATCGGCGATACCGATACTTTTTTTTAAGATCGGCCGATCCATTCCGATCCGATACTTTGAAGTATCGGACGGTATCGCTCAACTCTAATCACAGGACATCTCCAAAAATTAAGGTCTTTGTTCCTGTGTGCATTTGCAAACATTAATCTGCCTTTTTATGTTTCTTTTGGAATAAAGGCTTCTTCCTGGCAGAGTGGCCTTTCAGCCCATGTTTATGCAGTATTTGGTTCACTGTGGATATTGTCACTATCTTACCAGCTTCCACTAATGACCTGAAAAGAGCTGGGACTACAGTCTCAAATATCACCATTAGTAACACATTACACCGTCATGGATTCAAATCCTGCAGACAATGCAAGGTCCCCCTGCTCACGCCAGCACATTTCCAGGACCTTTTGAAGTTCACCATTGACCATCTGGATGATCCACAGGAGACATGGGAAAAGGTCATTTGATCAAATAAGACCAAAATAGAACTTTTTGCTTTCAACTCCACTCACCGTGTTTGGAAGAAGAATGAGTTCAACCACAAGAGCACCATCCCAACCATGATGCATGGTGGGGGAAACATCATACTTTGGGGATGCTTTTCTGCAAAGGGGAAAGTACGACTGCATCATTTTGAAGGGAGTATGGATGGGGTCATTTATCACAAGATTTTGGCCAACAACCTCCTTCCCTCAGTAAGAGCATTGAAGTTGGGTTGTGGCTGGAACTTCCAGCATGACAATGACAACCAGGGCAACTAAGGAGTGGCTCCATAAGGAGCATTTCAAGGTCCTAGAGTCAGATTGAAAAGAGAGTTAGTGGACAGATTCCACACTGCCAACAGAATGGAGACGTAGATCCCAGTATGGTAAGTGAGGTGATGAATTATTTCAACGCGTTTTGAAGTAAATAACTTCTTCTTCAGGAAAAACTACATGTAGTTTTTCATGCAATTTTTCCTGAAGAAGTTCTATACTACAAAATGCATTGAAACAAACCACCACCTTACCATACTGGGATATATGTCTCCATTCTTTCCTCTAACTCCCTTTAGAGTCTGATGTCTGATGGGCACTTGCTGACCCGTGGATCCGCTGCAGCTGATGTTCTACATTATATGCGTTTTTAACAGATTGAACAGGTGAGTTTAATCTGAGTGCAAAACTTACTGTATTTCTCAGCTAAGACCCTATTTGCTGATCTCTTCTACAGTTTCCAGGTCCTGGAGTGGCATAGCCAGTCTCCAGACCTGATCCTATTTAAACATCTTTGGAAGGAGCTGAAAATCAATGCTACCCAGTGACAGCCCTGAAACCTGAAAGATCTGGAGATGATCTGTATGGAGGAGTGGGGCCAAAATCTCTGCTGCAGTGTGTGCAAATTGGTCAAGAACTACAGGAAACTACAGTAAGATTACCTTACTCCAGTCTTCTATGGTCCAATCCTTATGGTCTTTGGCAAACTTCAGCCTGGCTCGCCTTTGCTTCTCATTGATGAAAGGCTTTTTCCTAGCTTTACATGACTTGAGCCCTGCCTCTAGGAGCCTGTTACAAACTGTTCTTGCCATGCACTTCACCCCAGCTGCCATTTGCCATTCCTTTTATGGGTCACTTGATGTCATCCTGCGGTTACTGAGTGACATTCTAATAAGATGACGGTCATCCCGGTCAGTGGAGAGTCATTGTCTGCCAATCTGTAGCTTTGTTGTCTCCAATGTCTGCTGCTTGACCTTGTTGTAATGGACTGCTGTCTTTGAATTTTAATGATAGAGGCAACATGATGCTCACTGTATCGCTCTGCTAGTAAAGCCAGAATTGAGCCCTTATTTTCCTCACTCAAGACTTCTCGGGCATGGTTAAAAGTTATTTTTTCATTTAGATTACTTTTGGGATATTACTAGCACTTGTTTTGCCATCCAGCTTGCCCTATTGCATGAGGATTGTGAACACCACAGCAGGGTTTTTTATACTTTCCTTCCTTAAATAAGATTAGGTTCAGGAGATAAACTAATCAGAAGTACATTAAGTAGAAAGAGGTGTACTCTGGTTGGAATTTAACTGACACTGGATTGGAATGGCTGTCAGATATGTGGAGAAGCTGATTTTTAAAAGACTGTGCAGTGGTCTCTTAATTTTTGCCAGATTTGTATATGTATTTATGTACGGTATATATATATATATATACAGTATATATATATATATATGTATTAGTGGCTTTATATATGTGCAAGCAAAAACAAAACCCCTACCCCTATACTCATGGTATAACATAGCATGCCTGTTATATATATATATATATATATATATATATATACTGTATATATATATATATACAAAATATTACTAATAGTGAGATTATCATGCAATTATATGATAGGACTATTATAGAATTCAAGGACAGATCGCATACATATATTAATGCAAACACAAGAAAAAACATTGATCAGTTGTTTCCAGCATTTATAAAAAAATTCAATATTTTACTGAAGGATCAGAAGATCGGGGGAAGGGTGTATACATACACATGAAAAACGTGAAGCACATTCCATACTAATATATGTATACTTGAACAAAATATTTTCTGTTAGCGAGGAATCTGCATAATCCATTCACATTGGCAGAGCCCCAGCATTCATCCATCACAATTATATTGTATTGTGACTGATCTATACATATACCCTGAACTGTCGGCATATCATTATGCATAGTGGAATGATAGGTTACCTGGAGGTAATTTTGTACAGGGCTTCTCTATGGGTAGGCATCCACACCTCCATCTACTATTAAGTTTATGTCTATTGATTCCATTTAGGTTCCACATGGCTTTCATGGCTTTATGTATGTCCATTATATTTACCCATTGATATCTATCATCCAGTACATGTAAATGCTTCTCTGTGATACAGGGGTGGACACTGACAGCTTGGGGCCCTGTGCAAGAAATGTGTCTGGGCCCCCTTCCTTTTCTGGTGACAAAGCTACATATATACTGTGTGTGTGTGTGTATATATATATATATATATATATATATATATATACAGTCATATGTAAAAGTTTGGGCACCCCTATTAATGTTAACCTTTTTTCTTTATAACAATTTTGATTTTTGCAACAGCTATTTCAGTTTCATATATCTAATAACTGATGGACTCAGTTATATTTCTGGATTCAAATGAGGTTTATTGTACTAACAGAAAATGTGCAATCTGCATTTAAACAAAATTTGCCCGGTGCAAAAGTATGGGCACCCTTATCATTTTCTTGATTTGAATACTCCTAACTACTTTTTACTGACTTCCTGAAGCACTAAATTGGTTTTGTAACCTCATTGAGCTTTGAACTTCATAGCCAGGTGTATCAAATCATGAGAAAAGGTATTTAAGGTGGCCACTTGCAAGTAGTTCCCCTATTTGATTCTCCTATGAAGAGTGGCATCATGGGCTCCTCAAAACAACTCTCAAATGATCTGAAAACAAAGATTATTCAACATAGCTTTTCAGGGGAAGGATACAAAAAGTTGTCTCAGAGATTTAACCTGTCAGTTTCCACTGTGAGGAACATAGTAAGGAAATGGAAGAATACAGGTACAGTTCTTGTTAAGCCCAGAAGTGGCAGGCCAAGAAAAATATCAGAAAGGCAGAGAAGAAGAATGGTGAGAACAGTCAAGGACAATCCACAGACCACCTCCAAAGACCTGCAGCATCATCTTGCTGCAGATGGTGTCACTGTGCATCGGTCAACAATACAGCGCACTTTGCACAAGGAGAAGCTGTATGGGAGAGTGATGTGAAAGAAGACGTTTCTGCAAGCACGCCACAAACAGAGTCGCCTGAGGTGTGCAAAAGCACATTTGGACAAGCCAGTTACATTTTGGAAGAAGGTCCTGTGGACTGATGAAACAAAGATTGAGTTGTTTGGTCATACAAAAAGGCGTTATGCATGGAGGCTAAAAAACACATCATTCCAAGAAAAACACTTGCTACCCACAGTAAAATTTCGTGGAGGTTCCATTATGCTTTGGGGCTGTGTGGCCAATGCCGGCACCGGGAATCTTGTTAAAGTTGAGGGTCACATGGATTCAACTCAGTAGCAGCAGATTCTTGACAATAATGTGCAAGAATCAGCGACGAAGTTGAAGTTACGCAGGGGATGGATATTTCAGCAAGACAATGATCCAAAACACCGCTCCAAATCTACAATTACAATGTTCTGGAATGGCCATCCCAGTCCCCAGATTTGAATATCATTGAACATCTGTGGGATGATTTAAAGCGGGCTGTCCATGCTCGGCGACCAGCAAACTTAACTGAACTGGAATTGTTTTGTAAACAGGAATGGTTACAAATACCTTCATCCAGGATCCAGGAACTCATTAATAGCTACAGGAAGTGACTAGAGGCTGTTATTTTTGCAACAGGAGGATCTACGAAAATTTTAATGTCACTTTTATGTTGAGGTGCCCATACTTTTGCACCGGTCAAATTTTGTTTAAATGCAGATTGCACATTTGCTGTTAGTACAATAAACCTCATTTGAATCCAGAAATATAACTGAGTCCATCAGTTATTAGATATATGAAACTGAAATAGCTGTTGCAAAAACCAAAATTGTTATAAAGAAAAAAGGTTAACATTAATAGGGGTGCCCAAACTTTTACATATGACTGTATATATATATATATATATATATATATATAGCCACACACATACATGTGTATATATATATATATTACTTTGTCTCCTGTATTATGTACAGTGGGGCAAAAAAGTATTTAGTCAGTCAGCAATAGTGCAAGTTCCACCACTTAAAAAGATGAGATGCGTCTGTAATTTACATCATAGGTAGACCTCAACTATGGGAGACAAACTGAGAAAAAAAAATCCAGAAAATCACATTGTCTGTTTTTTTTTTCATTTTATTTGCATATTATGGTGGAAAATAAGTATTTGGTCAGAAACAAGCAATCAAGATTTCTGGCTCTCACAGACCTGTAACTTCTTCTTTAAGAGTCTCCTCTTTCCTCCACTCATTACCTGTAGTAATGGCACCTGTTTAAACTTGTTATCAGTATAAAAAGACACCTGTGCACACCCTCAAACAGTCTGACTCCAAACTCCACTATGGTGAAGACCAAAGACCTGTCAAAGGACACCAGAAACAAAATTGTAGCCCTGCACCAGGCTGGGAAGACTGAATCTGCAATAGCCAACCAGCTTGGAGTGAAGAAATCAACTGTGGGAGCAATAATTAGAAAATGGAAGACATACAAGACCACTGATAATCTCCCTCGATCTGGTGCTCCACGCAAAATCCCACCCCGTGGGGTCAGAATGATCACAAGAACGGTGAGCAAAAATCCCAGAACCACGCGGGGGGGACCTAGTGAATGAACTGCAGAGAGCTGGGACCAATGTAACAAGGCCTACCATAAGTAACACACTACGCCACCATGGACTCAGATCCTGCAGTGCCAGAGGTGTCCCACTGCTTAAGCCTGTACATGTCCGGGCCCGTCTGAAGTTTGCTAGAGAGCATTTGGATGATCCAGAGGAGTTTTGGGAGAATGTCCTATGGTCTGATGAAACCAAACTGGAACTGTTTGGTAGAAACACAACTTGTTGTGTTTGGAGGAAAAAGAATACTGAGTTGCATCCATCAAACACCATACCTACTGTAAAGCATGGTGGTGGAAACATCATGCTTTGGGGCTGTTTCTCTGCAAAGGGGCCAGGACGACTGATCCGGGTACATGAAAGAATGAATGGGGCCATGTATCGTGAGATTTTGAGTGCAAACCTCCATCCATCAGCAAGGGCATTGAAGATGAAACGTGGCTGGGTCTTTCAACATGACAATGATCCAAAGCACACCGCCAGGGCAACGAAGGAGTGGCTTCGTAAGAATCATTTCAAGGTCCTGGAGTGGCCTAGCCAGTCTCCAGATCTCAACCCTATAGAAAACCTTTGGAGGGAGTTGAAAGTCCGTGTTGCCAAGCGAAAAGCCAAAAACATCACTGCTCTAGAGGAGATCTGCATGGAGGAATGGGCCAACATACCAACAGCAGTGTGTGGCAACCCTGTGAAGACTTACAGAAAACGTTTGACCTCTGTCATTGCCAACAAAGGATATATCACAAAGTATTGAGATGAAATTTTGTTTCTGACCAAATACTTATTTTCCACCATAATATGCAAATAAAATGAAAAAAAACAGACAATGTGATTTTCTGGATTTTTTTTTCTCAGTTTGTCTCCCATAGTTGAGGTCTACCTATGATGTAAATTACAGACGCCTCTCATCTTTTTAAGTGGTGGAACTTGCGCTATTGCTGACTGACTAAATACTTTTTTGCCCCACTGTATATTGCTTTCCCTTATACAGTGCCCTCTCTTGTTATGTATAGTAACGTCCCTTACATATTGGATTATATAGAGCCCTGTTTTTTATTACATACCATCCTGTCTTGTTAGCTGTATAATGCAATTATGGCTGATGGAGCATGGGAAAGAGCTAATGGAGGAGCTGATGGACTGGTAGTCTGGTCATCAGCTGCTCCATCAGCAGTCATTTTATATCTAAAAAGAGACGGGACTATGTGATAAAAGTGGGCGCTGTGAATAACAAAATTAACAAGAATACACTATGTAAGAGAAAGCACTGTACATAACAGCAGAGGAAGCTATATAATAAGGGACAGCACCATATATAACTAGAAAGGATGGTACGTAATAAGGGACGGTGTTATACATAATAAAAGAGGAAACTATGTAACTTAGGATGGTGTAATACAGAATTAGTGAGTACACTATATACTAAGGGACTGTGTTATGCATAATAAGCGATAATAATGTCTTCCTCCACCTCCCCCTGTTCCTAAGTCCATTATAAGTCCCTCTTCCTCCCATCCCAATCACCCACACCCCTCATTGTCCTCCTCCCCCCGCATCCTATTATTGTCCTCTCATCCACCCCAGCATTGCCTTTTTCACCGCCTCCATCATTGCCTTCTCCCCCACTACTATCATTGCTTTCTCCCCTGCCACCCCATCATTGCCCATTCCACCACCTCCATAATTTCCTCCTCCCCCATCACCCCCATTATTGCCCTTTCCACCATCACTACATTCTCCCCCACCACCCCATCATCATTGCTTTTGCCCCACCACCCCATCATTGCCCTTTCCACCACCTCCATCATCGCCTTCTCCCCTACCACCCCATCATTGCTCTCTCCATCACCCCCATCATTGCCCTTTCCACCACTTCCATCATTGCCTTCTCCTCCACCACCCCCATCAATGCCTCCTTCCCCACCACTCCCATCATTGTCTTATCCAGTACCACTATCATTCCCTTCTCCCCATCTCCTTTATTGCCTTCTACCCCACCCCCATCATTGTCCTTTCCACCATCCCCATTATTTCCTCCTCCCCCACCATCCCCATCATTACCTTCTCCCTATCACCCCATCATTGCCTTCTCCCCATCACCCCCATCATTGCCTTCTCTCCATCACCCCCATCATTGCCTTCTCCCCCTCACCCCCATCATTGCCTTCTCCATTACCCCATCATTGCCTTCTCCCCATCACTGCAGTCTTCCAATCACCCCATCATTGCCTTCACCCCATCATTGCCTTCTACCCATCACCCCCATCATTGGCTTTTCCCCATCACCCCCATCATTGCCTTCTCCTCCACCAACACACACAGACACACACTGCACCATTCACATCTCTGCACACTGCCCTGCATTGCTACGCATGCACGCACACACACCACCACTCATCTCTACACACATACATCACACGTGCATACAAAAAAAACACACATACACACAGCACCTCTCACCTGTTGGCACGCTCTCCTGCAGCCGCAGCATCACTGCCTCTGGCTGCTTCCTGTCTCTAGCACAGCTGGCCACTGAATGAATACATCATTCAGCGACATCATCCAGCGGCGCTGCCGTCTGTGTCAGAGACAGGAAGCACGGGCGCCGGGCAGGAAACAGGACGGATCCCTGCAGCCCCGCTCCGCTGATATTTTCTCTTGTAGGCAGCGGAGCTGCTGGGATCGCTCCCTGCCCGCCACACATGAGGGCAATCTGGCCAGGGGCCCCCCAGAGCATCAAGCCCGGAGAAACAGGCTAGATTTCCCTCATTATTAACTGCCCTGCAATGGCCCCCTGGAGCTTCTGGGCCCGGGTGCAGCCTCACAGGCTGCACATGCTGTATGTCCACCCATGCTGTGATATCCCCCTATACTGACAGCTCATTTTCATTGGAGTCCACCTATCTAGTGGATGGAAAGTGTACTTTCTATATATTTTGTGTGTTTATTATCTTAGGCTTTGGCTGTAGGGATTCCACATAGGTCCCCTAACCCTCGTGTGCGGCCATTTATCTAGATTTATTTGGACACCTGGTATATTTTGTCTCGCCAATAGGCTTGGTTGTTTGTAGGAAGGGTCAAGTAGGGACATTTCTCGTTGAGCGAGGACACCATGTTGAATTACTATGGTGCCAACCTATGCGGTTAGGAAGGGAACTGTGCAGGGTGAAACAAGTCTCTAATAAGCCCACTCTTGCTTCCCCTTCTTTCTGACCTAATTGATAATTATCACATTTTCCCATCTATGTCATTGTTAGCACCTGATTTTAATATACTATTCTAAAAATATTGCTTTTAGTGGTTTTGTTTTTGGTTGTATAAAAAGGGATCAGAAAGACCCACTATATTTATAATGCTTAGCTTACAGTCATATGTAAAAGTTTGGGCACCCCTATTAATGTTAACCTTTTTTCTTTATAACAATTTTGGTTTTTGCAACAGCTATTTCAGTTTCATATATCTAATAACTGATGGACTCAGTTATATTTCTGGATTCAAATGAGGTTTATTGTACTAACAGAAAATGTGCAATCTGCATTTAAACAAAATTTGACAGGTGCAAAAGTATGGCCACCCTTATCATTTTCTTCATTTGAACACTCCTAACTACTTTTTACTGACTTCCTGAAGCACTAAATTGGTTTTGTAACCTCATTGAGCTTTGAACTTCATAGCCAGGTGTATCAAATCATGAGAAAAGGTATTTAAGGTGGCCACTTGCAAGTAGTTCTCCTATTTGATTCTCCTATGAAGAGTGGCATCATGGGCTCCTCAAAACAACTCTCAAATGATCTGAAAACAAAGATTATTCAACATAGCTTTTCAGGGGAAGGATACAAAAAGTTGTCTCAGAGATTTAACCTGTCAGTTTCCACTGTGAGGAACATAGTAAGGAAATGGAAGAACACAGGTACAGTTCTTGTTAAGCCCAGAAGTGGCAGGCCAAGAAAAATATCAGAAAAGCTGCGAAGAAGAATGGTGAGAACAGTCAAGGACAATCCACAGAACACCTCCAAAGACCTGCAGCATCATCTTGCTGCAGATGGTGTCACTGTGCATCGGTCAACAATACAGCGCACTTTGCACAAGGAGAAGCTGTATGGGAGAGTGATGCGAAAGAAGACGTTTCTGCAAGCACGCCACAAACAGAGTCGCCTGAGGTATGCAAAAGCACATTTGGACAAGCCAGTTACATTTTGGAAGAAGGTCCTGTGGACTGATGAAACAAAGATTGAGTTGTTTGGTCATACAAAAAGGCGTTATGCATGGAGGCTATAAAAACACAGCATTCCAAGAAAAACACTTGCTATCCACAGTAAAATTTGGTGGAGGTTCCATCATGCTTTGGGGCTGTGTGGCCAATGCCGGCACCGGGAATCTTGTTAAAGTTGAGGGTCGCATGGATTCAACTCAGTATCAGCAGATTCTTGACAATAATGTGCAAGAATCAGTGATGAAGTTGAAGTTACGCAGGGGATGGATAATTCAGCAAGACAATGATCCAAAACACCGCTCCAAATCTACTCAGGCATTCATGCAGAGGAACAATTACAATGTTCTGGAATGGCCATCCCAGTCCCCAGACCTGAATATCATTGAACATCTGTGGTATGATTTGAAGCGGGCTGTGCATGCTCGGCGACCATCAAACTTAACTGAACTGGAATTGTTTTGTAAACAGGAATGGTCACAAATACCTTCATCCAGGATCCAGGAATTCATTAATAGCTACAGGAAGTGACTAGAGCCTGTTATTTTTGCAAAAGGAGGATCTACGAAATATTAATGTCACTTTTATGTTGAGGTGCCCATACTTTTGCACCGGTCAAATTTTATTAAAATGCAGATTGCCCATTTTCTGTTAGTACAAGAAACCTCATTTGAATCCAGAAATATAACTGAGTCCATCAGTTATTAGATATATGAAACTAAAATAGCTGTTGCAAAAACTAAAATTGTTATAAAGAAAAAAGGATAACATTAATAGGGGTGCCCAAACTTTTACATATGACTGTATATAGCACCATCATATTCCACAGCGCTTTACACACATTATCATCACTGTCCCCGATCGGGCTCACAATCTATATTCCGTATCAATATGTATTTGAAGTGTGGGAGGAAACCAGAGTATCTGGAGGAAACCCACGCAAACATGGGGAGAACATACAATCTCCTTGTAGATGTTGTCCTTGGTGAGATTTGAACCCAGTGCTGTGAAGCAAGAGTGCTAAACACTGAGCCACTGAGTGAAATAATAGAATTACATGTCCGTTATTTAACCATTGTTTAGCTAAAAGAGATGACCAGACATGTGCCCAAGTGCTTGGCCAAGATATCCAGACAAAAGGTGCAATATTTGGCCCAGATGATCAACTCGATTGTGTTGTGAGTTCATTTTCCCCTTCATTACTGAGGCCCGAGGAACTCCCTCTTCTGGTAAAGAAAGGTAGTGAGCCTGATTGTCAAACACCTGAGGCTGATGATTGTGACTGGCTGAGTGGAGTTACGGACTGGATATAATGCTGCCGACACCCTTCTGCCCTGCGGGTGAATTCTCTGTGGGATCCTTGGAGACCAGTCTGAATTCCTGCTCCTCCAAAGCTAAGTTTGCTGCTCGGCCTTTTGCTTTTGTGCTTTGACTTTGTTTTTGCTTTGTTTTTCTGGATTTCTGCCATTCCCTGCTGGGGTGTGCTGAATTCATTTAGCTCTGTCTTCTGAAAATACCTGAGTGCTGATTCAGTTTTTGAAGCCTAGCTGCTTCAGGGCCTTTTTCATATCAGCTGGTTGGCTTATGTCTTTGATAGGGTTTTGGCAGATTGCAGACAGCAGCCTTCCTTTCCTTTCCTATCTAGGTAGTTTTGGGGCCCCGTCTTTGCTCAGTCTATCTTTCTGTCTGTGTTAGTATTTTCATCTTGTTTCACTGTCATTATATGTTGGGGGCTGCCTATTGCTTTGGGGTCTGCTCTGGGGCAGTTTAGATTTCCCCTTTCTTTCTTTAGGCCTATGTATTTCTCCGGCTGTGATCGAGGGGTCTAGGGCATCGTAGGAACCCCCCACGGCTACTGCTAGTTGTGTTGATAGGTTCAGGGGTCTGCAATCTGATAGTTGCCAACTTCTCTGGTTTTCTGGACTTAGCTTTTCTGTTGGGGGTGTTCAACCTAAGTTTCTTCTGGCTATTACTCTGATCTGCTCCCTGTCCACATTTTCCGCCAAGGCGTTTGTGGATTCGGGAGCAGCCCTAAACCTAATGGACTTGGATTTTGCTAAACGTTGTGGATTTCCGATGACACCTCTGCAGACGCCTATCCCTTTGAGGGGAATTGAAGCTACTCCTTTGGCTAAAAATAAACCCCAGTTTTGGACCCAGGTGGTAATGTGGGTCGCCCCAGACCATCAAGAAAATTGCAGATTTCTGGTGTTGCATAATCTGCATGATAGTGTTGTTCTGGGGTTTCCCTGGTTACAGATTCATAATCCAGTTTTGGATTGGAAATCTGTGTCTGTGGTGAGTTGGGGTTGTCGGTGTGCCTTTAGTGAGGCTCCGGTGTTTTCCACCTCTCCTCAGTCGCATGATGTTCCTGATTATTTGGCGGACTTTTATGATGTATTTAGTAAGAATAAGTCTGCGTCTCTGCCTCCTCATAGGAGTTATGACTGTGCAATTGAACTGAGCCCGGGGTGTAAATTTCCCAAGGGTCGGCTCTTCAATTTATCTGTACCCGAGCACGAGGCTATGCGATCCTATATTAAGGAGGCGTTGGAGAAGGGTCATATTAGACCATCCTCGTCACCCTTGGGTGCCGTTTTTTTTTTTTTGTAGCCAAAAAGGATGGATCATTAAGACCTTGTATTGATTATCGTGCCCTCAACAAAATTACTGTTAAATATCAGTATCCATTACCCCTGATTTCTGATCTATTCTCCAGAGTTAAAGGTGCTTGCTGGTTTACCAAGCTTGACCTCAGGGGGGCGTATAATCTTATTCGCATTAAGCATGGGGATGAATGGAAGACGGCGTTTAATACTCCGGAGGGACATTTTGAGTACCTGGTGATGCCTTTTGGGCTCACTAATGCCCCTTCTGTCTTCCAGTGCTTCATGAACGATATTTTCCGAGATTTTGTCGATAAATTTTTGATTATCTATCTGGATGATATTTTGATCTTCTCCAAGGATTGGGATTCTCATGTAGAACATATTCGGACTGTGTTCCGGATCTTGAGGGAGAATTCCCTGTATGTCAAGGGATCTAAATGCCTTTTTGGAGTACAGAGGATTTCTTTTTTGGGATTTATTTTGTCCCCGTCAACTATTGAAATGGACCCGGCCAAGGTACAGGCCATTCACGATTGGGTTCAGCCCACTTCTTTGAAGGCCCTCCAGAAGTTTTTGGGTTTTGCTAATTTTCATCGGAAATTTATAACAAAATTTTCTAGTATTGCCAAGCCATTGACTGATTTGACTAAAAAGGGTTCTGATGTGTTAAATTGGTCTCCGGAGGCTGTTTCTTCCTTTCAGGAGTTGAAGCGAAGATTTACCTCCGCTCCGGTTTTGCGGCAACCTGATCTCTCACTCCCGTTCCAGGTAGAGGTGGACGCTTCTGAGATTGGTGCAGGAGCTGTTTTGTCCCAAAAGGATCCTGTAACATCTAAAATGAATCCCTGTGCTTTCTTTTCCCGAAAGTTCTCTCCATCTGAACGTAACTATGATGTGGGGAATAGGGAACTGTTGGCCATGAAATGGGCATTTGAGGACTGGAGACATTGGTTGGAGGGAGCTAAGCATCAAGTCGTGGTCCTCACTGACCACAAGAATTTGATTTACCTGGAGTCGGCCAAACGCATGAACCCTAGACAGGCTAGGTGGGCCTTGTTTTTTACACGTTTTGATTTTGTGGTTTCTTTTCTTCCTGGAACAAAGAATGTCAAGGCAGACGCCCTCTCTAGGAGCTTCCTTGCTGATTCTCCTGTGGTGACCAAGCCTGCTACCATCTTAGGCGAAGGGGTAGTTCTTTCTGCCATCTCGCCGATTTGAGACGTGCTCTGGAAGAGTTCCAGGAGGACAAACCTGAGCGTTGTCCCAGTGGAAAGTTGTATGTTCCTGACCAGTGGAAGAAGAGAGTGATGTCTGAAGTTCATTGCTCTGCTTTGGCTGGTCATCCAGGTATTTTTGGTACTAGAGATCTGGTGAGTCGGTTTTTTTGGTGGCCCTCCTTGTCTCGTGATGTCAGGAATTTTGTGCAGTCCTGTGGGACGTGCTCCCGGTCTAAATCGTGTTCTCGCTCTAGTGGGTTGTTGATGCCTTTGCCTGTCCCCAAGAGGCCATGGACCCATATTTCAATGGATTTCATCTCTGATATGCCTGTCTCTCAGAGGATGACTGTTATTTGGGTGATTTGTGATAGGTTCTTTAAGATGGTTCATCTTGTACCACTCCCTAAGTTGCCGTCTTCCTCTGAGTTGGTGCCCCTGTTTTTACAACAGGTGGTTCGTTTGCACGGGATTCCTGAGAACATTGTATCTGACAGAGGAGTGCAGTTTGTGTCTAGATTTTGGAGAACTTTCTGTTCCAGGCTGGGAATTCAGTTGTCCTTCTCCTCTGCTTTTCACCCTCAGACCAATGGGCAGACAGAGAGAACAAACCAGACCTTGGAGTCATATTTGAGATGTTTTATTTCTGCTGATCAGGATGATTGGGTTTCATTTTTGCCCTTGGCCGAATTTGCTTTGAATAATAGAGCTAGTTCTGCCACTTTGATGTTACCTTTTTTTTGTAACTTTGGGTTTCATCCTCGATTTTCTTCAGGGCAGGTGGAGCCCTCTGCCTGCCCAGGTGTTGACACTGTGGTGGAGAGAATGCACCAGATCTGGGACCAAGTGGTGGATAAGTTATCTCTCTCCCAGGAGAAGGCCCAGCGGTTTTCCAACCGACATAGGACCATTGGTCCCCAGTTTAAGGTTGGTGATATGGTGTGGTTATCATCAAAAAATATTGCTATGAAGGTGGCTTCTCCTAAGTTTAAGCCTAGATTTATTGGACCTTACAAGATTGTGGAGATTATTAATCCGGTCTCTTTTCGTTTGGCTCTTCCTGTCACATTTAAAATCCATAATGTGTTCCATAAATCTTTGTTGAAGAGGTTTGTTGAACCTGTTGTTCCGGGGGTGGCACCTCCAGACCCTGTATTGGTTGAAGGTAACATGGAGTATGAGGTAGAGAAAGTACTGGATTCCCATCTGGCTAGACGGACACTCCAGTATTTGGTAAATTGGAAGGGTTATGGTCAGGAGTAGAGTTGAGCGAAACGGGTCGAAAAAATTCAAAAGTCGCTGACTTTTGGCAAAGTCGGGTTTCATGAAACGAAACCCGACCCTAGGATGAGGTCGGCCATGAGGTCGGCGACTTACACGCCAAAGTCGCGTTTCAAAAGTTTGTTTTGCGCTCTTTTTCAGCCAATCAGGATCCACGGACACTGTGGGCAACGTGATGACCTAGGCATGGGTCACCACCATCTTTCAGAAGGGCATGCAAGTGATTGGCTTGCTTTGGTGGGCGTCACAGGGGGTATAAAAGGGCGTGCACGCCGACCGCCATCTTACTTCTGCCGATCTTAGTATAGGGAGAGGTTGCTGCTGATTCTGTAGGGAGAGCGTTAGGCAGGGAAGAAGACAAAAAAACTGCTTCTGCTGCTAGCGATTTGGCCTGCACAACACACAAGTCACTGTGTGTGCAGTGCAAGGGGAGGCTATATTGTGGTGTATCAGTGGTGTTGGTTGTTGGGCTGCTTTTTAAGGCTTCCTGACACGCTGGCATTGCTGTTTACCCACTGCTCCGCAAACTGCTTTTTTAAAAGCAATCCAATCTCCCTTATCCTCTCGTCACTTTTGTCACAGCTGTGCCATCGAGCGTGTCACATAGCGCTCAGATATCAGTGGGCCTCACACAATCCACAAGTGTCCAGTGTCCAAAAGTGTAGGCAGAGATTCAAAATCTCCATTATCCTCTCGTCACTTTGGTCACAGGCAGCTGTGCCATCGAGCGTGTCACATAGCGCTCAGATATCAGTGGGCCTCACACAATCCACAAGTGTCCAGTGTCCAAAAGTGTACGCAGAGATTCAAAATCTCTATTATCCTCTCGTCACTTTGGTCACAGGCAGCTGTGCCATCGAGCGTGTCACATAGCGCTCAGATCTCAGTGGGCCTCACACAATCCACAAGTGTCCAGTGTCCAAAAGTGTACGCAGAGATTCAAAATCTCCATTATCCTCTCGTCACTTTGGTCACAGGCAGCTGTGCCATCGAGCGTGTCACATAGCGCTCAGATATCAGTGGGCCTCACACAATCCACAAGTGTCCAGTGTCCAAAAGTGTACGCAGAGATTCAAAATCTCCATTATCCTCTCGTCACTTTGGTCACAGGCAGCTGTGCCATCGAGCGTGTCACATAGCGCTCAGATATCAGTGGGCCTCACACAATCCACAAGTGTCCAGTGTCCAAAAGTGTACGCAGAGATTCAAAATCTCCATTAAACTCTCGTCACTTTGGTCACAGGCAGCTGTGCCATCGAGCGTGTCACATAGCGCTCAGACATCAGTGGGCCTCACACAATCCACAAGTGTCCAGTGTCCAAAAGTGTAGGCAGAGATTCAAAATCTCCATTATCCTCTCGTCACTTTGGTCACAGGCAGCTGTGCCATCGAGCGTGTCACATAGCGCTCAGATATCAGTGGGCCTCACACAATCCACAAGTGTCCAGTGTCCAAAAGTGTACGCAGAGATTCAAAATCTCCATTATCCTCTCGTCACTTTGGTCACAGGCAGCTGTGCCATCGAGCGTGTCACATAGCGCTCAGATCTCAGTGGGCCTCACACAATCCACAAGTGTCCAGTGTCCAAAAGTGTACGCAGAGATTCAAAATCTCCATTATCCTCTCGTCACTTTGGTCACAGGCAGCTGTGCCATCGAGCGTGTCACATAGCGCTCAGATATCAGTGGGCCTCACACAATCCACAAGTGTCCAGTGTCCAAAAGTGTACGCAGAGATTCAAAATCTCCATTATCCTCTCGTCACTTTGGTCACAGGCAGCTGTGCCATCGAGCGTGTCACATAGCGCTCAGATATCAGTGGGCCTCACACAATCCACAAGTGTCCAGTGTCCAAAAGTGTATGCAGAGATTCAAAATCTCCATTATCCTCTCGTCACTTTGGTCACAGGCAGCTGTGCCATCGAGCATGTCACATAGCGCTCAGATATCAGTGGGCCTCACACAATCCACAAGTGTCCAGTGTCCAAAAGTGTACGCAGAGATTCAAAATCTCCATTATCCTCTCGTCACTTTGGTCACAGGCAGCTGTGCCATCGAGCGTGTCACATAGCGCTCAGATATCAGTGGGCCTCACACAATCCACAAGTGTCCAGTGTCCAAAAGTGTACGCAGAGATTCAAAATCTCCATTATCCTCTCGTCACTTTGGTCACAGGCAGCTGTGCCATCGAGCGTGTCACATAGCGCTCAGATATCAGTGGGCCTCACACAATCCACAAGTGTCCAGTGTCCAAAAGTGTACGCAGAGATTCAAAATCTCCATTATCCTCTCGTCACTTTGGTCACAGGCAGCTGTGCCATCGAGCGTGTCACATAGCGCTCAGATATCAGTGGGCCTCACACAATCCACAAGTGTCCAGTGTCCAAAAGTGTAGGCAGAGATTCAAAATCTCCATTATCCTCTCGTCACTTTGGTCACAGGCAGCTGTGCCATCGAGCGTGTCACATAGCGCTCAGATATCAGTGGGCCTCACACAATCCACAAGTGTCCAGTGTCCAAAAGTGTACGCAGAGATTCAAAATCTCCATTATCCTCTCGTCACTTTGGTCACAGGCAGCTGTGCCATCGAGCGTGTCACATAGCGCTCAGATATCAGTGGGCCTCACACAATCCACAAGTGTCCACTGTCCACAAGTGTGTGCAGAAATTCTAAAACTCCCCTGTCCTATAGACACCTTGTACCTTGTTTTACATTACTATATAGTTTGTTGGATTTTGTCTACATTTCTACCAAAAATGAGGAAGGCTGGTGGAAGAGGCCGTGGAATTGGGAGGGGGTTGGCAGCTGGTAATGATGGTGTTGGTGGTGGATCTGATGGTAGTGGCAAGAGCAAAATAGGACCGAATGCAGGAGGTGCTGACCCTGCGTCATCGTCTGGCTACATAAAGCCTCGAACGCTTAGTTTTCTAGGAGTTGGCAAACCGCTTTTAAAGGCAGAGCATCAGGAAAAAGTTTTGTCTTACATTGCTGACTCAGCCTCCAGCTCTATCGCCTCCTCTTCTTCAGTTGTAAAAAGTAAAAGCACTGAGTCGTCATTGGAGGCTCATGTTCATGAACCACACCTTTCCTTGTGTCCTTCACCCCAACCAAGATTGAAGGATGACGCAGGCCATACTACTGATTACTCCATGGAGCTGTTTTCACATACCATGCCTGGATTATCAAGTCAAATGGTGAATTACCCAGGCCAAGATGAATCTGACATGGAGTGCACTGATGCACAGCCGCTGATGGATGATTCTGCTGGTACATTCACTCAGAGCACTAACTACATTGTCCTCGCAGTGTACAGAGCCAGATTTTGACCCTGATGAGACTCAGGTGCCCCTTCCCGCACACTATACCACCATACACGGTGACACAGAGAAAGGTGCACATGACATAGAAGAGGAGGTGATGGATGACCCAGTTGTTGACCCAGATTGGCATCCATTGGGGGAAGAGGGTGCTGCTTCCAATAGCTCAGATGAGGAGCATCCACAGCAGACATCGACATCGCAACAGCTGTTATCTGGCAGGCCCGGAGCACTCCAAAGACAGGTTCCAAACATCAAAAGTGTTGCTGGACAGCTTGTCCAGAGGGTCAAAAGAGCACAGCGTGCTAGGCCGCAAAATGTCTGCCAAAGTAGGAAGAGTGCAGTGTGGCACTTTTTTGAACAAAATCCTCATGATCAGGCCAAGGTTATCTGTAAGAAGTGCGCAAAGACCTTTAGCCGAGGGAAAAATCTGAAAAATTTGAATACCAGTTGCATGCTTAGACATTTAACCAGCATGCACTTGCAAGCGTGGACACAACACCAAACCTCAAGTGCCACATGTGCAACTGATCACAACGAAGGTAGTCAGCAACGCTACATTGTTTCCCCCACTGTAAGCCCACCGGTTAGCACAGCAGCAAATGTTGAGGTGTCGTTGCAAGGCCACAGCAGTCAGGGAATCCCACTGTTATATCAACGAAAGACTGATTCTAGGCCATCAGAAAGAACACCAACTCCATCACCATCATCAACCCTCTCTCAGTCCGCCCTGTCCACCGCTACTTCCACCATATGCAGCTCTCAAGTCCAGCTCACCCTCCCAGACACTATGAGTAGGTCAAGAAAGTACTCAGTCTCTCATCCGCGTACACTGGGTTTGAACGCCCACATTGCCAAACTAATCTCGTTTGAGATGATGTCCTTTCGGTTGGTGGAAAGCACAGCTTTCCGCGAACTCATGGCCTATGCAGTACCACGCTATGACCTACCCAGTCGCCACTTCTTCTCTCGCAAAGCCATCCCAGCCCTCCACCATCATGTGAAAGACCGCATTGTCCATGCACTCAAGCAGTCAGTGAGCGGAAAGGTGCACCTCACAACTGATGCATGGTCCAGTCGGCATGGCCAGGGCCGTTACGTGTCCATCACTGCGCACTGGGTTAATGTGGTGGATGCAGGGTCCACAGGGGACAGCGGTGGTGGGACAGTGCTGCCTAGCCCATGGTATAGGAAACAGTTGGCTGTAGGCGTTCGACCCTCCTCCTCCTCCTCCTCCTCCTCCAGAAGCGAAAGCTCGTCCACAGAGCGCAGTCGTACAAGCACTCCATCTGCAGCTGCCACTGTTGCACACGATGTGTCCCCGCTATCCCCGCTGCCGTAATTTTGTGGCAGCCATAGCCCTTTCAAAACTCAGCCACATACCTTGCTTGGCTCACACCTTGAACCTGGTGGTGCAGTGCTTCCTCAAAAATTATCCGGAGTTAACAGCCCTGCTCCAGAAGGTGCGAAGACTGTGCGCGCACATCCGCCGGTCGCCTGTACACTCCGTTCGTATGCAGAAGCTGCAGCGATTGCTCCACCTTCCCAACCACCGCCTCATTATCGACATTGCAACAAGGTGGAACTCCACCCTGCACATGGTGGAGCGGCTGTGCGAGCAGAGGCAGGCCATAATGCATTTGTGGGAGGATACACGGCCAGGCACTTTGAGAGCAGACATGGAGTTGACAGGCGTGCAGTGGTCGAAGCTGAAAAACCTTTGTAAAGTCCTTCAGTGTTTTGAGGAATGCACACGGCTGGTAAGCGCAGACGACGCCATCCTAAGAATGAGCATCCCACTTATGCGTCTGCTCATGCAAACTTTGACGCACCTTAAGGAGCAGGCGTCTGCAGCCAATGTTGATGAGGAGGAAGAGGAGGAGGGAATCCTTGATGACATTCAGCCATTGTCTGCTCAGGGACCTCTCCTGGATGAGGTGGAGGAAGAAGAGGAGGAGGAGGATGATGGGGATGATTACTTAGGGGAGGAGGATGCATCTCGTGGGGCAAGTGAAAATGTTGGCGTGGCAAGGTCTGGTACAGGGTTTGTGCGTGACTGGAGGGATGTGGATTTGCCAGAAAGTGCTCCTCCACCCAGCACTCGCAGTGCATCATTGACACCGGGAACATTGGCCCACATGTCAGATTTTGCCTTGCGGATCCTAAAAAGGGACCCCCGCATTGCCAAAATGATGAACGATGACGACTACTGGTTGGCCAGCATCCTGGATCCACGCTATAAAGGCAAATTACAAAACATCATGCCACAGGAGAACCTTGACCTAATATTGGCTAATAAACAAGCAACTCTGGTAAATCGGTTGCTTGAGGCATTCCCAGCACACAGCAGCGGTGATGGTTCTCACACGAGCCGTACGGGCCGGGGGCAGCTTGGCAGAGGTGTTCGTGGTGCACACAGCAGAAGTGGCGTTGGAGACAGGGGTTTCATGACAATGTTGTGGACTGATTTTTCAAATACCGCTCACACAACTGGTAATACTGCATCGATGGAAAGTGACAGGAGACAGCAGTTGTCAACTATGGTTACAAACTACTTTTCCTCCCATATCGATGTTCTCCCACACAGGTCATTCCCCTTTGACTATTGGGCCGCTAAACTGGACACCTGGCCTGAATTGGCCCAATATGCCTTACAGGAGCTCGCTTGCCCAGCTGCAAGTGTGCTATCGGAAAGAGTCTTCAGTGCAGCTGGATCAATCCTGACAGAAAAAAGGACCCGTCTGTCAACCCAAAATGTGGATGATCTAACCTTCATTAAAATGAACCATGCATGGGTTTCCAAGGATTTTGTCCCACCTTCCCCTGATGACACATAGGGTGACAGAAAAATGGCTTGCTTTGGTCCACCTCTTCCTGGTACTTCACCTATTTCGCCTTTTGCATCAGCTGAATGTCCAACATCAACATATGCCACTTTCTAAAACTCCCTAACTGTGCTGCCTCCCCCCCCATGGCCGGGGTAACCACCTAGCGCACGACACCGTGCGAGTGCCGTTGCCCTGGACAGGTGGGTAGGCCGACTCTTGGGTGCGGGCACTGGCACAGGGTCCCTCATAGTGCAATCAAGTGTCTCTGACGGTTGTGGTGCACACCCGCCATCAGACACACCGCTGTACTATGAGGGGCCCAGTGCCAGTACCGACGCCCACGAGTGGGCCCCCCTTGCTTGGGCAGGGCCCCAGCATTTGCAATCTTTACCTCTCCCTGCTCCTCCGCTGTGTAATCTGGGCCGTCAAATCCATACTGTGCCTGACACCATCTGAGCCTGCCTCCTGAGACATATATTTTGAATGTGTACGCTATCCATACATGTTATCCAGGGATACGGTACCCTTTCTAACCTTTGTGCAATCACGTGCAATCCATACTGGGCCTAACACCGTCTGAGCCTGCCTCATGCTGTATAGACATATATTTTGAATGTGTACGCTATCCATACATGTTATCCGGGGATACGGTACCCTTTCTAACCTTTGTGCAATCACGTGCAATCCATACTGGGCTTAACACCGTCTGAGCCTGCCTCATGCTGTATAGACATATATTTTTAATGTGTACGCTATCCATACATGTTATCCAGGGATACGGTACCCTTTCTAACCTTTGTGCAATCACGTGCAATCCATACTGGGCCTAACACTGTCTGAGCCTGCCTCATGCTGTATAGACATATATTTTGAATGTGTACGCTATCCATACATGTTATCCGGGGATACGGTACCCTTTCTAACCTTTGTGCAATCACGTGCAATCCATACTGGGCCTAACACCGTCTGAGCCTGCCTCATGCTGTATAGACATATATTTTGAATGTGTACGCTATCCATACATGTTATCCGGGGATACGGTACCCTTTCTAACCTTTGTGCAATCACGTGCAATCCATACTGGGCCTAACACCGTCTGAGCCTGCCTCATGCTGTATAGACATATATTTTGAATGTGTACGCTATCCATACATGTTATCCAGGGATACGGTACCCTTTCTAACCTTTGTGCAATGACGTGCAATCCATACTGGGCCTAACACCGTCTGAGCCTGCCTCATGCTGTATAGACATATATTTTGAATGTGTACGCTATCCATACATGTTATCCAGGGATACGGTACCCTTTCTAACCTTTGTGCAATCACGTGCAATCCATACTGGGCCTAACACCGTCTGAGCCTGCCTCATGCTGTATAGACATATATTTTGAATGTGTACGCTATCCATACATGTTATCCGGGGATACGGTACCCTTTCTAACCTTTGTGCAATCACGTGCAATCCATACTGGGCCTAACACCGTCTGAGCCTGCCTCATGCTGTATAGACATATATTTTGAATGTGTACGCTATCCATACATGTTATGTTAAAACCAGGGGAAGAGTCTTGAGGAGATCATTTGCATATTCCCAGTGCCTTCTGGGATAAGTGAAGAGTCTCCGCGAGCTCAACGATCACTGGGTTTTGGCGGTTGCAGCTGAAAAGAGGAAATCGGAAAACCAGGGGAAGAGTCTTGAGGAGATCATTTGCATATTCCCAGTGCCTTCTGGGATAAGTGAAGAGTCTCCGCGAGCTCAACGATCACTGGGTTTTGGCCGTTGTAGCTGAAAAGAGGAAATTGGAAAACCAGGGGAAGAGTCTTGAGGAGATCATTTGCATATTCCCAGTGCCTTCTGGGATAAGTGAAGAGTCTCCGCGAGCTCAACGATCACTGGGTTTTGGCCGTTGCAGCTGAAAAGAGGAAATCGGAAAAACTTTGGCTCATCTTTCATCGTTTTTAAGAAATCTCAAGATGGAAGAGGCCAGGAGCCATTTGGTGAGCTGCATTTCTTGCTACATGTTCACAGATTTACCAGTGGAAAAGCCAAACTTCACATGCCACAAATGCAAGCTTGTGTCCCTGTTGGAGGAAAAGTTGCAAAATCTCGAAGAGAGGTTAGCTACGTTGAAGATCATTAAGGAAGGTGAAGAGTTCTTGGACAGAGCAGAATTATCTCTTCATGTTACAGAAAGAGAAGAAATTCGAAGTGCACCTGAAGAAACAGAGGAATGGAGACATGTGACCCAGAGAAGCAGGAGGATCAGGAGGCAGTCAGCACCCATACTGCTCAGAAACCAGTACCAGGCTCTCACGCAGGAAAACGATGAAGAAATACATCAGGATAAGACTTTGCCAACAAACAGCAACCTTGTACGCCCTCAGAGTCCTCCTGGATGGAGAAAGAAAAATGTTGTGAAGAAGAAACGGAGAGTGGTGGTCATGGGGGATTCCCTGCTGAGAGGAACAGAGGCCGCTATCTGCAGACCGGATATAACTACAAGAGAAATGTGCTGTCTTCCAGGTGCAAAAATTAAAGATGTGTCTGACAGGATATCAGGACTCTTCAGACCTACAGATGACTACCCATTCCTGCTACTACATGTGGGGACAAATGACACCGCAAGAAACGACCTGGAAATCATCTGCAGAGACTTTGAAGACTTAGGCAAGAAAGTGAAAGAACTGGGAGCGCAGGTGGTCTTCTCTTCCATCCTCCCAGTGGATGGCCATGGAACAAGGAGGTGGAATAAGATTCTGCAGGTGAACAACTGGCTACGTCGATGGTGCCGTCAGCAACGATTTGGATTTCTGGATCACGGAGTGAACTACTTATACGATGGACTACTTGCTAGAGATGGGGTGCACCTTACGAAGACTGGAAAGCATGTATTTGGAAGTCGCCTTGCTACACTTGTAAGGAGAGCTTTAAACTAGAACAACATGGGAAGGGAAGCAAAAGACCAGAAAAAGCCATACACCTGACAAATGCTATTGAGAACTCTGCTATTAGAAGTGGAAAGGAAGAACAAAGACGAAAGAATCTAATTAATAAAAATATTGGAGAAAGAGAAACCAATCACAAACTAAAATGTTTCTATACTAATGCACAAAGCATGGGCAACAAACAAGGAGAATTGGAACTACTAACACAGGAAAAGAAATATGATGTAATTGGAATCACTGAAACTTGGTGGGACAATACACATGATTGGAATACAAGACTAGAAGGATACAACTTATTTGCAAGAAACAGACTTGATAAACAAGGAGGGGGTGTCGCATTGTATGTTTGAAACGCGTATATCTGCACAGAGATTGAAGCTTCAGAGACTGGGAGTTCTGTGGAAACTGTTTGGGTAAGAATACAAGGACAGAACAATGGAAAGGACACCATTGTAGGCATTTACTACAGGCCGCCTGTGCAAGCCGAAGATATAGATGAACTCTTTATGCATCAGATGGCCAAGTTCTCCAAAAAATATGACATAGTTGTCATGGGAGATTTCAACTATCCAGACATTTGTTGGGAATCTCTCTCAGGCAAAACTAACAGGTCAAAGAAATTCTTATCCTCTCTTGCTGACAACTTTATCTTCCAAAAGGTAAGGGAGAAAACAAGGGGAACTGCTACATTGGATCTAATCCTTATAAACAGGGAGGAAATGGTTGAGGAGGTAAAAGTGGCTGGGACCCTAGGAGGTAGCGACCATGCTATTTTAGAATTTTGGATAACTAGAGGTGGAAGACCTGTGAAGACTCAGACGTCAAGGTTAGATTTCAGAAAGGCAGATTTTAAGGGATTCAGAAAGAGAATTGGAGGGATCCAATGGCTGGATATCCTTAAAGACAAAAATGTCCAGGAAGGATGGGAAATCTTGAAAAATGAAATTCTCAAAGCACAGTTGTTAACAATTCCGAAAAGAGGGAAGAATAGGAAGCATTTAAGGAAACCAGGATGGATGAACACAGAACTTAAGCACATGCTAAAAAGGAAGAAAAAAATGTTTATAAAATGGAAAGAGGGAGGCATATCTAAAGAAGAATATAATGCTGTCTGCAGAACCTGCAGGGCACAAATCAGATTAGCTAAAGCTGAAAATGAACTGAGGCTTGCAAGAGATG
The DNA here is from genome assembly GCF_039654945.1 of Dendrobates tinctorius. NCBI lineage: Eukaryota > Metazoa > Chordata > Amphibia > Anura > Dendrobatidae > Dendrobates > Dendrobates tinctorius. The sequence continues at coordinate 8,367,285 of NW_027361739.1, read as the reverse complement.
TCAAAAGCAATAATAAAGGATTTTGGGGATATGTCAAAAGTAAAAGAAAAGTCAAAGCTGCTATAGGATTTTTACAGGATGAAAATGATGAAATGGTAAGACAGGATGTTGAGAAGGCTGAACTTTTAAATTCCTATTTTGCATCTGTTTTCTCTCAGAAAGGAAATGCAACATCAACTGTTATTCACTGTCCTATTAAGGGAATAGAAGAATCCAGGATATCTATAAACAGAAAGATAGTGAGGAAACACTTAGCTAACCTAAATGAATTCAAGTCTCCAGGTCCAGATGAATTACTCCCCAGAGTACTGAAGGAGATAGCAGAAGAAATTTTTGAACCCCTCTCCATAATCTTTGAAAATTCTTGGAGAACAGGAGAAGTGCCAGAAGACTGGAGAAGAGGAAATGTTGTTCCTATCTTCAAAAAGGGGAAGAAGGTGGACCCAGGCAACTATAGGCCGGTGAGTCTGACTTCTATACCAGGAAAGATCTTTGAACAAATTATTAAACAACATGTATGTCAATACCTGGAGAAGAATGAAGTGATTAAACAGAGTCAGCATGGGTTTCTAACTAATAAGTCATGTCAGACTAACTTAATTTCCTTCTATGACGGTATCACTGATTGGGTGGATCAAGGAAATGCTGTAGATATAGTATATCTTGACTTCAGCAAAGCATTTGACAAAGTCTCTCATACAATCCTTATTGAAAAAATGACTAAGTATGGAATGGACAAGGCAACTGTTAGGTGGATTCATAACTGGCTTAGTGATCGGACCCAAAGAGTGGTCGTAAATGGCTGCACATCCAGTTGGAAGAATGTCTCAAGTGGGGTACCACAGGGCTCTGTCCTGGGCCCTGTATTGTTCAACATCTTTATCAACGATTTAGATGAAGGAATTGAGGGTAAACTGATTAAATTTGCTGATGACACAAAGCTAGGAGGGATAGCTAATACTAGAGAAGAGAGAGAGAGGATTCAAAAAGATTTAAATAAACTGGAGAAGTGGGCAGCAACTAACAGAATGGTTTTTAACAGGGAGAAATGCAAAGTACTACATCTGGGCAATAAAAATGAAAAAAGCATATATAGAATGGGAGGAATAGGGCTAAGTGACAGCACATGTGAAAAAGACTTGGGTATACTAATAGATCACAGACTGAATATGAGTCAACAGTGTGATGCAGCAGCAAAAAAGGCAAATGCAATTCTAGGATGTATTAACAGAAGCATACAGTCTAGATCACGTGAAGTCATTATTTCCCTCTACTCCTCTTTGGTCAGACCTCATCTGGAATATTGTGTCCAGTTTTGGGCACCACATTTTAAAAAAGACATCAACAAACTGGAGCAAGTTCAGAAAAGAGCGACCAGAATGGTGACCGGTCTGCAAACCCTGTCTTATGAGGAAAGGTTGCAGGATTTGGGAATGTTTAGTTTGCAAAAGAGACGACTGAGAGGAGACTTAATAGCTGTTTACAAATATCTAAAGGGCTGTCACATTGTAGAAGGATCAACTTTATTCTCATTTGCACAAGGAAAGACTAGAAGCAATGGGATGAAACTGAATGGGAAGAGACACAGATTAGATATTAGAAAAAACTTTTTGACAGTTAGAGTGATCAATGAGTGGAACAGGCTGCCACGAGAAGTGGTGAGTTCTCCTTCAATGGAAGTCTTCAAACAGAGGCTGGACAGACATCTGACTGGGATGATTTAGCGAATCCTGCTTTGAGCAGGGGGTTGGACCAGATGGCCCAGGAGGTCCCTTCCAACTCTACGATTCTATGATTCTATGATTCTATGATCCGGGGATACGGTACCCTTTCTAACCTTTGTGCAATCACGTGCAATCCATACTGGGCCTAACACCGTCTGAGCCTGCCTCATGCTGTATAGACATATATTTTGAATGTGTACGCTATCCATACATGTTATCCAGGGATACAGTACCCTTTCTAACCTTTGTGCAATGACGTGTAATTTAAGAATTAAAACCAGAAGGATGTATACAGACTGTGCCCTGCTACCTGCCACCATCGCACTCTAACAAGCATCTCTATTCTTCCGACAGGTATGTCCATCCACCCAGCTCTCCTGCTCTCCTGCTGTCTGTCTATGAAGGACACACAGTGCGTCACCCAGCTTTGCACATAGACTTGCCTCTGCACCTAGCATTCACATGGTATGCCTTTCAGCTAACCCCAGCTTACCCCAGTGTTATTTATGACCTTGTTTACTCTGGCTTGATCATATACATCTGGTCCACTCTTAATTGTCTGGCCAAGATGAGCAGAGACCACTCCTCTCTGCTTCACACCTGACTGCACTTAGTTGTACATATATTGCAGAGTACAAGTCTGCATAGACTTCAGTCTGCATTGTGATTGCTATAAGTGTGTGCTAGAAGTGTGAAGATTAATTTAAGAATTAAAACCAGAATTGAACCAGAAGGGAACTGAAGGTAACTGGACACAGTCACTGTAAACAATGTTTCTGTTTGTTTTCACTTTCACCCCAATAATCCTTCACTTTCTGCTAATTCCCCTAATCCCTACTCCTAGTAAGGAACTGTTCATCTCTTCTTCAATCCTCCCCATCCACCTCACCTCCGCCTCAAAACTGTTCCTTAACATACAATCCTCTGTCTCCAAACACAGACAGCCCCCTCATGCCCTCTCCTGCTCCCACCTGCTAACACTTTCTCTGCTCCTTCTCACTGCTGGTGATATCTCTCCAAATCCTGGTCCTCCTCACCACATTCCCACAGCCATTTTTACCTCCCATCCACGCTCTATCACAACCTTCCGTAACCTCTCCAACCTTATACCCATTCACCCAGCCCCCGCTTCCCCAGTCCCACTAACAGGAGCTCTGTGGAACGCTCGCTCTGTCTGCAACAAGCTTTCCTACATCCATGATCTTTTTGTTACTACCAAACTCTCCTTCCTCGCCATCACCGAAACCTGGCTCACCCCTTCTGACACAGCCTCTCCTGCTGCACTTTCGTATGGCGGCTTCCACCTTTCTCACACCCCCCGCCCCAGCAGCAAACATGGTGGAGGAGTTGGTTTTCTCCTGTCAGATACCTGCTCCTTCACCCCAATCCCACTGCCACCCTCTGTTACCCTCCCTTCCTTTGAGGTGCACTCTGTGCGCATCTACTCCCCCTCCAACCTCCAACTGGCTGTCATCTACCGCCCCCCAGGGCCAGCCACCACCTTCTTTGACCACTTCACCACCTGGTTACTTCATTTCCTTTCCGCGGACATCCCTACTATCATCATGGGCGACTTCAACATCCCCATTGACACATCCCTCTCAGCTGCCACTAAACTTCTATCTCTCACTTCCTCCTTCGGCCTCACTCAATGGTCTTCTACAGCCACCCACAAAGATGGCCACACACTGGACCTCATCTTCACCCGCCTCTGCTCCCTATCTAACCTCTCTAACTCACCTCTTCCTCTCTCTGACCACAACCTGCTCACATTCTCTTCCCTCTTCACTCCATGCCTACAATCCCCACCCCACAAACTTTCACACCCTCGCAGGAATCTTAAACACCTTGACCTACACTCATTCTCCGAATCCCTCCTCCCTCTTACAGATATAAGTTCCTTACACAATGCGGATGACGCTGCCGCTCTATATAACACCACAATAGCTGTAGCTTTGGAATCCGCTGCCCCACTTACACATACCAAAACTCGCAAAATTAACAGACAGCCCTGGCACACCAGCCTGACCAAAGAGCTGAGGCGAGCTTCCAGGGCTGCTGAGCGCAGATGGAAAAGATCCCACTCCAACGAGCATTTCATCGCATTCAAACAGTCCCTCACTACTTTCAAAACCACACTCGCCACAGCTAAACAAACCTACTTCTCATCTCTCATATCCTCCCTGTCTCACAACCCTAAACAGTTATTCAACACCTTCAATTCTCTCCTCCGCCCCCCAGCACCTCCTCCCTCCCCACTCATCTCAGCTGAAGACTTTGCCTCATTTTTCAAGCAGAAAATTGATAACATCAGGGACAGTTTTGGTCAACAACCCCCAGAGCCCTTCCTCCCGACTTCCCAGCCCTCCACCTTCAAAACCAACTTCTCCACCATTACAGAAGATCGACTCTCCACTCTACTCTCAAGATCACATCTCACCACCTGTGCACTCGACCCGATCCCATCCCACTTCATCCCAAACCTCACCACAGTCTTCATCCCAACCCTAACCCATCTCTTCAACCTATCACTAACAACTGGTGTTTTCCCCTCAAGCTTTAAACATGCCTCCATCACACCTATCCTCAAAAAGCCCTCTCTTGACCCATCCTCTGTATCTAGCTATCGCCCTATATCACTTCTCCCATACGCCTCCAAGCTACTGGAACAACACGTCTACCTTGAACTGTCCTCCCATCTCTCTTCTTGCTCCCTCTTCGACCGCTTACAATCTGGCTTCCGGTCACACCACTCCACTGAAACTGCCCTTACTAAGGTCACCAATGACCTCTTAACTGCCAAGAGCAAGCGACACTACTCCGTCCTCCTCCTCCTGGACCTGTCGGCTGCCTTTGACACAGTGGACCATTCCCTATTATTACAGACCCTCTCATCCCTCGGCATCACAGACTTGGCCCTCTCCTGGATCTCATCATACCTAACAGACCGGACATTCAGCGTCTCCCACTCACACACCACCTCCTCACCTCGCCCCCTATCTGTCGGAGTCCCACAAGGTTCAGTCCTAGGGCCCCTGCTGTTCTCTATTTACACCTTTGGCCTGGGACAGCTCATAGAATCTCATGGCTTTCAGTATCATCTTTATGCTGATGACACACAGATCTACATCTCTGGACCAGATATCACCTCCCTACTAACCAGAATCCCTCAATGTCTGTCCACTATTTCATCCTTCTTCTCCACTAGATATCTGAAACTCAACATGGACAAAACAGAATTCATCATCTTTCCCCCATCTCACGTGACCCCCCCTACGAACCTATCAATTACAGTAAATGACTGCCCACTCTCCCCAGTCCCACAAGCTCGCTGCCTCGGAGTAATCCTTGATGCTGATCTCTCCTTCAAACCACATATCCAAACCCTTTCCACTTCCTGCCGACTTCAACTCAAAAATATTTCACGCATCCGTTCATTCCTCACCCAAGAATCTGCAAAAACCCTAGTCCATGCCCTCATCATCTCTCGCCTTGACTACTGCAACCTCATGCTCTGTGGCCTCCCCTCAAACACTCTCGCACCCCTCCAATCTATTCTAAACTCTGCTGCCCGACTAATCCACCTGTCCCCCCGCTATTCCCCAGCTTCTCCCCTCTGTCAATCCCTTCACTGGCTCCCAATTGCCCAGAGACTCCATTACAAAACCCTAACCATGACATACAAAGCCATCCACAACTTGTCTCCTCCATACATCTGTGACCTCGTCTCCCGGTACTTTCCTGCACGCAACCTCCGATCCTCACAAGATCTCCTTCTCTACTCCCCTCTTATCTCCTCTTCCCACAATCGCATACAAGATTTCTCTCGCGCATCACCCCTACTCTGGAACTCTCTACCACAACATATCAGACTCTCGCCTACCATCGAAACCTTCAAAAAGAGCCTGAAGACCCACCTCTTCCGACAAGCCTATAACCTGCAGTAACCACTGATCGACCAAACCGCTGCACGACCAGCTCTACCCTCGCCTACTGTATTATCACCCATCCCGCTGTAGATTGTGAGCCTTCGCGGGCAGGGTCCTCTCTCCTCCTGTACCAGTTATGACTTGTATTGTTTAAGATTATTGTACTTGTTTTTATGTATACCCCCCTCACATGTAAAGCGCCATGGAATAAATGGCGCTATAACAATAAATAATAATAATAATAATAATAATCCATACTGGGCCTAACACCGTCTGAGCCTGCCTCATGCTGTATAGACATATATTTTGAATGTGTACGCTATCCATACATGTTATCCGGGGATACGGTACCCTTTCTAACCTTTGTGCAATCACGTGCAATCCATACTGGGCCTAACACCGTCTGAGCCTGCCTCATGCTGTATAGACATATATTTTGAATGTGTACGCTATCCATACATGTTATCCGGGGATACGGTACCCTTTCTAACCTTTGTGCAATCACGTGCAATCCATACTGGGCCTAACACCGTCTGAGCCTGCCTCATGCTGTATAGACATATATTTTGAATGTGTACGCTATCCATACATGTTATCCGGGGATACGGTACCCTTTCTAACCTTTGTGCAATCACGTGCAATCCATACTGGGCCTAACACAGTCTGAGCCTGCCTCATGCTGTATAGACATATATTTTGAATGTGTACGCTATCCATACATGTTATCCAGGGATACGGTACCCTTTCTAACCTTTGTGCAATCACGTGCAATCCATACTGGGCCTAACACCGTCTGAGCCTGCCTCATGCTGTATAGACATATATTTTGAATGTGTACGCTATCCATACATGTTATCCAGGGATACGGTACCCTTTCTAACCTTTGTGCAATGACGTGCAATCCATACTGGGCCTAACACCGTCTGAGCCTGCCTCATGCTGTATAGACATATATTTTGAATGTGTACGCTATCCATACATGTTATCCGGGGATACGGTACCCTTTCTAACCTTTGTGCAATCACGTGCAATCCATACTGGGCCTAACACCGTCTGAGCCTGCCTCATGCTGTATAGACATATATTTTGAATGTGTACGCTATCCATACATGTTATCCAGGGATACGGTACCCTTTCTAACCTTTGTGCAATGACGTGCAATCCATACTGGGCCTAACACCGTCTGAGCCTGCCTCATGCTGTATAGACATATATTTTGAATGTGCACGCTATCCATACATGTTATCCAGGGATACGGTACCCTTTCTAACCTTTGTGCAATGACGTGCAATCCATACTGGGCCTAACACCATCTGAGCCTGCCTCATGCTGTATAGACATATATTTTGAATGTGTACGCTATCCATACATGTTATCCGGGGATACGGTACCCTTTCTAACCTTTGTGCAATCACGTGCAATCCATACTGGGCCTAACACCGTCTGAGCCTGCCTCATGCTGTATAGACATATATTTTGAATGTGTACGCTATCCATACATGTTATCCAGGGATACGGTACCCTTTCTAACCTTTGTGCAATGACGTGCAATCCATACTGGGCCTAACACCGTCTGAGCCTGCCTCATGCTGTATAGACATATATTTTGAATGTGTACGCTATCCATACATGTTATCCAGGGATACGGTACCCTTTCTAACCTTTGTGCAATGACGTGCAATCCATACTGGGCCTAACACCGTCTGAGCCTGCCTCATGCTGTATAGACATATATTTTGAATGTGTACGCTATCCATACATGTTATCCAGGGATACGGTACCCTTTCTAACCTTTGTGCAATCACGTGCAATCCATACTGGGCGTGAGAACGGCTGGCGAGCTGTTAAGCAAGCTACAGCACCTGTCCAGACAAGTACAGGGATTCCCTAGCGAGGAGACTTATTTGATTGTTTTCAATGTTGGGACAGCAATTTTTGGGGAGCACTATACTCTGGAGAATGATAGATGGGGCCCACCATACACTGGAACATTCCAAAGGTGGACATCAGACACTGGAGCAGCATTTACAGGGCCCATTATACACTAGAGCATTAGAAATGGGGCCCATTATGTTTGGAGCATTATTTGGGCCCATAAGACAGTGGAGCTTCATCCATGGGGACCAACATATACTGTAGCATTATGTGGAGCTCATCATATACTGTTTCAAACATTATATGGGACCAATGATTCTGTATGGAGAAATAGATGGGCCTCGTCATGAGATGTAAAAAGTGAGGTATTTTTCATTGTACTATACCGCTATTTATCTGCCGCATCGGAGCATGATGAGTTGTGGTATGTGTTAAAGGGGCGCTCTTTCGCCCAGGGCACATGAAAACCTGCAGCCCGCCCTCCCCCCCCCACAACTTTAGCCAAATAACCCCCATTTTTCAGTGCGTAACTTATATTATGAATTTAATTAAGGTTGACAAGCTTAAGTAAGAAGAATTGATGCTTTTGGCATTCAAATGGGCACTGTAGGTGTGTTTCCTGTCCTCCTCTCACTGCCGACTTTTATTCCCCATTGACTTACATTGGGTTTCGTGTTTCGGGACGACCCCGACTTTTCCCTATAATCGGACGATCTTGCTCGACCCGACTTTTGGAAAAGTCGGGTTTCACGAAACGAAACGCGACCCTAAAAAACCAAAAGTCGCTCAACTCTAGTCAGGAGGATAATTCCTGGGTCTCCGCCTCTGATATTCATGCCAAACGATTGGTGCGTGCCTTTCATCGGGCTCACCCTGATCGCCCTGGTGGCATAATTGAGGGTTCGGTGACCCCTCCTCAAGGGCGAGGTACTGTTGTGAGTTCATTTTCCCCTTCATTACTGAGGCCCGAGGAACTCCCTCTTCTGGTAAAGAAAGGTAGTGAGCCTGATTGTCAAACACCTGAGGCTGATGATTGTGACTGGCTGAGTGGAGTTACGGACTGGATATAATGCTGCCGATGCCCTTCTGCCCTGCGGGTGAATTCTCTATGGGATCCTTGGAGACCAGTCTGAATTCCTGCTCCTCCAAAGCTAAGTTTTCTGCTCGGCCTTTTGCTTTTGTGCTTTGACTTTGTTTTTGCTTTGTTTTTCTGGATTTCTGCCATTCCCTACTGGGGTGTGTTGAATTCATTTAGCTCTGTCTTCTGAAAATACCTGAGTGCTGATTCAGTTTTTGAAGCCTAGCTGCTTCAGGGCCTTTTTCATATCAGTTGGTTGGCTTATGTCTTTGATAGGGTTTTGGCAGACTGCAGACAGCAGCCTTCCTTTCCTTTCCTATCTAGGTAGTTTTGTGGCCCCGTCTTTGCTCAGTCTATCTTTCTGTCTGTGTTAGTATTTTCATCTTGTTTCACCGTCATTATATGTTGGGGGCTGCCTATTGCTTTGGGGTCTGCTCTGGGGCAGTTTAGATTTCCCCTTTCTTTCTTTAGGCCTATGTATTTCTCCGGCTGTGATCGAGGGGTCTAGGGCATCGTAGGAACCCCCATGGATACTGCTAGTTGTGTTGATAGGTTCAGGGGTCTGAAATCTGATAGTTGCCAACTTCTCTGATTTTCTGGACTTAGCTTGTATTTCTGCTTTTGCCTCCTACGGTGACTCATTCATAACAGATTGCATACATTGGGTTCGAAGATTTGTTGCAATAACTTCTGCAGTTGTCCCGTCATCTCACCGAAAGATTTTTTTCTGCAGCATGTGTGAGGATATTTTTACAAGATTAAAAAAAGACTGGAAATGCTGGAAAATCTACTAATGAAAAACCACTTATTATTATTACTCATAAATTATCATAAGAGTCTTAGCATTTGTCCAGAATATATTGGCTCCAATAGATGTAGCAGTCCAGATTCTTCATTTTGCGCAACATGCCGTTACATCCTGATGTGTCAGCTTCTATTTTCTGTAGGACTGCACTGAAGGCTGCTGGATTATCTTAACTCAGTGAGTTATAATGGTTCACAAAAAATATGAAATGACCCATGACAGGTCGGCTACTTCTGAATTTCACACCTGCATCAACAATAACCAGCTTTATGCATGAAGCCCTTTTCATTCTCTACCATTAAGAAAAATGAAATAGGAACATGAACACAATGAGTTCATCATCTAAATGCAGTCTAAAGCTATGAAAATAATTAACTTATTTGTCATCTGGGATCTAGACTAGTCAAATATTACCTACGCATGTGTTAGTTAAAAAGAGTTGATTCCAGATAGATACTATATTAGGGGCAAATCACTACAGTCTTCAGCATTCAGGACCTTGATCACTATGGCAGCCATTTGAGTGATAAAGCCAAGTAACATTTTTTGCCGTTTTGTATCTTTTTTACTTCCTTAAAGGGAATCTATAAGGAGGTTTTTTCTATGTCATCTGAGAGCAGCATAAAACCAGGCAAAGAAAAGCTAAATCCACGATGTATCACTTAGTTTATTTGGTGCAGCCTTTCTGACACAATCAAAGGGTTTAGATTTAGAATGAAGCAGAGCTGTGAAAGATAACTCCTCCCACACCACAGTTGACCACACCCACGCCAGCCTCTCCATGTACAAAGTCAATAAACAGTGAGGTGCTTACAGCAGGAGGGGGGAATTGCTGGAATAGTGTAGTCAGGCAATGAATTGCTGAATTCTGTGTTTCAGCCTCTATCTCCAGCTGTTTTCAGATTACATAGCAAAACCTGCTGATAGATTCCTTTTAAAGAGAACATATAACCAGATCCATTTTTGCCAGTTTTTGATCTTATTTTATTCCCACTGCTTTTCTGAATATTTTTTTTTTAATCTAATTTGGTATATGGTTCTAGAGATATAGGCCTTTTTATTTAGTGTTAATTATTACTGCTTTTACCAAAGGGGTGTGGCACATAGGGTAGTAAGGCAGAGCAGTCTAAACACCCGCCCCCAAAAAATCCTGTGATCCAGCCTTCTTTTTAAATTTAAAAAAAATGGCACTAAATAAAAAAGCCGATATCGCTGAAACTGTATGGCAGATTTAAAAACAAAATATTCAGAAGAGCAGTGAGAATGAATAAAATAGGAGCAAAAACTGGACTTTTTAGATCTGGTGAAAAATCCTCTTTAAGCTATTCCTTTAACTTTCCATTCCAACTGCCATTGATTCTGCTGCTCTGATCTTCAATAAATGAACATTAATGCCACATCCTTGCAATTTTCTTTGCTAGAAAAACCCTTTAAACCAGTACTTGAAAGGGATGAGCTCAGAAAAGAAAACTATTTTAAAACAACTCTAACTAGATTTACATGACATTTCAATTTGTAACTATGTACCGATTTACTGCAAATTAGTATTTTTTTTATACAACTCTCAAGTATAAGGAAGCTAATACTTAGAATTACTAAACTGAACTTCTTAATCATCATGAAAAGTTAAAGGTTATGAACATCTTTGCATGGATTTTTTTAATAGTTAATTTGCTTCCTGAATGCAAAAATATGCAACTTTCCAAATAATATTCTTTAAAAATGTTCTACCATTTTGCATGCAAATTGCCTCCATATAGAGGAAGAGGATATAAACTCTATAACACCACCTGTTGCAAGCAGCGATCCTATAAGTCACTATCGACCCTTTAATAAGTCTTGCAATATGACTTAGGATAAAAGACAAACATGTTAGGGTAGGTTAGGATAGGATATGGGTTGAACTAGATGGACTTAACGTCTCCCTTCAACCTTAATTACTATGTTACTATGTTACTATGTTAGAATCTCAATTTGCCGAAACGTTGTTTGGGGGTATTGCCCCTCATTAGTGCAAAGTATGAGTCTACCATTTTGCCATATCATGTAGTTGCCATTCTCAGGTACTCCAGCTCAGCACATATTGAACGGAATGGGAACTGACCTACCTAAGAACAGCCACTACACTGTGTACATCTGACTATCTCCAGAGCTGGTAACAGCTGATCAGTGGGGGTGTTGGGTGTGACACCCATCAATCTGATATTCATGTTCTTTGGATAAGCCATTAAAATCTACATAGTAGACAGTATCTTTAACTTGAGTTTCAGGTTTTGCCACAGCATCCCTAGTGTATTTAAGGGCTTATAAAAAATTTCAATTATTTAGATTTGTTGATGTCTTTATGTTGTTTTTTATTTTTGTTTTCAATACTTATCGTATATACTCGTGTATAAGCCGAGTTTTTCAGCTCATTTTTTAATGCTGAAAACGCCCCCCTCGGGGGTAGGGGAAGCGGCGGAGCAGCGGGTCATAGGAGGCAGGAGCCGGCGGCTGCGGCTGTAGCGCTGCCTGCTGCTAAAGAGAATAGAATATTCACTGCACTGCCAAGCTCTTACGGTCAGCAGGGTCCTCTTTCACCTGTAGAGTGTAAGTTCTTATGATCAACAGGATCCTCTCTCTCTCTCGCCTCTAGAGTGTAAGCTCTTATGGTCAGCTGGAACATCTCTCATATAAAGTGTATGCTCATGTAGAGAGTAAGCTCTTAGGATCAGCGGGGTCCTCTCTCTTTTGCCTGTAGAGTGTAAACTCTTATGGTCAGCAGGAGCCTCTCTCCTGTTGAGTGTAATCTCTTATGGTCCACTCTCTCCCTTCTCTCCCTCACATATAATTTTTGACTGATTACTTGCTTTCCAGTATTGAGAGTTCCACAATTTTTTTTGGAACCAAATCAAATTATTTTGGAGGAAAATTCAGAAAAGCAGCCAAATTTGAACTTCAAAACATCCACTCATCTCTAGCACACACCTTAAAAGTGTTTTTCTTGTATTTTGCTGTTCAGATTCGGAGAGCAGCAAGGGTGAAGCATTTGCCAAATAACCATTAATACTTCACCTGCTGTTTTTTTAATAGCCTGGCACAGGCATCTGTGACGTGTAAATGTATTATTAATGTGATCAATTTGAATGAAGAACTTGGGGGATCTCTCTCCGGTTACTTCATGTGCATTTATATAAATGATTCGGTAATTGTGGTGAATCTTTTGAAGTGTAGCAAGAGGTTATGTGTTTGTCACACGGTGACATCTTTTTTAATGTCGGTCTTCAAGGTAATAGATTGTTCCCTTCTTAAAATTTTATGTTTCAGTTTTAATAGGATGATTCTTGTGGCTAAATCATTCTGTGTTTGCATATTTTATGGAATTGTTTTTACTTGGCCTATGAATCAGTCAGTATTTCTCAGTCTGGTTTATATGGTAATGCACAATTAAGTCAAATATATTTATTTGGGAAAGAGTAACTTGGAAGATGCAGAACTGCAAGCAATGGAGGACAACAAAAGAATAGAGGTTAGAAAAAACAAAAGAAAAAAATGTACATGGTCCACTAAATATTTTGACTTTGGTTGGGAAAGGTGAAGTAAACCTGCATTTTGGTCAATAGGGCATTTATTTTTTAGTCCCTGGTCCATGTGATTTTTGACTTTAAAAGTAAAGAAAGAAAGGTATAAATAAGGCAAAAGATATCCAAATTAAGAGTGGATAGCCCACGAAGGATGATATTATTGCCTAGTTTACATATTGTTTGTCATATATGCTCCATGACAGGTTAATTCTGCGTAGTGATTACCCTTTGTAACATAAGCTTGGGTATCTAGAGGATATAGGGTTTTGTTCAGAGTGAACAACAGCAGAAAAGAAGTAAAGTGTAAGTGTTGCTCACCTCTCCTGGATCCAGTGCAAAATTCTCTGTCTTCCCTCTGCAGCCAGTGGCTGTCTCTGATTCTCTCTGCACTCCTGCATTTAAAAGTGCTTGACCTATTTAGCAAAGCCGGAGAACTCAGGTAGTTGACATCCGCCAATACAGCTGATCACTAATCCATTCATCTATACTCACATCAGCTCTTCTATAATGCCACTGAGTGTCACTTACTGTACCCAGCTCTACTATATAACTGTGTATTACAACTTTGCGAGGTTTTTTCCATTGCCATTGAGTGTCTATTGACACAACCAGCTTTGATACATGGTTGGGCTTTGTTAAATTGATACTGTGTGGCTCCTGACATACCCAGCTGTGCTACATCACTGGGCTCTGCTACATTGTGTCTGTTTGCCTTTGAATATACCCAAGCCTGCATAGCTGGACTCTTCTCTGAAGCCAGTTAGTGCCTCCTGACATATCGCGCTCTGCTGCATTGTTGGGTTCGGCTGCATACAGTTAGGTCCATATATATTTGGACAGAGACATTTTTCTAATTTTGGTTCTAGACATTACCACAATGAATTTTAAACAAGTCAGTTCAGATGCAGTTGAAGTTCAGACTTTCAGCTTTCATTTGAGGGTATCCACATTAAAATTGGATGAAGGGTTTAGTAGTTTCAGCTCCTTAACATGTGCCACCCTGTTTTTAAAGGGACCAAAAGTAATTGGACAGATTAAATAATTGTAAATAAAATGTTAATTTCTAGTACTTGGTTGAAAACCCTTTGTTGGCAATGACTGCCTGAAGTCTTGAACTCATGGACATCACCAGATGCTGTGTTTCCTCCTTTTTGATGCTCTGCCAGGCCTTCACTGCGGTGGTTTTCAGTTGCTGTTTGTTTGTGGGCCTTTCTGTCTGAAGTTTAGTCTTTAACAAGTGAAATGCATGCCTAACTGGGTTGAGATCAGGTGACTGACTTGGCCATTCAAGAATATTCCACTTCTTTGCTTTAATAAACTCCTGGGTTGCTTTGACTTTATGTTTTGGGTCATTGTCCATCTGTAGTATGAAACGACGACCAATCAGTTTGGCTGCATTTGGCTGGATCTGAGCACACAGTATGGCTCTGAATACCTCAGAATTCATTTGGCTGCTTCTGTCCTGTGTCACATCATAAATAAACACTTGTGACCCAGTGCCACTGGCAGCCATGCATGCCCAAGCCATCACACTGCCTCCCCTGTATTTTACAGAAGATGTGGTATGCTTTGGATCAGGAGCTGTACCACGCCTTCACCATACATTTCTCTTTCCATCATTCTGGTAGAGGTTGATCTTGGTTTCATCTGTCCAAAGAATGTTCTTCCACAACTGTGCTGCCTTTTTTAGATGTTTTTTAGCAAAGTCCAGTCTAGCCTTTTTATTCTTGATGCTTATGAGTGGCTTGCACCGTGCAGTGAACCCTTTGTATTTACTTTCATGCAGTCTTCTCTTTATGGTAGATTTGGATATTGATATGCCTACCTCCTGGAGAGTGTTGTTCACTTGATTGGCTGTTGTAAAGGGGTTTCTCTTCACCATGGAGATTATTCTGCGATCATCCACCACTGTTGTCTTCCGTGGGCACCCAGGTCTTTTTGCATTGATGAGTTCACCAGTGCTTTCTTTCTCAGGATGTACCAAACTGTAGATTTTGCCACTCCTAATGTTGTAGCAATTTCTCGGATCGGTTTTTTCTGTTTTTGCAGCTTAAGGATGGCTTGTTTCACCTGCATGGAGAGCTCCTTTGACCACATGTTTCCTTCACAGCAAAACCTTCCAAATGCAAGCACCACACCTCAAATCAACTCCAGGCCTTTTATCTGCTTAATTGAGAATGACATAACGAAGGGATTGCCCATGGCCACACCTGTCCATGAAGTAGCCTTGGAGTCAATTGTCAAATTACTTTTGGTCCCTATAAAAACAGGGTGGCACATGTTAAGGAGCTGAAACTCCTAAACCCTTCATCCAATTTTAATGTGGATACCCTCAAATGAAAGCTGAAAGTCTGAACTTCAACTGCATCTGAATTGTTTTGTTTAAAATTCATTATCGTAATGTCTAGAACCAAAACTAGAAAAATGTTGTCTCTGTCCAAATATATATGGACCTAACTGTAGATATTTTGTCCCTGCTACCATACTCGACTTTTTTCAAACCAGTTCTACTACATCACCTGTCTAAGCTACATTGTCACTGTGGGCCTTCAGATATACCCAAATCTGATACATTACTGGACTTTTTCACATAGCAAGTAAGTGCCTACAGACATACTGATCTCTGCTGCATTGTTGGGCTCGGCTACATAGACATATTGTCAATGTTTGACTTACCCAGGGTAACAGGTCATAGTATACCCTGAGTCCAGATTATATCTGAGGTTAAAGTGGCCTAGGCTTGATTATACCCCGGGTATATTGTGGCCTACTCCAAGTTATAATCTGTGATATAAATTGGCCTTGGCATTTCATACTCCCTCATGCAAAATTATGCCCCCCTTGATATCAGCAGTGTTGAGTAATATACACAAGAATTAATTAATTTTTCAACATGTTATTGGTAGCTTCAGGTTTGTCAGATACGTTATGTGAGAACATAACTGACTTAGTATTTCCATCTCCAACATCCTATCCCAACATAATAATAGGTGTAGTAGTAGTAGTAATAATAATATTGGCAAATACCTCCAATTACAAATGTATAGTTTTTCTGATTCACTATGTCTCTTTTTGCATGTGAAGGCATTGCAGGATCTTAGGTATCCATGGTTGCGACTAGAGTTGAGCGACTTTTGGTTTTTTAGGGTCGCGTTTCGTTTCGTGAAACCCGACTTTTCCAAAAGTCGGGTCGAGCAAGATCGTCCGATTATAGGGAAAAGTCGGGGTCGTCCCGAAACACGAAACCCAATGTAAGTCAATGGGGAATAAAAGTCGGCAGTGAGAGGAGGACAGGAAACACACCAACAGTGCCCATTTGAATGCCAAAAGCATCAATTCTTCTTACTTAAGCTTGTCAACCTTAATTAACTTCATAATATAAGTTACGCACTGAAAAATGGGTGTTATTTGGCTAAAGTTGTGGGGGGGGAGGGCTGGCTGCAGGTTTTCAGGTGCCCTGGGCGAAAGAGCGCCCCTTTAACACATACCACAACTCATCATGCTCCGATACGGCAGATAAATAGCGGTATAGTACAATGAAAAATACCTCACTTTTTACATCTCATGACGAGGCCCATCTATTTCTCCATACAGAATCATTAGTCCCATATAATGTTTGAAACAGTATATGATGAGCTCCACATAATGCTACAGTATATGTTGGTCCCCATGGATGAAGCTCCACTGTCTTATGGGCCCAAATAATGCTCCAAACATAATGGGCCCCATTTCTAATGCTCTAGTGTATAATGGGCCCTGTAAATGCTGCTCCAGTGTCTGATGTCCACCTTTGGAATGTTCCAGTGTATGGTGGGCCCCATCTATCATTCTCCAGAGTATAGTGCTCCCCAAAAATTGCTGTCCCAACATTGAAAACAATCAAATAAGTCTCCTCGCTAGGGAATCCCTGTACTTGTCTGGACAGGTGCTGTAGCTTGCTTAACAGCTCGCCAGCCGTTCTCACGCCCAGTATGGATTGCACGTGATTGCACAAAGGTTAGAAAGGGTACCGTATCCCTGGATAACATGTATGGATAGCGTACACATTCAAAATATATGTCTATACAGCATGAGGCAGGCTCAGACGGTGTTAGGCCCAGTATGGATTGCACGTGATTGCACAAAGGTTAGAAAGGGTACCGTATCCCTGGATAACATGTATGGATAGCGTACTCATTCAAAATATATGTCTCAGGAGGCAGGCTCAGACGGTGTTAGGCCCAGTATGGATTGCACGTGATTGCACAAAGGTTAGAAAGGGTACCGTATCCCCGGATAACATGTATGGATAGCGTACACATTCAAAATATATGTCTATACAGCATGAGGCAGGCTCAGACGGTGTTAGGCCCAGTATGGATTGCACGTCATTGCACAAAGGTTAGAAAGGGTACCGTATCCCCGGATAACATGTATGGATAGCGTACACATTCAAAATATATGTCTATACAGCATGAGGAAGGCTCAGACGGTGTTAGGCCCAGTATGGATTGCACGTCATTGCACAAAGGTTAGAAAGGGTACCGTATTCCCGGATAACATGTATGGATAGCGTACACATTCAAAATATATGTCTATGCAGCATGAGGCAGGCTCAGACGGTGTTAGGCCCAGTATGGATTGCACGTCATTGCACAAAGGTTAGAAAGGGTACCGTATCCCCGGATAACATGTATGGATAGCGTACACATTCAAAATATATGTCTATACAGCATGAGGCAGGCTCAGACGGTGTTAGGCCCAGTATGGATTGCATGTCATTGCACAAAGGTTAGAAAGGGTACCGTATCCCCGGATAACATGTATGGATAGCGTACACATTCAAAATATATGTCTATACAGCATGAGGCAGGCTCAGACGGTGTTAGGCCCAGTATGGATTGCACGTCATTGCACAAAGGTTAGCAAGGGTACCGTATCCCTGGATAACATGTATGGATAGCGTACACATTCAAAATATATGTCTCAGGAGGCAGGCTCAGACGGTGTTAGGCCCAGTATGGATTGCACGTGATTGCACAAAGGTTAGAAAGGGTACCGTATCCCCGGATAACATGTATGGATAGCGTACACATTCAAAATATATGTCTATACAGCATGAGGCAGGCTCAGACGGTGTTAGGCCCAGTATGGATTGCATGTCATTGCACAAAGGTTAGAAAGGGTACCGTATCCCCGGATAACATGTATGGATAGCGTACACATTCAAAATATATGTCTATACAGCATGAGGCAGGCTCAGACGGTGTTAGGCCCAGTATGGATTGCACGTCATTGCACAAAGGTTAGCAAGGGTACCGTATCCCTGGATAACATGTATGGATAGCGTACACATTCAAAATATATGTCTCAGGAGGCAGGCTCAGACGGTGTTAGGCCCAGTATGGATTGCACGTGATTGCACAAAGGTTAGAAAGGGTACCGTATCCCCGGATAACATGTATGGATAGCGTACACATTCAAAATATATGTCTCAGGAGGCAGGCTCAGACGGTGTCAGGCACAGTATGGATTTGACGGCCCAGATTACACAGCGGAGGAGCAGGGAAAGGTAAAGATTGCAAATGCTGGGGCCCTGCCCAAGCAAGGGGGGCCCACTCGTGGGCGTCGGTACTGGCACTGGGCCCTTCATAGTACAGCGGTGTGTCTGACGGCGGGTGTGCATCACCGCCGTCAGAGACACTTGATTGCACTATGAGGGACCCTGTGCCAGTGCCCGCGCCCAAGAGTCGGCCTACCCACCTGTCCAGGGCAACGGCACTCGCACGGTGTCGTGCGGTAGGTGGTGACCCCGGCCATGGGGGGGAGGCAGCACAGTTAGGGAGTTTTAGAAAGTGGCATATGTTGATGTTAGACATTCAGCTGATGCAAAAGGCGAAATAGGTGAAGTACCAGGAAGAGGTGGACCAAAGCAAGCCATTTTTCTGTCACCCTATGTGTCATCAGGGGAAGGTGGGACAAAATCCTTGGAAACCCATGCGTGGTTCATTTTAATGAAGGTTAGATCATCCACATTTTGGGTTGACAGACGGGTCCTTTTTTCTGTCAGGATTGATCCAGCTGCACTGAAGACTCTTTCCGATAGCACACTTGCAGCTGGGCAAGCGAGCTCCTGTAAGGCATATTGGGCCAATTCAGGCCAGGTGTCCAGTTTAGCGGCCCAATAGTCAAAGGGGAATGACCTGTGTGGGAGAACATCGATATGGGAGGAAAAGTAGTTTGTAACCATAGTTGACAACTGCTGTCTCCTGTCACTTTCCATCGATGCAGTATTACCAGTTGTGTGAGCGGTATTTGAAAAATCAGTCCACAACATTGTCATGAAACCCCTGTCTCCAACGCCACTTCTGCTGTGTGCACCACGAACACCTCTGCCAAGCTGCCCCCGGCCCGTACGGCTCGTGTGAGAACCATCACCGCTGCTGTGTGCTGGGAATGCCTCAAGCAACCGATTTACCAGAGTTGCTTGTTTATTAGCCAATATTAGGTCAAGGTTCTCCTGTGGCATGATGTTTTGTAATTTGCCTTTATAGCGTGGATCCAGGATGCTGGCCAACCAGTAGTCGTCATCGTTCATCATTTTGGCAATGCGGGGGTCCCTTTTTAGGATCCGCAAGGCATAATCTGACATGTGGGCCAATGTTCCCGGTGTCAATGATGCACTGCGAGTGCTGGGTGGAGGAGCACTTTCTGGCAAATCCACATCCCTCCAGTCACGCACAAACCCTGTACCAGACCTTGCCACGCCAACATTTTCACTTGCCCCACGAGATGCATCCTCCTCCCCTAAGTAATCATCTCCATCATCCTCCACCTCTTCCTCCTCTTCTTCCTCCACTTCGTCCAGGAGAGGTCCCTGAGCAGACAATGGCTGAATGTCATCAAGGATTCCCTCCTCCTCTTCCTCCTCATCAACATTGGCTGCAGACGCCTGCTCCTTAAGTTGCGTCAAAGTTTGCATGAGCAGACGCATAAGTGGGATGCTCATGCTTAGGATGGCGTCGTCTGCGCTTACCAGCCGTGTGCATTCCTCAAAACACTGAAGGACTTTACAAAGGTCTTTCAGCTTCGACCACTGCATGCCTGTCAACTCCATGTCTGCTCTCAAAGTGCCTGGCCGTGTATCCTCCCACAAATGCATTATGGCCTGCCTCTGCTCGCACAGCCGCTCCACCATGTGCAGGGTGGAGTTCCACCTTGTTGCAATGTCGATAATGAGGCGGTGGTTGGGAAGGTGGAGCAATCGCTGCAGCTTCTGCATACGAACGGAGTGTACAGGCGACCGGCGGATGTGCGCGCACAGTCTTCGCACCTTCTGGAGCAGGGCTGTTAACTCCGGATAATTTTTGAGGAAGCACTGCACCACCAGGTTCAATGTGTGAGCCAAGCAAGGTATGTGGCTGAGTTTTGAAAGGGCTATGGCTGCCACAAAATTACGTCCGTTATCACTAACTACCTTGCCTGCCTCAAGATGTACACTGCCCAGCCATGACTCAGTTTGTCGCTTCAAGTACTCGGCCAGCACCTCGGCGGTGTGTCTGTCGCCCAAACACATCATCTGCAACACAGCCTGCTGACGCTTTCCACTAGCTGCTCGATAGGGGGACACATCGTGTGCAACAGTGGCAGCTGCAGATGGAGTGCTCGTACGACTGCGCTCTGTGGACGAGCTTTCGCTTCTGGAGGAGGAGGAGGAGGAGGAGGAGGGTGGAACGCCTACAGCCAACTGTTTCCTATACCGTGGGCTAGGCAGCACTGTCCCACCACCGCTGTCCCCTGTGGACCCTGCATCCACCACATTAACCCAGTGCGCAGTGATGGACACGTAACGGCCCTGGCCATGCCGACTGGACCATGCATCAGTTGTGAGGTGCACCTTTCCGCTCACTGACTGCTTGAGTGCATGGACAATGCGGTCTTTCACATGATGGTGGAGGGCTGGGATGGCTTTGCGAGAGAAGAAGTGGCGACTGGGTAGGTCATAGCGTGGTACTGCATAGGCCATGAGTTCGCGGAAAGCTGTGCTTTCCACCAACCGAAAGGGCATCATCTCAAACGAGATTAGTTTGGCAATGTGGGCGTTCAAACCCAGTGTATGCGGATGCGAGACTGAGTACTTTCTTGACCTACTCATAGTGTCTGGGAGGGTGAGCTGGACTTGAGAGCTGCATATGGTGGAAGTAGCGGTGGACAGGGCGGACTGAGAGAGGGTTGATGATGGTGATGGAGTTGGTGTTCTTTCTGATGGCCTAGAATCAGTCTTTCGTTGATATAACAGTGGGATTCCCTGACTGCTGTGGCCTTGCAACGACACCTCAACATTTGCTGCTGTGCTAACCGGTGGGCTTACAGTGGGGGAAACAATGTAGCGTTACTGACTACCTTCGTTGTGATCAGTTGCACATGTGGCACTTGAGGTTTGGTGTTGTGTCCACGCTTGCAAGTGCATGCTGGTTAAATGTCTAAGCATGCAACTGGTATTCAAATTTTTCAGATTTTTCCCTCGGCTAAAGGTCTTTGCGCACTTCTTACAGATAACCTTGGCCTGATCATGAGGATTTTGTTCAAAAAAGTGCCACACTGCACTCTTCCTACTTTGGCAGACATTTTGCGGCCTAGCACGCTGTGATCTTTTGACCCTCTGGACAAGCTGTCCAGCAACTCTTTTGATGTTTGGAACCTGTCTTTGGAGTGCTCCGGGCCTGCCAGATAACAGCTGTTGCGATGTCGATGTCTGCTGTGGATGCTCCTCATCTGAGCTATTGGAAGCAGCACCCTCTTCCCCCAATGGATGCCAATCTGGGTCAACAACTGGGTCATCCATCACCTCCTCTTCTATGTCATGTGCACCTTTCTCTGTGTCACCGTGTATGGTGGTATAGTGTGCGGGAAGGGGCACCTGAGTCTCATCAGGGTCAAAATCTGGCTCTGTACACTGCGAGGACAATGTAGTGCTCTGAGTGAATGTACCAGCAGAATCATCCATCAGCGGCTGTGCATCAGTGCACTCCATGTCAGATTCATCTTGGCCTGGGTAATTCACCATTTGACTTGATAATCCAGGCATGGTATGTGAAAACAGCTCCATGGAGTAATCAGTAGTATGGCCTGCGTCATCCTTCAATCTTGGTTGGGGTGAAGGACACAAGGAAAGGTGTGGTTCATGAACATGAGCCTCCAATGACGACTCAGTGCTTTTACTTTTTACAACTGAAGAAGAGGAGGCGATAGAGCTGGAGGCTGAGTCAGCAATGTAAGACAAAACTTTTTCCTGATGCTCTGCCTTTAAAAGCAGTTTGCCAACTCCTAGAAAACTAAGCGTTCGAGGCCTTATGTAGCCAGACGATGACGCAGGGTCAGCACCTCCTGCATTCGGTCCTATTTTGCTCTTGCCACTACCATCAGATCCACCACCAACACCATCATTACCAGCTGCCAACCCCCGCCCAATTCCATGGCCTCTTCCACCAGCCTTCCTCATTTTTGGTAGAAATGTAGACAAAATCCAACAAACTATATAGTAATGTAAAACAAGGTACAAGGTGTCTATAGGACAGGGGAGATTTAGAATTTCTGCACACACTTGTGGACAGTGGACACTTTTGGATTGTGTGAGGCCCACTGATATCTGAGCGCTATGTGACACGCTCGATGGCACAGCTGCCTGTGACCAAAGTGACGAGAGGATAATGGAGATTTTGAATCTCTGCGTACACTTTTGGACACTGGACACTTGTAGATTGTGTGAGGCCCACTGATATCTGAGCGCTATGTGACACGCTCGATGGCACAGCTGCCAGTGACCAAAGTGACGAGAGGATAATGGAGATTTTGAATCTCTGCGTACACTTTTGGACACTGGACACTTGTAGATTGTGTGAGGCCCACTGATATCTGAGCGCTATGTGACACGCTCGATGGCACAGCTGCCTGTGACCAAAGTGACGAGAGGATAATGGAGATTTTGAATCTCTGCGTACACTTTTGGACACTGGACACTTGTGGATTGTGTGAGGCCCACTGATATCTGAGCGCTATGTGACACGCTCGATGGCACAGCTGCCTGTGACCAAAGTGACGAGAGGATAATGGAGATTTTGAATCTCTGCGTACACTTTTGGACACTGGACACTTGTGGATTGTGTGAGGCCCACTGATATCTGAGCGCTATGTGACACGCTCGATGGCACAGCTGCCTGTGACCAAAGTGACGAGAGGATAATGGAGATTTTGAATCTCTGCGTACACTTTTGGACACTGGACACTTGTGGATTGTGTGAGGCCCACTGATATCTGAGCGCTATGTGACACGCTCGATGGCACAGCTGCCTGTGACCAAAGTGACGAGAGGATAATGGAGATTTTGAATCTCTGCGTACACTTTTGGACACTGGACACTTGTGGATTGTGTGAGGCCCACTGATATCTGAGCGCTATGTGACACGCTCGATGGCACAGCTGCCTGTGACCAAAGTGACGAGAGGATAATGGAGATTTTGAATCTCTGCGTACACTTTTGGACACTGGACACTTGTGGATTGTGTGAGGCCCACTGATATCTGAGCGCTATGTGACACGCTCGATGGCACAGCTGCCTGTGACCAAAGTGACGAGAGGATAATGGAGATTTTGAATCTCTGCGTACACTTTTGGACACTGGACACTTGTAGATTGTGTGAGGCCCACTGATATCTGAGCGCTATGTGACACGCTCGATGGCACAGCTGCCTGTGACGAAAGTGACGAGAGGATAATGGAGATTTTGAATCTCTGCGTACACTTTTGGACACTGGACACTTGTAGATTGTGTGAGGCCCACTGATATCTGAGCGCTATGTGACACGCTCGATGGAACAGCTGCCTGTGACCAAAGTGACAAGAGGATAATGGAGATTTTGAATCTCTGCGTACACTTTTGGACACTGGACACTTGTGGATTGTGTGAGGCCCACTGATATCTGAGCGCTATGTGACACGCTCGATGGCACAGCTGCCTGTGACCAAAGTGACGAGAGGATAATGGAGATTTTGAATCTCTGCGTACACTTTTGGACACTGGACACTTGTAGATTGTGTGAGGCCCACTGATATCTGAGCGCTATGTGACACGCTCGATGGCACAGCTGCCTGTAACCAAAGTGACGAGAGGATAATGGAGATTTTGAATCTCTGCGTACACTTTTGGACACTGGACACTTGTGGATTGTGTGAGGCCCACTGATATCTGAGCGCTATGTGACACGCTCGATGGCACAGCTGCCTGTGACCAAAGTGACGAGAGGATAATGGAGATTTTGAATCTCTGCGTACACTTTTGGACACTGGACACTTGTGGATTGTGTGAGGCCCACTGATATCTGAGCGCTATGTGACACGCTCGATGGCACAGCTGCCTGTGACCAAAGTGACGAGAGGATAATGGAGATTTTGAATCTCTGCGTACACTTTTGGACACTGGACACTTGTGGATTGTGTGAGGCCCACTGATATCTGAGCGCTATGTGACACGCTCGATGGCACAGCTGCCTGTGACCAAAGTGACGAGAGGATAATGGAGATTTTGAATCTCTGCGTACACTTTTGGACACTGGACACTTGTAGATTGTGTGAGGCCCACTGATATCTGAGCGCTATGTGACACGCTCGATGGCACAGCTGCCTGTGACCAAAGTGACGAGAGGATAATGGAGATTTTGAATCTCTGCGCACACTTTTGGACACTGGACACTTGTAGATTGTGTGAGGCCCACTGATATCTGAGCGCTAGGTGACACGCTCGATGGCACAGCTGCCTGTGACCAAAGTGACGAGAGGATAATGGAGATTTTGAATCTCTGCGTACACTTTTGGACACTGGACACTTGTGGATTGTGTGAGGCCCACTGATATCTGAGCGCTATGTGACACGCTCGATGGCACAGCTGCCTGTGACCAAAGTGACGAGAGGATAATGGAGATTTTGAATCTCTGCGTACACTTTTGGACACTGGACACTTGTGGATTGTGTGAGGCCCACTGATATCTGAGCGCTATGTGACACGCTCGATGGCACAGCTGCCTGTGACCAAAGTGACGAGAGGATAATGGAGATTTTGAATCTCTGCGTACACTTTTGGACACTGGACACTTGTGGATTGTGTGAGGCCCACTGATATCTGAGCGCTATGTGACACGCTCGATGGCACAGCTGCCAGTGACCAAAGTGACGAGAGGATAATGGAGATTTTGAATCTCTGCGTACACTTTTGGACACTGGACACTTGTAGATTGTGTGAGGCCCACTGATATCTGAGCGCTATGTGACACGCTCGATGGCACAGCTGCCTGTGACCAAAGTGACGAGAGGATAATGGAGATTTTGAATCTCTGCCTACACTTTTGGACACTGGACACTTGTAGATTGTGTGAGGCCCACTGATATCTGAGCGCTATGTGACACGCTCGATGGCACAGCTGCCTGTGACCAAAGTGACGAGAGGATAATGGAGATTTTGAATCTCTGCGTACACTTTTGGACACTGGACACTTGTGGATTGTGTGAGGCCCACTGATATCTGAGCGCTATGTGACACGCTCGATGGCACAGCTGCCTGTGACCAAAGTGACGAGAGGATAATGGAGATTTTGAATCTCTGCGTACACTTTTGGACACTGGACACTTGTAGATTGTGTGAGGCCCACTGATATCTGAGCGCTATGTGACACGCTCGATGGCACAGCTGCCTGTGACCAAAGTGACGAGAGGATAATGGAGATTTTGAATCTCTGCGTACACTTTTGGACACTGGACACTTGTGGATTGTGTGAGGCCCACTGATATCTGAGCGCTATGTGACACGCTCGATGGCACAGCTGCCTGTGACCAAAGTGACGAGAGGATAATGGAGATTTTGAATCTCTGCGTACACTTTTGGACACTGGACACTTGTGGATTGTGTGAGGCCCACTGATATCTGAGCGCTATGTGACACGCTCGATGGCACAGCTGCCTGTGACCAAAGTGACGAGAGGATAATGGAGATTTTGAATCTCTGCGTACACTTTTGGACACTGGACACTTGTAGATTGTGTGAGGCCCACTGATATCTGAGCGCTATGTGACACGCTCGATGGCACAGCTGCCTGTGACCAAAGTGACGAGAGGATAATGGAGATTTTGAATCTCTGCGTACACTTTTGGACACTGGACACTTGTGGATTGTGTGAGGCCCACTGATATCTGAGCGCTATGTGACACGCTCGATGGCACAGCTGCCTGTGACCAAAGTGACGAGAGGATAATGGAGATTTTGAATCTCTGCGTACACTTTTGGACACTGGACACTTGTAGATTGTGTGAGGCCCACTGATATCTGAGCGCTATGTGACACGCTCGATGGCACAGCTGCCTGTGACCAAAGTGACGAGAGGATAATGGAGATTTTGAATCTCTGCGCACACTTTTGGACACTGGACACTTGTAGATTGTGTGAGGCCCACTGATATCTGAGCGCTAGGTGACACGCTCGATGGCACAGCTGCCTGTGACCAAAGTGACGAGAGGATAATGGAGATTTTGAATCTCTGCGTACACTTTTGGACACTGGACACTTGTGGATTGTGTGAGGCCCACTGATATCTGAGCGCTATGTGACACGCTCGATGGCACAGCTGCCTGTGACCAAAGTGAGGAGAGGATAATGGAGATTTTGAATCTCTGCGTACACTTTTGGACACTGGACACTTGTGGATTGTGTGAGGCCCACTGATATCTGAGCGCTATGTGACACGCTCGATGGCACAGCTGCCAGTGACCAAAGTGACGAGAGGATAATGGAGATTTTGAATCTCTGCGTACACTTTTGGACACTGGACACTTGTAGATTGTGTGAGGCCCACTGATATCTGAGCGCTATGTGACACGCTCGATGGCACAGCTGCCTGTGACCAAAGTGACGAGAGGATAATGGAGATTTTGAATCTCTGCCTACACTTTTGGACACTGGACACTTGTAGATTGTGTGAGGCCCACTGATATCTGAGCGCTATGTGACACGCTCGATGGCACAGCTGCCTGTGACCAAAGTGACGAGAGGATAATGGAGATTTTGAATCTCTGCCTACACTTTTGGACACTGGACACTTGTAGATTGTGTGAGGCCCACTGATATCTGAGCGCTATGTGACACGCTCGATGGCACAGCTGCCTGTGACCAAAGTGACGAGAGGATAATGGAGATTTTGAATCTCTGCGTACACTTTTGGACACTGGACACTTGTGGATTGTGTGAGGCCCACTGATATCTGAGCGCTATGTGACACGCTCGATGGCACAGCTGCCTGTGACCAAAGTGACGAGAGGATAATGGAGATTTTGAATCTCTGCGTACACTTTTGGACACTGGACACTTGTGGATTGTGTGAGGCCCACTGATATCTGAGCGCTATGTGACACGCTCGATGGCACAGCTGCCTGTGACCAAAATGACGAGAGGATAATGGAGATTTTGAATCTCTGCGTACACTTTTGGACACTGGACACTTGTAGATTGTGTGAGGCCCACTGATATCTGAGCGCTATGTGACACGCTCGATGGCACAGCTGCCTGTGACCAAAGTGACGAGAGGATAATGGAGATTTTGAATCTCTGCGCACACTTTTGGACACTGGACACTTGTAGATTGTGTGAGGCCCACTGATATCTGAGCGCTAGGTGACACGCTCGATGGCACAGCTGCCTGTGACCAAAGTGACGAGAGGATAATGGAGATTTTGAATCTCTGCGTACACTTTTGGACACTGGACACTTGTGGATTGTGTGAGGCCCACTGATATCTGAGCGCTATGTGACACGCTCGATGGCACAGCTGCCTGTGACCAAAGTGACGAGAGGATAATGGAGATTTTGAATCTCTGCGTACACTTTTGGACACTGGACACTTGTGGATTGTGTGAGGCCCACTGATATCTGAGCGCTATGTGACACGCTCGATGGCACAGCTGCCTGTGACCAAAGTGACGAGAGGATAATGGAGATTTTGAATCTCTGCGTACACTTTTGGACACTGGACACTTGTGGATTGTGTGAGGCCCACTGATATCTGAGCGCTATGTGACACGCTCGATGGCACAGCTGCCAGTGACCAAAGTGACGAGAGGATAATGGAGATTTTGAATCTCTGCGTACACTTTTGGACACTGGACACTTGTAGATTGTGTGAGGCCCACTGATATCTGAGCGCTATGTGACACGCTCGATGGCACAGCTGCCTGTGACCAAAGTGACGAGAGGATAATGGAGATTTTGAATCTCTGCCTACACTTTTGGACACTGGACACTTGTAGATTGTGTGAGGCCCACTGATATCTGAGCGCTATGTGACACGCTCGATGGCACAGCTGCCTGTGACCAAAGTGACGAGAGGATAATGGAGATTTTGAATCTCTGCGTACACTTTTGGACACTGGACACTTGTGGATTGTGTGAGGCCCACTGATATCTGAGCGCTATGTGACACGCTCGATGGCACAGCTGCCTGTGACCAAAGTGACGAGAGGATAATGGAGATTTTGAATCTCTGCGTACACTTTTGGACACTGGACACTTGTAGATTGTGTGAGGCCCACTGATATCTGAGCGCTATGTGACACGCTCGATGGCACAGCTGCCTGTGACCAAAGTGACGAGAGGATAATGGAGATTTTGAATCTCTGCGTACACTTTTGGACACTGGACACTTGTAGATTGTGTGAGGCCCACTGATATCTGAGCGCTATGTGACACGCTCGATGGCACAGCTGCCTGTGACCAAAGTGACGAGAGGATAATGGAGATTTTGAATCTCTGCGTACACTTTTGGACACTGGACACTTGTGGATTGTGTGAGGCCCACTGATATCTGAGCGCTATGTGACACGCTCGATGGCACAGCTGAGACAAAAGTGACTAGAGGATAAGGGAGATTGGATTGCTTTTAAAAAAGCAGTTTGCGGAGCAGTGGGTAAACAGCAATGCCAGCGTGTCAGGAAGCCTTAGAAGGCAGCCCAACAACCAACACCACTGATACAGCACAATATAGCCTCCCCTTGCACTGCACACACAGTGACTTGTGTGTTGTGCAGGCCAAATCGCTAGCAGCAGAAGCAGTTCTTTTGTCTTCTTCCCTGCCTAACGCTCTCCCTACAGAATCAGCAGCAACCTCTCCCTATACTAAGATCGGCAGAAGTAAGATGGCGGTCGGCGTGCACGCCCTTTTATACCCCCTGTGATGCCCACCAAAGCAAGCCAATCACTTGCATGCCCTTCTGAAAGATGATGGTGACCCGTGCCTAGGTCATCACGTTGCCCACAGTGTCCGTGGATCCTGATTGGCTGAAAAAGAGCGCAAAACAAACTTTTGAAACGCGACTTTGGCGCGTAAGTCGCCGACCTCGTGGCCGACCTCATCCTAGGGTCTGGTTTCTTTTCATGAAACCCGACTTTGCCAAAAGTCGGCGACTTTTGAATTTTTTCGACCCGTTTCGCTCAACTCTAGTTGCGACCACTAGCAACTAGCTAACTGTCACTTTATCAGTGGATATAACCATGGATACCTAAGGTCCTGCAATGCCTGCACATGAGGAAAGAGACATAGCGAAACAAAGAAACTATGCCACATTTTTAATTGGAGGTAATTGCTAACATTATTATTACACCTACTTCATATTGGGATAGGATCTTGGGGATGGGAATACCACTTTAAAGCTAAAAGTTAGACTTTTATTACTTGGAAAACTTCAATCAGTAAAAATATTAGACTTCCACAAAGACATAATGAGGCAAAGTATCCTACCACACTTCTCAGTAGTTACACATTAAAAGCAGCCGAGTGTCTGAGGATGATAGAAAGAGCTCTGCTCACTTTTCAGGGTGAGAAAACCATTGAAGTGATAAAATCAACGTACAATTATATTCTCAGGTAAAAGCACTCATCTTAATGGACAACAGAGTAATCTCAGATGTAATGACTGTTGTTACCAGTCTCAGGTATAGTTTGGCCTCGGACAGTTTATCTCCTGGGGTATACTCTGGCTTGGGCCAAACTATACCCAAATTTAATTTAGACAGGGGTTAATTTGGCGTGTTATACTTGGTCTGTTCATAGTTATGCGCTGCTACATTGCCACAGCTTGTTTCCTGATATATTAAACTATACTTCATCCTTGGCCTTTGCTTCATCACTTCCGTGAGCCTTCGTGACTACTCTGCTCTGTCGCTACTGCCCTATTTCACCAGTGGTTGAACAGTAACCAGAGCGCCCTGCTGCACCCACTTTTTAATTCTGTGTTACATTCTTGCTGCTCTTCCAGACCAAGGGATTTGAGGATTCACCTCATGAGATGAGACGTAACAATAAGACTGTGGATCTTTAAAGGGAACCTGTTATGAATGGGTCACCGTGGAAGATAGCAGGCCAGGCTAAGCCACAGAAAACCAGAGAGGTTGTTAACTAAGCGGATGCAGACCCCTGATCCTGTCCACACAACTAGCAGTAGCCGTGGAGCGTACCTACGATGATCCTAGATGCCTTGGCACAGCCGGAGAGCTCACTAAGCCTAAAGCAAGAAATGGGAAATCTAAACTGCCCCGGAGCAGACCCCAAAGGAATAGATAGCCCCCAAACATATATTGTCGGTGATACAAGATGAAAACACAAACGCAGGCAAAAAAATAGACTGAGCAAACGATGACGCCCACACTGACTAGACAGAACAGGAAAGGAAAGACACTGTCTGCAATCACACAAAAAACCCTGCAAAAAGTCCAACACGTCTGATGCACATAAACACTGAAGTCGCACAACTTTGCCCCCACTCTATATCAGCACTCTGGCATATTCTGAAAGCAAAGCAAAAAGAGACCAATATAAAAGGGGACAAAACAAACTGGCACATGCAGTAACATATGTGCGGTGATTCAGCACAGCCCGAGCCGGAGCTAGCTGACCCACACAAAGCAGAGATAAACAAAACCAGATCAAATGGAAACAGAATAGCAAATGAACCACTTAGCTGAACATTCAGGGAAAGAGCAGGAGACATCAGACCTCAGGAGGCACAAGAAAAAAATCACCAGCAGGGATAGAGGGGAGTCAGCTGTCTTAAATCCCAATCAGAAACCCCAGATCTCCAATCATCTTCCTCATTATCAGGTGGCAAGCCTCTATCAATCAGATAAGCTCCACTACCTCCAGTAAGCACCAGAGGGTGCCCAGAAGGAGAACTCTCAATCTGACCAGCTTCACTATCTTCAGTAATCACCAGAGGGAAGCCAGAGAGAGAATTCACAACAGGAACCTGTCAGCGGTTTTGATTGTTGACAGTGATAGATAGGAGAACTGGTGATCCTCACAAATATACCCATAAGTAGCAGTTTAATGGCAGCATGACTTTTTCTGAGACTTTCACCCTAGTGTTGGCCACTTCCGCAAATGCAGGGGTGAAAATACCATTGGTGAAACCTGTGCAGCCACATAGGGACCCAAAAGGTTGGGGAGCTCACTACCACTTCCAAACCAACAAACAGCTCCAAACCAACAAACAGCTTGTGTCACAGACACATCAATGGACTGCAAAGGGCCCATGTTCTCTTCTTGCAAAGGGGCCCTCTTGAGTCTATGTCCATCCCTTCACAAATGCATTGGAAAGTGAACCTTAGCCTAAAAGGCCAAATATGTACTTTAAAGGGACAAAAAAACAGAAACTCCTAGCGAATCCTCTCTTAATAGCCACCTATCATTTGATCATATTCTGTCAGGATTTGCAATAAAAAAAGTTTGAGAGATATATAATTATTCTGTATTCCTAGGAGTGCAGGGCAGCTATCAGTCCATTCACACTGGGAACTTTGAAGTACCAATCGTGTGACCTCAGGGGGTTCCAGGGGTGTGACAACCATTGAACAGCAAGTTAGATAGGTGATAACTTGCCAGGATAGGAATAACCTTTAATAAAAAAATAATAGCGGTTTGCAATTGTAAAATGTTTCTTCTTTCACAATGGTGTATTCGATGCTTCTTTGTTTGGCAGATGTAACATATTTTTAGTTTTTTCCAGATCTCGCAGGGAACTAGTTGTAAAGTAACTGAGGTCTCCAGTTTTTTT
The DNA here is from genome assembly GCF_039654945.1 of Dendrobates tinctorius. Lineage (NCBI taxonomy): Eukaryota > Metazoa > Chordata > Amphibia > Anura > Dendrobatidae > Dendrobates > Dendrobates tinctorius. Next base: position 8,335,188 of record NW_027361739.1, on the reverse strand, counting down.
TTTGTCGCAGTCGCATGAGCAGGTTACGCTAATACATTAGACAACACAATGTTCACTTCATTCCTCCTGGGCTCGCTGAGTTCTCCATTGCCGTTCTGCTCACATCACTTCTCTGCAAACACTGACAAAGCTAGTGTCACCACTTGCCAAGTTCCCTGCCAAATGTCCCCAGCTAGGGCCATTAGTAACTCCTGAGTAGCTAATGACGCCAAAGGTCTTTAAATTATTCTTAGAGCCATAGCAGTGTGTGAAATATTTAGCTTCTTTCTCTCCTTGTCTGGAAATTAATGTTTTATTGCCGACCTGGAATGTGAAAAGAGCTTGTTTCCAGGTTCTTCTTGCATGTTTGTGTAGTTTGTCACTTTGGCATATTATTTTGTTATTTTGTCTTTATTATTGTCTTATGTTCACCTTCAGTATTTGGTCAGTATTTCCCATCAGTATTTGTAAGCCAAAACCAGGAGAGGAACAATCAGAGGAAAAGTATAATAAAGCATATGCTCCACGTTTTTATTTTCACCCACTCCTGATTTTGTCTTACAAATACTGATGTAAAATACTGTACAAGTACTCAAAGTGTGAACTTGACTTTCAATGGATTATCCAGATGGACAAATTGTTTTAAAGCAGTTTACAGATTCTAAAATAACAGAAAAAACAACATTCACCTTACTAAATCCTATTCACTATAATTCCAACACTTAACTTTCCCTCACCAGTTTCCACTTTCTGGGTGATAACTTTTGATGAGATACTGAAATATAACTTTGGAAGTTTCACTCATAGTTGACAAGGAATTTAATACTTTGAATAGAATTGAATGTGCATTTTTATGCCATCTGTCTAGACCTCAGAGCATAATAAAGGTAGGTTAAAAAAGTTGTATAAAGATATATACAGTTTTGGCCAAAAGTATTGACACCCCTGCAATTTTGTCATATAATACTCAGTTTCTTCCTGAAAATGATTGCAAACACAAATTCTTTGGTATTATTATCTTCATTTAATTTGTCTTAAATGAAAAAACACAAAAGAGAATGAAGAAAAAAGCAAAACATTGATCATTTCACACAAAACTCCAAAAATGGGCCAGACAAAAGTATTAGCACCCTCAGCCTAATACTTGGCTGCACAACCTTTAGCCAAAATAACTGCGACCAACCGCTTCCGGTAACCATCAATGAGTTTCTTACAATGCTCTGCTGGAATTTTAGACCATTCTTCTTTGGCAAACTGCTCCAGGTCCCTGATATTTGAAGGGTGCCTTCTCCAAACTGCCATTTTTAGATCTCTCCACAGGTGTTCTATGGGATTCAGGTCTGGACTCATTGCTGGCCACCTTAGAAGTCTCCAGTGCTTTCTCTCAAACCATTTTCTAGTGCTTTTTGAAGTGTGTTTTGGGTCATTGTCCTGCTGGAAGACCCATGACCTCTGAGGGAGTCCCAGCTTTCTCACACTGGGCCCTACATTATGCTGCAAAATTTGTTGGTAGTCTTCTGACTTCATAATGCCATGCACACGGTCAAGCAGTCCAGTGCCAGAGGCAGCAAAGCAACCCCCAAAACATCAGGGAACCTCCGCTATGTTTGACTGTAGGGACCGTGTTTTTTTCTTTGAATGCCTCTTTTTTTTCTCCTGTAAACTCTATGTTGATGCCTTTGCCCAAAAAGCTCTACTTTTGTCTCATCTGACCAGAGAACATTCTTCCAAAACGTTTTAGGCTTTTTCAGGTAAGTTTTGGCAAACTCCAGCCTGGCTTTTTTATGTCTCAGGGTAAGAAGTGTGGTCTTCCTGGGTCTCCTACCATAAAGTTCCTTTTCATTCAGACGCCGATGGATAGTACGGGTTGATACTGTTGTACCCTCGGACTGCAGGGCAGCTTGAACTTGTTTGGATGTTAGTCGAGGTTCATTATCCAACATCCGCACAATCTTGCGTTGAAATCTCTTGTCAATTTTTCTTTTCCGTCCACATCTAGGGAGGTTAGCCACAGTGCCATGGGCTTTAAACTTCTTGATGACACTGCGCACGGTAGACACAGGAACATTCAGGTCTTTGGAGATGGACTTGTAGCCTGGAGATTGCTCATGCTTCCTCCCAATTTGGTTTCTCAAGTCCTCAGACAGTTCTTTGGTCTTCTTTCTTTTCTCCATGCTCAATGTGGTACACACAAGGACACAGGACAGAGGTTGAGTCAACTTTAATCCATGTCAACTGGCTGCAAGTGTGATTTAGTTATTGCCAACACCTGTTAGGTGCCACAGGTAAGTTACAGGTGCTGTTAATTACACAAATTAGAGAAGCATCACATGATTTTTTTGAACAGTGCCAATACTTTTGTCCACCCTCTTTTTTTATGTTTGGTGTGGAATTATATCCAATTTGGCTTTAGGACAATTCTTTTTGTGTTTTTTCATTTAAGACAAATTAAATGAAGATAATAATACCAAAGAATTTGTGTTTGCAATCATTTTCAGGAAGAAACTGAGTATTATCTGACAAAATTGCAGGGGTGTCAATACTTTTGGCCACAACTGTAAAGCCATAACCTGTCTCATCACACAGCCATGCTCTGTTAGGCTACTTTCACACATCAGGTTTTCGGCGTCAGGCGCGATCCGGCGTCGTGCCGGAATGCCGGATCCGGCAAATGTTTTGTAAAACCTGATGTGCCGGATCCGGTTTTCTGCCGGATCCGTCTTGTTCTTGACAGACAAAACCGGATCCGTCTCATCCGGTTCATCCGTTTTTCTATCCGTTTTTCGACGGATTACGCCGGATCTGGTTTTTAAAATTGACCCTTGTGGCCTTCCGAACGGGATTGGCTACTGGAAAACTAGATATAGCATGTTCCTACAGCCCTTCTTTGACAGGTTGTAGAGAAGAAAGTGCAGGTTGGAGAGAAGAGCAAGTTACTGGCGAAGATGGATGTTGTCATTGGAAATATTACCACTAGAAGTTCTGTGACGGTTTCAGTAATGAGGGACAATTTTGCACTATACTTTATGTCACCTCAAGGCAGAGTACACTGGCAGGATGACAGAGTGTGAAAGATTTGTGCCCTACCAAACTTGTGTACCTTCTGGACCAACAGTATATACCTTTGCCAACCAAAGTTGGCTATCTTGTCATGGTCTTACTATTTTTAGCTTTAGGCCACAGGTGTGTACCTGGTTGTGTTTTATGCAAAGTATTTCACCTTTTAACAAAAGTTGTGTACATTGTTAGGAAATCACCAACAATAAACACAACTTTTCAGGTGAAATACTTTGCTTCAAACACAACCAGGAACAATACTGTGGCAAAAAGCTAAAATTTACCCACAGTTATATACCTGGTTTTGAATACCGTTTTACCTTTTAAATACCCTGTATTTAACCTTTTTTTTAAACATATTTCGCCGCAGAAAGAAATGACAGACAACCAGTGTAAACAATAATTTAACTTTTATTTTAAAAAAAATTTTTTGTGTAAACTGTTTTTAAAGTTAAAAAAACTTTTTTAATAAAGGTTTGAAACCAACCAAATGGGCATTTTTATTACAAAAAATACATTATAACTCAGTGTAGTGTTGGGTGGAAATACTGCTGGAGGGGCTGCGGGACACTTCGACAATGGGAGTGTGGAGAGAGGACTGGGATCGTGGTGGGGAAGGAACAGTTAGAGGTGATGGTGTGAAAAAAGATACAGAATGGGTGGACATGTGGGAGGCAGAAGAGGTGGTGGGCGGTGGAGTGGAGGGTTGGGCAGGGACTGTAGGAGCAGATGATGTTGATGGAAAGTTGTATGGGGAAGGAGTTTGGTACGGGGAAGGAGTTTGGTACGGGGCAGGTTGCTGGAAGTGGGGAGATGTCTGGTACTAGGGAGGTTGCTGGTACTGGGAAGGTTGCTGGTACTGGTGAGGTTGCTGGTATGTAATAGGAGGGGGAGGATGGAAAGTGGCTGGAGGGGGTGCAGATGTAATAGGAGGGGGAGGATGGAAAGTGGCTGGAGGGGGTGCAGATGTAATAGGAGGGGGAGGATGGAAAGTGGCTGGAGGGGGTGCAGATGTAATAGGAGGGGGAGGATGGAAAGTGGCTGGAGGGGGTGCAGGTGGAGGAACTACAGTGGTGGGAGGTGGAGGTTGGGAGGTAACCTGCTGTAGAGCACCGTGGCACGAATGCATTACATGCATCTGCTGGGTAGGAGATAGTGTTGCCATGCGCTCCACAACAGACCTGAAAAAGGTGTGGTTTGGCGAAGATCTTGCTTCTGAATGCATGGTTTGCAGAAGTGTCTTCACCTCCAGAATGCTGGAGTTGATCTGCTGAAAGCCTGCGGAGATTTGCTCTGACAAGACTTTTAGACAGTTCTGGAAAGATGCATTCAGATGCAAGAACTCTGGCGCATAAGTCTTTTCCTGACCCCTCTGCCGCTGCCGCCCAGTACCCGCAGGTGTACTAGAGGTGGCAGGGGCAGAAGGGTGGGGTAAAGGGAAAGCGATCTCCTCACCAGCAGCTTCATGTAATGTAGGCGGCCACGATGCTCCTGTGCTGGTGGATGGGACAGATGGGTCGAATGTGTGGGAAGGCTGGGAAGGTGCAGATGTACCGGGGCGGTCGAAGTGTCCCTCGGTGCCGGTCTCCTCAGGGATCGCCTCAGAAGGGTCCAATCGTGCAGGCTCCCGAGTGCTGCTCACCGTGCTGTGGAATAAAGAGAAAAAAAAACAATTAAAATACTGACATGGTATGGCCCTGGCTGAAAAAAAAAAGTTACATCTAACATTTTTTTTCACATGTGGTGTGTAATATTTACCTTCTAGTGACCATTGTTTCCCGGAGGAACGACAGGGCTTGTGCGTACTTGTACTTGCTCCTGCGTCCTCCAGATCCACTCAGGGCCCGCATCTCTTTATTGAACTCCTTCTTGAAACGATCCCTCACAGACCGCCACCGATTCACAATTCTGTTCCCTGAAACGAGAAAGGAGTGGTTAGTATACAACATCAGTGTTTCACAAACTCCAGTCCTCATGGTCCCCAGGGGTCATGTTTTCAGGATTTCCATAGTAAATAGAAATCCTGAACACATGATCCGTGGGGACCACGAGGACTGGAGTTCGGGAAACACTGGTTTACATCAAGCAACCGGTACTGTATATACTTACGCTCTTTAATCTGGGCCCGAACATCGAGGTCCTCCCAGCGGCCCACAAGGAGCGAACAGATTTCCTCCCAGAGTCGTCAGGTAACGATAAGGTCAGCGTGGCGGCGGTCAGCCATATTCCAGAGCGGCTCCCTTTCTCTGACGAGATCGATGAGGTGGTCCACATCGAGTCCTCCATCCTCACCGTCAGAGTCGGGAGCACGCTGTGAAGGCTGTTAAAGAAAAAGACAAAAATAACATAATTAGCCTACACAAAAGAAATGAAATAAAAAGTGCAAAAAAACAAAGCAAAAATATTTATACTTACACGCTGGTGACCCTCCGCGTTGCTGTCGCCGACGACCCTGGGAGGCACTGCGAGGACCTCTTGGCCGAGCACCAGATTGGGAAGACTAGAGAAGAAAACAAAAAATGTTATGTCTTTGGATGTAGGCATTTGTTTGCTGTGTGTGGTCTGCAGAACATTGTTTTCTATGTGTTGTGTGTAGTGTGATGTTGTGTTTCTGCGTTTGATGCAAAAAAATTACCAATTGTGAGCCCACTCCAAGCGTCTGTCCACCCCTTCCTTCTTCTTCTGGGAGCTCCTCTTCATCTTGTGAATCCTGTTTTGAAATAAAAGGCAATGAATAGACATATATTACAGAGATGATGGATTTTGGAAATAAAAACTTACCGTCAAACGCTGACGATGCGAGGGAGGGCTCCCAGAAGATGATGTGCTGTCTTCCTGGTGGCCACACTCCATGCCTGTGGGTGGTGTTCCACCTGCTGCCATTGCTGCTGCTGCTGCTGCTGCATCTATTGGGCGGCTGTTGAATAAAGAGAAACAAAGGGCCAATGAATATCTTGATATTCAATAGCCCTAGTTTGGAGGAATGGGGGATTTGATAATTACCGTCTCTCATCTGCTGTTGGCCTCCCCTCCTCAGCATGTTCCATTTGCTGCTCCATTTGGGGTGGTGGTGGTGCTGATGGTGCTGCAGTGGTCTCCTGCCTTCTCCTGCTGCGCTTGGTTGCTTTCTTGGGTGGCATGTTGGGTGTGGCTGTGGGTCCCACTGTCTTGCTTTTATATATGTCTTGTGGGCAAAGCTACTGAGCATGCTCAGACCAAAAAAAACGGATCCGGCGCATTGCGGCGCTCATAGACTTTCATTGTGTGAAAAAGCCGGACGCGCCGGATCCGGCGTGTCCGGCTTTTACGCCGGAGACAAAAAACGTTACAGTAGCCGTTTTTTCCAGACGCCGGATCGCGACACATTGCCGGATCCGGCGAAAACCGGATGAAACGCATGGCCATCCGGCGCGATCCGGCGCAAATGCAAGTCAATGGGGGGGAACCGGATCCGGCATTGCATTTCGCCGGATCCGGTTTCTGTCAAAAGCGCCGGATCGCGCCTGACGGCGAAAACCTGATGTGTGAAAGAGGCCTAAGAGTCCTATCTTCAGTTTGGGTCTAATTTTCCGTATCTTTGGTGCCTAAGGTGCTGATTATGCCTCAAGACTAGGGATGAGTGAGCTCAACAATGCTCGGAGTATAATGGGAGTCAATGGGAAATCTGAGCATTTATCCAGCGGACCCTGCAAGGAGGTCTGGGGGGGCAGTGAAAATCTTGAAATGTATGGAAAAAGTGTCAAATCAAAGGAGAACAGAATGGGAAAAATCTGGAAGCATCTCTGACTTCTAAATCGCTGCTGAGAACAATGGTGTCACCCTTTTACTCCACTTTAAGGACAGACAATAAAATATTCAAAATCGAAGAGAAATTGGAGTTTACAGGACAAATATATTAAGAAACATTCTTTCCTGTATAATGACTTGTACAAAAGTCAACATTTAATAAAGAATTAAAAAAATAATAATTTAAGTAAACCAAAATTGAAATTTTTATTAAAAAATTGGAAATGTCAGTGTAATTTATGAAGGAAGCAAGAACTGCCAAAACTTAGCTGGAAGAGGGACTCAGATACACCATGTATTAGACATATAGGAGGGCCTTATACTCATTCTGTTCAAATTCTAATGTAGTGGCACTCCTATACTCATAAAGTCTATGCACTAAGTGCAAAGCATGCCAAAAATTAGAAGCAGAGCCATCCATTCACCCTTGAAGGCACCACCTGTAGTGCCTCATTCAAATATTTTGAACAAAGTGTGGTTGAGGTACTCTTTCACTCATAAAAGCTCTACACACAGTGCAAAGCCTGCTAAAAATTACAAGCAGTGTCATCAATGCACCCTTGTAGTCGCCAAATGGAGTGCCTCATTTAAATATTAAGAAAGTGTACTTGTGGTACTTTTACACTCATAAAGGATCTGAGCACAGTGCAAAGCTAGAAAAAAAATTATAAGGAAAGTCATCCATGCACCCTGGAAGGCAACAACTGTGCTGTCATCTGGTGGGGTGGAAAAGTTAGGGCTAATCCAGTCTTTGTTCATTTTTATCAGAGTGAGCCTGTCACCATTTTCTGTTGACAAGTGAAAGCACCTGTCTGTTATGATCCCCCTGGTGGCGCTAAGAAAACATTCATACAAGATTATAGCGGCAGGGCAGCAGAACACCTTCAAGGCATGGAGGGACAGCTCATGCCAGGTGTCCAGCTTTGAGACTAAATAGTTGAAGGTTGCAGAGGATTTAGGGAATATGCTGGTTTTGTCAGCCAGGTATTGCTTGACCATCTTTAAAAACTTTTCCCTCCTTGTCAAAAATACTCAGTCATCAGGGCCTGGACGCTGGGAGGGTGTCATAAAATTGGCCCAGGCTTATTACAGAGTAACCTAGCCTATGCTGTACCTGGTGTTTGCCTCTCTAGCTAGGGTTGTCTGATTGGAGCTGTTTCAACATATTTTCCACAATGGCCTTCTGGTATAGCACTATTTTAGTAGGAAGGAGAATTACAAGATTCTCCTTATAGCATTGGTGTAGCAGGATGAACAACCAGTACTTAATTTTGGCCTAGATGTATATAACGGAAGGGTCATGGGAAAGACAGAGGTACATAAATTCGGCCATATGTACCAAGCTGCTTAAAACCATCACTTCCCTATCTCCACCATGATGATGACTCTCCATCAACCAGATCCTGTTACTCCTCCTCCTCAGCTTCTATTTCCTCATTGTTTTCCAGTCTGTGCTAAGCAGATGAGATGAGGCTGGGCTGGGTAGTATCTCCCTTTTATCATGACTTTCTCCATCTTCACCTTTTCCACATGCAAAGCTTCATGTTTAATTGTCAGCAGCGACTGTTTAAGTAGGCACTGAAGCTGGTTGCGTTTATTATGGCTTCATCGTCATTCACCATCTTTGTGGAGTCCACAAAGTCTTGGAGAACCACACGAATGTCAGATACCCATGCTCACTCTTCAGTTGTTATGTGTGGAGGCTGACCATTATACCAACAAGTGTTTTGGAGTTTGTACTCAACAACTGTTCTCGGTTGCTTTTAAATACTTGCCAGCATGTGCAGTGTGGAGTTCCAGCGCATCGTCAAGTCACATACCCCTTGGTGAGCTGACGCTTGCATGCGCTGCTGGAGCAGTGCAAGAATGGCAGCAGCTGTAGCTGACTTTCCGAAATGGGCGCTGATGCAGCATACCTTGAGCAGAAGCTCTGGCAAATCTGGGTAGGTTTTCAGAAACCTCTGAACTACCAAGATGAGCATGTGGGCAAACATGGTACCTGTGTGAGTTTGCCAAGCTTCACAACCATCACCAGGTTATGCCTATTATGTCACACGACCATGTCTAACTGGAGGTTCAGCGGCGAGAGCCACAGATCTGTCTGGTCTGTTATTTCTTTAAGTAACTCTGCAGCTGTGTGCGGTTTGTCTCCTAGACAAATTAGCTTCAGCAGAGCCTGCTTCAGAGCTTCCAGCTTCTGACTGATGTGGATGATGTGCTCTGAGATAACACATCGGAGATGGAGGATAAGGAGCAGCAGAAGTGGGTGCATGAACTGCTGTAGGAGGTGGCGTAAACCCTGCTAGAAGTAGGGAGCACATGTGCCGTGCCAAGATGACTCGGGCCCAGCATCCACAATGTACACCCAGTGCGGCATCAGGAAAATATACTGTCTCTGGCCACAAGCGCTTGTCCATGTATCAGTCATTAAGTGGACAATCCCAGTAAGGTCAAGGGTGATTTTCCTGGACATGCACTGGTACAAGGCGGGGATTGCAGACCAGGATAAATAGAGGCGACTTGGAGCTAAGTACCAAGGGACGTCAGGAGTCTGCGGGAATCCTCCCTGTCTGCAAGCATGGCAAGCATCCTGGAAATGTGCCTGTTTAGTGTTTGGGCCTGTGGGTGGGTGGCTTGGTATGTTCTTTTTCATTGCAAAGCCTGGGGTAGAGACAGATGAACGCTATCCTAGGGTAAAGATTTGGAAGTTTCTGATGATGGTGCTTCAAAATGCTGGTGGTGGTTAGGCTCTTAGTGGTCAGGCCCCTGCTGATCTTGGCATGGCACAGGTTACAAATGACCTTTTTATGTTTTATAACACTCTTTAAAAAAAGTCCCAGCCTGGGAAACACCTAACTCTTTGACATAGAATTTCAAGACTGTCGGTGCTCTGCGGACCAGTTGCCCACCTTCTTCCTCTGGTCACCCCACTGCTTCTTCCTGTTTGTTGTGGTGCTGCCGATCCCTCCCCCCTCAGCCCTGCTGACCTCACTCTGCATGCCAGATTCCCAGGTTGGATTGGTGACATCATCATCCACCACCTTGTCTTCCACCAGCACACTCTGGTCCTACTGACTTAACAGCAACATAATTTATAGGCAACTGTGTCTCGTCATCATATACCTACTAAGACAAAATTTGCTGTTCCCCACCATTATTTTCTTGTGACCGTGGCTGTTTCAAGTTTTGTGCATCACTGAGCAGCATGTCGTCCTGTCCCTCTGGGAACATGCAGAGTGAGAGGCCACAATCAAGAAATGATGATGTAAAGAGCTCCTCAGAGTGTCCTAGTGTAGGACAACTGGTCTCCTGGGACGGAATATGGTGGGAGAAAGGAGAATCAGGGTAAGGAATAAGTGATCCAAAATCTTGGGTGGTGAGACTGGACCATGAGGAAGACTGAGTGGTGCTGGTAAGCATGCTGGAAGTATAATAAGCAGATACTGGAATGCAGTAACACAAATGCTGCAGAGCAGGGACAAACTGTATTTAATTATCCAATAGCAATAAACTCATTGTAGGGAGATAGCAGGGTAAAAGGGGTACAAAAACTAAACTTAATAACGGTTGTTAAACTAGACAGTCATTTGATAACAGTTCACTTATTGTGGCTCTGCAACCCGTTACTCTCTGAAGGTCCCGTGGGTAGTAGAATGCCGAAGACGGTCAGTGCAACGTCTTCAGGCGTCCCCGCCCATCACACGGTCCAGCTTCTGGTGGCCATGGGCGGTCTCCAGTTTCAGCCCCGCTCAGCCCCTAGTCCATGTAACTGCGGAACGATAGGATTGTGCTCTCTGCAAGGTTCCACTCAACACGTGTCTCTCTGTGCAGCTGCCATCACCCGAATGGCTGCGCTGCAATGCTCTGCCCGGAGTGCGCCTCCCTGGATGTCAGCCGACAACAGGACATCTGTACTGAAATTCTCTGTTCGACACACGTTCCCCTGCACACCTGCCGGTATGGGTGCGTCTCACACTGCTGCCCTATCTCTGCATGATGTGGCCTATCACTTTCCTCACTGCGGCTGCGATCAGCACCTGCTCATCGCTCTGGTGAGAAGCCCCTCTCTGTTCCCACGCAGTCCCTTTTTGCTTACTGACCCTGACCACGCCCTCTTCACCCAGGTTACCAGCTCGCTCCGGCTGCAATTGTATTCCCTCCAGCAACAGGAGGTGCGGCCTCAGCAGTTCCAGACTCGGCACTTCAGCAGCCCCTTGCAGCCCGGTCTTCCCTTCTACACCCCCGCCTTCCTTTAGCTTGCTATTCCATGGGCGAGAGCTCTTTCATTAGTCGTTCTCAATTCTCGACTTCTTGGATAATTCTTTGCCAAATAAACTGATCTTGCTCGTAGTGAGCGGGAGGCACTCCAGCTGTGGTTCGCTCTGACCAGCGCAATTTGGGCCGACTCGTGGGTTGTCAGCGTGAGCAGTGGAGAGGGCGTCAACTGTCTCCTGTCGCCTCCCCGCCAAGTCTGCCCCATTTCCGCATTCAGACCTCATTATATACCCTGTGCCCCCTGCTGTCCAATAGAAAGGTCTCTCCCTCCTAGAAGAAACCTCCCCCGCCAACAATGGTGACAGTCTTGATAGTTCCGGCCTTAAAGGGCACCGGACACTGCTGACTTTGTCTTCGCTCATCTTCTTACAGGCAGAAATTGTCAGTGCCTCAGATCAGGTAACAGTGACGAAACCAACCTTCGATATAAAAGGTTAGCGTGCCAAAATGGGAGGAGACTTGTCACCAAGAGAGGTGGCAAACACTTTTGCTGCAGCTCCAGCAACCGAGATAGTAGGCCACAGATGCGGGTATCAGCCAGACCCGGACCTAAATAGCGACAGTCAAGCACTGAAGACTAGAGCTATGCCGGTCAAGGTCCAGACTGCATTCATCAATGGTCAAGCACCAAAGACCCTAACTATGCTGTTCATGGTTCCATGACCTAGACCGCGTTTGTCAACAGTCTAAGACCAACCCACACTGATACGGACCAAGGAGAAGCTCGTTGACGGTCAAGCACTGAAGAGACCCTGAGAATACCCTGCCAGAGACTTCATCTTGGGCCAGTAATCGAAGGAGACATGTGAGAAGGGCTGTCACTTCCAGCACTGACTTACAATACCAGGCGGGAGCAGGGGGAGGGCTGCAGATCAGATGAGGTCCTGCTGATGCTAGAGGGCCTAGAGAGAATTGATAGACTTTCGTAAGGAAAACGTGCGGCTAATGAGACAAAACAGCTGACCCCCGTGAAGGCCCAGAAAGCTGCAGAAACTTCTAGAGACTGTTGCCGCTAAATACTGGGCTTGTTGTTTCTCCATGAGAAGTAGGTTGGACTGTAAACTTGGAGCTGATTCCGGAGTTTCCATTTGTATTCTAATCCATATACCTCTGCTTGTCAAATACTCTGCAAATATTGTCCTTTTGTGATTTGTCAGTTTCAGTATCTCTGCTTCCATTTCATATTGTTAATCGAATAAATAAATTGTTGTTTCCACCTGGTGCCTCCTCTATTTGATCTAGTCACCTGCTTACATTGGCACTTGCTCTCCTCTCATTTGATCGTAGCAACCAATCAGCGCTAGCTTCACTCTCCCCGCCTTTGGATAAATAACATTCTAAGAAAGAAAGATAGCAGCAGCGCTTACTTCCTCTGGATGTATGTGATTTATGTACATTGAAACTTCTAGAATGGCGCCAGCACTGGAGGTGAGTTTAAGTGTTATTATTTTATACTGGAGAAGCATAGGGATTCAGGAGGTGTTGTCTGAGTAGTGGAAAACACCTTTAAAGTACCGTTGCCAGCATGCACTGATAGCCTATGGGAGCGGTGTAAGAGTTGACTCCTGTCTTGTGGCTTTCACCAATCCAAAGGTGATGTTTATGACATTACAAGCATTTTTATTTATTTCAGTGTGCACTGTGTGACTGCACATTTAGTTTTTTTCCTGAATTTAAAACAATGTACACTGCAATGGGTAAGGGGTCCAGTAAATCATAAAATCCCTTTCAATAAAAGCTCACACAAAATGGGTTGGATATTGTTTTCTATGCTTGCAATAGTGTCAGGGAAACTGGCAGAACGTCTTTCACACAATAAAATAATGATTTGGCTGTATAAGTACTTGTTCCCCTCCCAAAAATAAAATATTCCTTCTCTTTAAAAATCTGATGAACCAGTCATGTCAAATTTAAGACTAACCAATCTTCATATATCCAAAAAGTTTCTGGCTGAATAAGAGAGAAGCACCTAAGTATCATGAGATAAAACAAAAGGAAAATGTTGCTACAAAATATCTCACAGATATATCCACTATATAAAATATAATGAATTTTGTTAAAAAAAACACACAGAGGAGCTAAATGGAGGGGTAATAACAAACCTCCCAAGGTTATAAACAATATATACTGTATTTTTCGGACTATAAGACACACCGGACCATAAGACGCCCCTAGGTTTAGAGGAGGAAATTAGAAAAAAATTGAAGCAAAAAATGTGGTAAATTCTGTACTGATATCCCCTACCCTGGTATATATGGTCCCTTCATCTCCATCCTTGTATGCATGCCCCCTCATCCCCATCCTGATATACATGGCCCCCTCATACCTATCCTGGTATACATGGCCCCCTCATCCCTATCCAGGTATGAATGACCCCCACATCCCTATACAGGTATGCATGTCCCCCTCATCCCTATTTTGGTATGCATGACCCTCTCATCCCCATTCTGATATGCAAGGCCCCCTCATCCCTACCCTGGTATGCATGGTCCCCTCATTTCTATCCTAGTATGCATGGCCTCCTCATCCCCATCCTGGTATGCATGGCCTCCTCATCCCCATCCTGGTATGCATTCCCCCTCATCCCCATTCTGGTATGCATGGCCTTCTCATCCCTAACCTGGTAGGCATGGTCCCTCTCATCCTTATCCTGGTATGCATGGTCCCCTCATCCCTGTCCTGGTATGGAGGGCCCCCATCAGAAAAACATTAAAAAAACAAACCATTATACTTACCTTCCTGCGCTCCCTAGCATCGTTTTGTTCTGGTGCCAGCAGCTTGTTTATGCTTGTAAGCAGCACATGGCAGGGTTGTCATGTGCTGCTGCTTACAAGCAGAGGATAGCTGCCAGAATACTCACTGCTGTGTGTGGAGAGCAGTGAATATTAATTGCTCTTTAATAGCGGGCACAGTGTTAGCCTCAGCTGCATACAAATATCTAAAGGGCTGTCACATTGTAGAAGGATCAACTTTATTCTCATTTGCACAAGGAAAGACTAGAAGCAATGGGATGAAACTGAATGGGAGGAGACACAGATTAGATATTAGAAAAAACTTTTTGACAGAGTGATCAATGAGTGGAACAGGTTGCCACGAGAAGTGGTGAGTTCTCCTTCAATGGAAGTCTTCAAACAGAGGCTGGACAGACATCTGACTGGGATGATTTAGCGAATCCTGCTTTGAGCAGAGGGTTGGACCAGATGGCCCAGGAGGTCCCTTCCAACTCTACGATTCTATGATTCTATGATTCTATGTATGCACGCTATGAAAGGGAAAGAATGTTCACTTCATTCCATGCCTATGGGAGTGAAGAGTAGTGAATATTCATTGCCTTAAGTAGTGGGCACACACGAATGCCCGACAGCTGCAGGAAGTCAGTAGCTGAGGCTAATACTGTGCCCGCTATTAAAGAGAAATTAATATTCACTTACAATGTCAAAAGGTTAAAGAGTAAGCTGTGCAGAGTCACGGGCAGGTTTTGACTGGTTCTGGCCATTGGAATGAGCAGTCTTTTTCAATTAATCTGATGGGTAGCCTGCAGAAAGAGCTGGAGTTACTGAGGTTATTTAAATGCTGGTCCAGCTATCAGCTGGCATTTGCTGTCAGATCAAGATAAGAAGACACCCTCCCATCCCCCCTCCTTTTTTCTATTGAACTGTTGGGATGTTATATTAGATGGATAATTACCCAACATTTGCTGGGTGTAGTTGGTCTTTGGAGAGTATTGTTACTTGGCTATGATAAGTTTATTATAGTTTTATAATATATTTAATATAATATTTATTTAATTTAGTAATATTTTCTAACTCTTAATAAATACATCACGGCCTATTCTCAATCCATACTTTATTTTTAGCTACTAGAATAATAGGTCTTGTGCTACCATGGTTATAGTATACATCAGACAGAAGAGTATAGGAGCAAATTTACATAGTAATAATGTGGAGCCCTTTTAGGTGTGTAGCCTTGGGCCCCGAAGCGCGTTTCACCCAGCTTACACATAAAAGACTTGTGTAAATCAGGCTAGATGTGCACTGGGGGCATGTCAGCAAACTTGAAAGAAATACCGTAATTTAAACATATTGACACGCCCCCTGAGCACATTCGGGCTGATTTGCATATGGTTTTTACGATCGATTTCTTAGAACTGAAAGTATTATAATTTTTATGGGGGGGACAAGCGCCTAAGCTGCTACTTCTGTATGTAACAATGTGTTGACAGGCTCCTTTTAATATTGATCTGGTGGTTTCTAACTGATAACGATGGGAAAATTTGTATGCCGGTTACTATGGACTGAATGATCTCACAGAATATCGTCTTTGATTTTCTTTATAAAATGAGTGATGTTTCTGTAGAGCATATGTTCATTCTTCAGTCTCTCTAAGTATGTTGTATGAGTCAGCCGCCTATATGAAATGAGAAGCATGGACGCCCGTACCTGAGACCTACACCGCTTGAAAGATTGCAGGACATTTTAATTTGACATCTCCTGAATAAAGTGCTCCACTCAAGTGTCATAAAAAATAGATGCGGATTCTGAAGGAAAGGTGTTTGAGAGAGCAGGACTGAATTTTTGCTTCACTGTTTCTTTTTTTTTATAAGTTTTATTCAGAAAGGCATATTGTGGCATCCTGTTAATGCCGTCATTGAAAGTCATCAAGGAAATTCAGAAACCTCATAAATGTTTCTTCTGACAACGGTTCACAGGAGGTATAAAAAATACCATCATTTAAAGGAAACCTCACCCTCACTCAAAAAATTCCATTATGTGGGTATGATCACACTGCAGAATTTTTTTTTTCACTTAAAGGAGTTGTCCCATGAGCATAGCACTTTTTAACCAATAGATCTTATAATAATAATAATTTCCTCAGTTGGATGTGTTAGTAAAAAATGTCCCTGTGCTGAAATAATCTTATAAATGTGCCCCTGCAGTGTGGTGTGTCTGATCACATCACAGCTCCTGGGCAGTGGAGGAAGCAAAAGAGAGGGTACAGAGGATACAGGCATTCCCCTTTAAAGGGAAAAAAAGACCAAAAGAGAAACCGATTCTCAGATACCACAGCTCCTGGGCAGGGAAGGAAACAAAACAGAGTATACGGACAGGACAGTACAGCTGATTCTGTGAGGTAAAACATTGATTAAAAACAGACAGTGAAATGTTTTACCTCACAGACAGAATCAGCTGTGAACCTGTGCTGTAATGTCTGTATAGTCTCTTTTGTTTCTTCCCCTGCCCAGGAGCTGTGGTATGTGAGAATTGGTTTCTCTCATGGTCTTTTTTTCCCTTTAAGGGGAACGCCAAGCTATCATCATCTATGTAAAGTCCCCTGTAATGTAGATGATGTACATACTTTTTTTTATATAAGTCTGCACTTCAATTTTATAGAATACCATCAGTGAATTTTCATGCAAATGAGTGGCAAGTGCAGTGAGCTTGGGCCTGCATTTACAGCTCTCCATTTCTTTACCTTTCTTTGCCCTCCATTGGCCTCCTCTCAGTAACTGACAGGTCACTCTTCTCTGTGGCCTACCACCCATCCAAGATCTTGTGCAAATGACATCATTCCCTGGGTTGGCGCATGCACAGATCAATCGTACGGCTCTCGAATGTCATCAGGACCTTACTGCACATGTGACACCCCTGGGAATGCTGGTGCTTGCGCAATATTTTGGGTGGAAAAGCTGGTCCCGTAGAAGAGTGACCTGTTAGTCATTGACAGGAGGACAACAGCGGATGGAGAAAGAGGGAGAGAGGCAAACAAGTTTTAAGTGCAGGACCAAGCCAACTGCCCTTGCAGCTCATTTACATGAACATTTGTCAATTAATTTCTAGAAATCGGAGGCAAATACTTACAAAATTAAAGGTGTGAACATCATCAATAGCTAGTTCCGTGCACAAAAGAGATTTCCAATGGTTCCAACATGATGAGGATTGTTTGGAGGCTATCATTCACAACCAGTGGGGGTGTGGAAGCATGGATAAAGGATCCAAGCAGGACTAGTCTGGGGGAAGAGACATACCACTAGTTCTGCCACATTACCATATGCCAAACTGCAGAATAAATGTGTATTTTTTAAAAAAATGCAGCAACATAAGTATGACACATTAACTACTTTATCAGAATAAAGGAATCAGCAAGCATTCTCCGATTATGGCAAATTGTTACAGTCTATGCACCTGACAGGTTCCCTTTAGGATTGTTAGTGTTGAATATTAGAACACTGAATTTTGGATGCGTTTGGGGTTTCAACCAGTGCCACATAAAAAGATAAATGCTTTGCAGGTCATGTGTTCATGGACTTATATCACTCATTCTGTGCTTTCCTCTCTGCTGCCTTTCTGATAAATAGATAGCATATAACGTAGCAAGAGACCTGAATACAAATAGCTCAGGGATCATTGATTCCTTTGTAACATCGATACATAATACTGTTTGCAATGTCCTTTCTCCAGATTTATCAATGCACATTGCTTTCCCTATGATTATTCCCATTGTCTAGGTTCTTCTATTTCGTTTCTTTCAAGTACTTATTTACCCTGGACTAATTAATTGTCTGCAATCATTTAGTTGCTAAAATGTAAAAGACACTAGATGGCACATTTCATGACCCCTGAAATGCAAATATACCTTCTTATACAGCGCTTTGAGAACACCCTAAAAATATCAGCAAAACTAGGAAGATTTCATACTTAGGATTCGAAAATACTCGGTGATAACTCGTTTGGGATCTGGAATAGTTGAAGTGTTGGTTATCACCCATCTTAGGTAATAATTATAAATAAAGAAGATTTATCTATCTAAAATACCAAAAATGGAACAGCACAATCCTATTTATGCGGGTGCAGAGGCCTCTTCAGCAATTATTCCACATGCCAGAATCCATAAAATAGAAAATAGAGGCAGCACTCCTTTTTAGAAAGTAGAAAAAAATGTGGCTTTTAGTTCAGACCCACGTGGTTGGCGACATTTCGGCTCATGCAGAGCCTTTTTCAAGGCCGAAACGTCGCCAACCATGTGGGTCTGAAATAAAAGCCACATTTTTTTCTACTTTCTAAAAAGGAGTGCTGCCTCTATTTTCTATTTTATCTATCTATCTATCTATCTATCTATCTATCTATCTATCTATCTATCTATCCCATATCTATCTATCTATCTATCTCTCTATCCCATATCTATCTCTCTATCTATCTATCCCATATTTATGTCTTTATCGATCTATCCCATATCTTTCTACCTATCGATCTATCGCTCTATCCCATATCTATCTATCTCTCTATCTATCCCATATCTATCTCTCTATCTATCTATCCCATATCTTTCTATCTATCTATCTATCTATCTATCTATCTATCTATCTATCCCATATCTATCTATCCCATGTCTATCTATCTGTCTTGAATGAGCGTTCTTGCGAACCATAAACTCCAAATAATCCATCCAGTGTAAACTAGTTGCAAGTCACCTTATAAACAAGCAAAGCTCTCGTGTGTAGGGTGAAATAGCTTATAAGCTTGCCTAAAAATAATCATTCTTGGCAGCACATGTGTAAGGAGGACATGTGCTGCCGAGAACAATGTGTGACGAGCGTCAGCTTACGCTGAGTCGTTTTTCTTTATAGTGGACCCTCTGGGTCGTGGCACCCACCCACCTAGGGCGAGCTAACCTTGTGAGGAACCACCCCCTATACAGGGAGTGTCAGGGGCAAGACCAAGGGGATGAGCCACCACGACTGCTGGACCAGACGGCCGGCTCTAGGAGACATTATTGAGTGTCTGGCAACAGGACGGACAGGATACGAAACATAAAGCGAAGTCACAGGGTTTCTTCAGCAAACGTGGATACACACTTTATTCAGGTGCAAGGCATAAACAGGGAATCAGCTGCAGGGCACAAACGGTGAAACATGGCAAGGTGCGTGCAAAGGCACGCCAACTGTTCCAGACATAACACGTGCAGAAAACATACCAGGGTTCAGGGCAGGGTACGTGTTAGGGTTCACACCAGAGTTTCTAGGAAGGATGTGTGGCGCCCCTGAGGGTTCAGTTGCCACAGAGGTACTGCACCTCCTCCTGAGGTGTGGTGCCCCACCATCCAGGTGAGTTGGAGGCTCCTAACCACGCTCCAACACTCGCATCCCACACAACACGGTAGTTCAGCAAAGCCACATTGCGGCTCCCTGCTTGGAGTGTAGCAGAGCACCTTTGGTGGCTCCCTGCTTGGAACACTAAACGTGCTGGGAGGTGGGTGGAGTTTAGAATACATAAAAGAGCGGGGAGGTTTAGAGTTTCAGAGAGAGAGTTCGGGGTCAGTCAGTCGGGGAGTCACTCAGAGAGGAGTGAGGAAAAAAGATCCCTCGGAGAGGGATGGAGGAAGGAGGTGCTGCAGCAGATCTCAGTGACCTGGGTCTGCTGGCACGGGAAAGGAAAGAAAGAGAAAGACATTGAACAGAAACCTGATCATCCATAAGAAGGAAAGATTAGTACGGAACGTAGGAGTAAAAGGGAACAGAGGATGTGGGTTAGAGGAAGAACCCTGCCTAGAAGTTCTAAGCGCAAGGCCGGGGCCCGGTCGCCGAGGTTGTATGGACACTAATGGTTCCGCAGCAGACACCGGTGGAGTAGTGGGCTGTAAATGCACTACTCCCATCTCAGACTTGGGGCACAACAGCAACTTGGATAGTGAGCTGGGACTTAGGAGAAAGGAGTCCCCGAAGCAGGCTACAGCTGTCTGCCGTAAAAGTATAGTTCTTGGGAACATCTGTCAGGAGGAACTCCAGTGTAACTCAGTACTAGGAGATCTTCACGCTTAAAGGCGCTATAGAAGAGATGTTCAGAAAGGCACATGTTGCCGGAGTGTTGGAAGGGAGCGTCCTATCTTGCCTGGAGGTCGATTGAGTCCCTGACCCGGAGGACACAGCAAGGAGGCAGGCACCTGTGTGTACTACAGACTGTGAGTAAAGCTTTGGAACTACAAGCCCTGGTGTCCTCCAGTCGTTCCTGCGCCAACTCACCTGGTACCGCTACTTCTGGGTACTAGCTTCTACATTGCCTGCGTCTCTCAGCTACCCCTACATCTACACTGCCCTGGGACCACAGCTCCACCTGTGGGGAGCTTCACCATCTTGGCTGCAACACACCACCAGTCCCAGAGGATCTGCATGTAGCGTCGGCTTAACATCTCCCTTGCCGAACACCACAGGTGGCGTCATGAACTATTCATCAATTCTATATCATCGTTCTTTCACCCCCTTTTGCCATGGAGCCCCAGGGCCACGGACAGGGTCACAGCTTCCGTGACAACTCCCATTGAGATCAAAGGGCCCGGTGCCGAGTACCACGATAGCCCCTGGCGAGCGCTCCAGATGCGTGCCAGGACACGCTAGAGTCAAAGACAAGGTGCATGCTAGTAGACACGTCAGAGTCCAAGGCAGAGTGCGTGCAAGGAGACACGCCAAGGTCCAAGACATGGTACGTGCAAGATGATAGGCAAAGGCTCGCTGGCATCGGACTCCGGACATCTGACAGCGATCGACATGATCAGGGCATCAGGCTGTGGACATCAGCTCCGGACATCAGGCCGCAGTCATCAGGCTTACGATCTCTGGCAGCGATCGGCAGGTTCCGGGCATCCGGCAGACAAACCAAGGTTCCATGCAAGGAGACAAGACAAATTAGAGACACGATGCGTGTTACGGAACATGCCAGGGTCAGATTCAAGGACGGAGGCCTGCGCGTGCAGAAGGACACGCCAGGGTCAGGCGAGACAGAATCCTGCGTGTGAAGAGAGGCACACCAGGGTCAGGCGAGGCAGAGTCCTGCGCGTGCAGAGAGGCACGCCAGGGTCAGGCGAGGCAGAGTCCTGCATGTGCACAGAGACACGCCAGGGTCAGGCGAGACAGAGTCCTGCGTGTGAAGAGAGGCACACCAGGGTCAGGCGAGGCAGAGTCCTGCGCGTGTAGAGATGTACGCCAGGGTCAGGCGAGGCAGAGTCCTGCGTGTGCAGAGAGGCAAGCCAGGGTCAGGGTTCAAGGACAGGGTTAGGACCTGTGTGCAAGAGGGCACATCAGGATACATGGCAAGACCTGCGCATACTTTTACAGAAGCACGGGGAGGTATGCCAAAGAGCAGGCGAAGGCCTGCGCGTGCTTTAGAGAGCACGTAGAGCACAATGCAGAAACAGAGTGAGGTGCAAGGGAGCACAGAGAGCACAGCTGGGCACTGGCTAGCTGATCAGGCTGCGGCACTGACAGGCGGGCAAGACTCCAGCAAACCCGGCTGAGGCATGGCAGGCGACACAGCTGTCACTGACCAACAAGCACGGCTGAGGCACAAGCAGGCGGGCACGGCTAGAGCAGGCACGGCTGAGGCACATGCAGGAGGCTAGGAAGGCCAGACTCATGCAAAGAGCACACGAAGCAACAAGGCAAGGCGAAATGAGAAACAAGACAGAGCTTAGGCAGAGTACGAAACCAGGAACGGAAGCATAGGCAGAAACACCGAATCAGGTCAGAGCAAGAACAGAGCTAGCAGCGGAGCGTAGGCCGAAGCCCAGAGCCGGAACCAAGGCAGAGCCTTGGAACTAGCCTAGAAATGTGCAAGAGAGCACAATAGGAAAGAGTCTAGTAGCAGAGCGTAGGCCGAAGCCCAGAGCCGGGCCAAGGCAGGGCCTTGGGACTAGACATGGAAAAGAGCACCAAAAGTAAGAGAGGAGGAATGGTGCGTGTGCCAGGGAGCACTACAGAGCACCATAGGAGAGAGCGAGGCAGCGCAAGCGAAGACAGAGACCATAGGGAGGAACCAGTCAGAGCAAGGCAAGGTACGGAACAAGGAACGAGAGCTAGACTGGAGCACAGAACGGAATCAGAGCAAGGAAGGACTACAAGGCAAAGCAGAGCAGAGACAATACATGGCACGAAGGACAAACACTAGACAAGACACGGGACAAGAGATGGAGTACGAGCACAGAGCGTGTGCAGAGACACACGACAGGGCAGAGTGGCAAGGGCACAGAATACGGAGAGCAACCCAGCAGACCAAGCAGCCATGCAGGGAAGCAACACAATACTCAGGCCCTGAGAATAGGAAGGGGCGGCCTGATATAGGTCATTAGCACCTCCACTTACGGGTCAGGACCAGGGAAGAACTTTCAGTTCAGATCCTCCAGGATCACAGAGAGCAGTCACATGACCAGGGATTCCAGACATGCAGAGATGATTGCAGAACCAGACAATGCTGGACCCTAGGATAGGTCACATGATCAGGGGTTTCAGACATGCAGAGATGATCACAGAAGGCAGAGCAGAAACGCAGGCATCTTGCAGCCCAACAGTCATGAGGTGAGTGTGCACACTACTCTAGGGAAGATGCAGGATAGCAGACATGAGATGTGCGTGCACACCGCTCCAGGGGTCATGAGGCAAAACAGACATGGCAGACATAACCGACATGGCGAGCATGACACAATGATAATTTGTGCAATGGGAATATGACTGGCCAGACTAAACATGCTATTAAATGAAGACTGATTGACCAACATAAAGAGGATCATCGGTTGTTCAAAGGGATTGTACGATAGTTTGATAAAAATCTGCAGTCACTCTATGGGACTCCAGACTTCTGAATCGTCTCTGCATGTGCACTGCATGCAAGCAGGATTCTCTAGGGATGGTGGCAAGAGCAGATGGTCACGTAACTTCAAGTATGTGATTTGCATACTTCCGGTCACAATCCGACTAGATACACACGTAGTTGATCAATACAAATTAACTGAGTGACTGCCTGCTGTCGCCACTGACCCTGGAGAAGTGGCAGCGGGCAGTGTGCGCTCTGTGAGGATTCAGAAGTCTGCAGTCACATAGAACTGCAAACTTTTAGCAAAAGAACAGACAAACTCTTGTAAGAGAGCCTTTAGACATGGCATGTTGTTTGGATTTAGCTCTTAATGTATAGCAAGAGTCCATAAATAAAAAAAGATATGAAGGTTAGTCGCTTACAGAGTTGTCAGGTTTATGTTTGCGAATTCTAATGTCTCAGCAGAAAACCTTCTCAGCCTTTGATTGTGTAAAACTTTTATAACATGTTCCTAAAATAAAATCAATATTTGCCCCAAGGTTTTCTGATTGAGGTGTTATTTAATATGATTAGCTAGTCAAATATTTCCCTTTCCTTTCCATCATTTTTAGTTTAAAAAAATATATCCAATAGATGTTGGAATTAATTAAAGTGGAGATTTACTCAAATTAATCATGGCATCGACTGGATCTTTCTTCAGTTTGCAGCCAGATGAAAGGCCTTTAAAATGTAATGACTGCATCGAATATTAATCCTGTTTAAAACATTTATTGTTCTAACCCAAATTCTTTCTGAATTCTGGATTCATGTCTCCTAAAAAAAACATTTGCTCTACATTACAACTTATCGACTAACTTAAATCTACCAAAATCAGAACACTGAACATACAGTATATTAGCCCAGTGGCGGACACAGGCAGAAGAGGGCCCCTGTGTAAGAAAAATATATGTGCCCTTTTCAGGCCAGTAATTGGTCTGTGTAAGGTGGAAGTTGCCCCCTTACCCCATGGGCCCTTATTTTGTTTTACAGGTTGCACTAAAGGTATAGATTAACCACCAGGTTGCTGCATTTATGGCCGAGATTGTAAAGAAAACCTCATATCCGGCTGTTTAACTCCCTATCAGTAAATGCTGACTATAGTTTGGAGAAATGAAGTGGACTCTTGTGTTTTGTCTCCTTCAACATTGCTAGGGCCGACTAGGAGAATCTTATTGTCCTAGACCTAATTAAAGTAGAGTTTTTCATACAAAATAATTTTCGTTTTAGTGACCTAAGCCATTGTTTCTGAAGTCATTGAAATGTGATCGGTTAGTCTGAGCTCAGAGAAACATGTTGAGTTAGCCTCAAGTCAACAAAACATGTTGGGTTAGCCTGAAGTCAATGAATCATGTTAGGTTAGCCTGAATTCTGGGAAACATGTTGGGTTAAGGTCCCATTACACATAGCGACGCACCAGTGATCTCGACAACGATATGACCTGGTCAGGATCGCTGGTGCGTCGCTACATGATCGCTGGTGAGCTGTCAAATAGGCAGACTCACCAGAGATCAGGACCAGCGAGGACGCGGGTAACTAAGCGTGCGCGTCGCTTAGTTACCAGCTGTGTACCCTGGATACCAGTGTGCTCGCGCTGGGAGCTGGTATTCAAGGTAAACAGCGGGTAACTAAGCGCGCGCGCGTGTTTTCACCCAAAATTGCAACTACGTCTGCTATTGAGGTACCCGGCTGGAATCGCATTATTCCCTTTATCTCGCACGGCTGGCACTCCTTTTTGACCATCTTATTATCATCTGAACAACAATCAATAAATGGCCCAGGACATTCCTGCACGATCAGCGATACCCGGCGGGGGCACCAGTCGCTGATAGGTGTCACACACAGCGAGATCGCTGCTGAGGTCGCTGTTGCGTCACAAAACTTGTGACTCAGCAGCGATCTCGCTAGCAATCTCGCTTAGGCCTCTTTCACACATCAGGTTTTCGGCTTCAGGCACGATCCGGCGCTTTTGACTAAAACCGGATCCGTCGAAATGCAATGCCGGATCCGGTTTCCCCCCATTGACTTGCATTAGAGCCGGATCGAGCCGGATGGCCATGCGTTTCATCCGATTTTCGCCGGATCCGGCAATGTGACGCGATCCGGCGTCTGGAAAAAATGGTGACTGTAACGTTTTTTGTATCCGTCGAAAAAGCCGGACACGCCGGATCCGGCGTGTCCGGCTTTTTCATACAATGAAAGCCTATGCGCGCCGCAATGCGCCGGATCCGGTTTCTTTGGTCTGAGCATGCTCAGTAGCTCTGCCCACAGGACATATATAAAAGCAAGACAATGGGACCCTCAGCCACACCCAACATGCCACCCAAGCCAAGAACCAGGAGCAGGAGAAGGCAGCAGACATCTGCAGCAGCAGCACCATCAGCACCACCCCAAATGGAGCAGCATGCTGAACAATGGGAGGGGAGTCCAGCAGCAGATGAGAGACGGTAATTATCAAATCCCCCATTCCTCCAAACTAGGGCTATGGAATATCAAGATATTCATTGGCCCTTTGTTTCTCTTTATTCAACAGCCGCCCAATAGATGCAGCAGCAGCAGCAGCAATGGCAGCAGCAGAAACACCACCCACAGCCATGGAGTCTGGCCATGAGGAAGACAGCACATCTTCTGGGAGCCCTCCCTCGCATCGTCAGCGTTTGACGGTAAGTTTTTATTTCCAAAATCCATCATCCAATATATGTGTATTCATTGCCTTTTATTTCAAAACAGGAATCACAAGATGAAGAGGAGCTCCCAGAAGAAGAAGGAAGGGGTGGACAGACACTTGGAGTGGGCTCACAATTGGTAAGTTTTTTGCATCAAACGCAGAAACACAACATCACACTACACACAACACATAGAAACAATGTTCTGCAGACCACACACAGCAAACAAATGCCTACATCCAAAGACATAACATTTTTTGTTTTCTTCTCTAGTCTTCCCAATCTGGTGCTCGGCCAAGAGGTCCTCGCAGTGCCTCCCAGGGTCGTCGGCGACAGCAACGCGGCAGTCACCAGCGTGTAAGTATAAATATTTTTGCTTTGTTTTTTTTGCACTTTTTATTTCATTTCTTTTGTGGAGGCTAATTATGTTATTTTTGTCTTTTTCTTTAACAGCCTTCACAGCGTGCTCCCGACTCTGACGGTGAGGATGGAGGGATTGATGTGGACCGCCTCATCGAACTCGTCAGAGAAAGGGAGCCGCTCTGGAATATGGCTGACCGACGCCACACTGACCTGATCGTTACCCGACGACTCTGGGAGGATATCTGTTCGCTCCTTGTGGACCGCTGGGAGGACCTCGAAGCTCGGGCCCAGATTAAAGAGCGTAAGTATATACAGTACCGGTTGCTTGATTTAAACCAGTGTTTCCCGAACTCCAGTCCTCGTGGTCCCCACGGATCATGTGTTCAGGATTTCTATTTACTTTGGAAATCCTGAAAACATGACCCCTGGGGACCATGAGGACTGGAGTTTGGGAAACACTGATGTTGTATACTAACCACTTTGTCCTTTATCGTTTCAGGGGAGAGAATTGTGAAGCGGTGGCGGTCTGTGAGGGATCGTTTCAAGAAGGAGTTCAATAAAGAGATGCGGGCCCCGAGTGGATCTGGAGGACGCAGGAGCAAGTACAAGTACGCACGAGCCCTGTCGTTCCTCCGGGAGACAATGCTCACCAGAAGGTAAATATTACACACCACATGTGACAAAAAAATGTTTAGATGTAACTTTTTTTTTCAGCCAGGGCCATACCATGTCACTATTTTAATTGTTTTTTTTTCTCTTTATTCCACAGCACGGTGAGCAGCACTCGGGAGCCTGCACGATTGGACCCTTCTGAGGCGATCCCTGAGGAGACCGGCACCGAGGGACACTTCGACCGCCCCGGTACATCTGCACCTTCCCAGCCTTCCCACACATTCGACCCATCTGTCCCATCCACCAGCACAGGAGCATCGTGGCCGCCTACATTACATGAAGCTGCTGGTGAGGAGATCGCTTTCCCTTTACCCCACCCTTCTGCCCCTGCCACCTCTAGTACACCTGCGGGTACTGGGCGGCAGCGGCAGAGGGGTCAGGAAAAGACTTATGCGCCAGAGTTCTTGCATCTGAATGCATCTTTCCAGAACTGTCTAAAAGTCTTGTCAGAGCAAATCTCCGCAGGCTATCAGCAGATCAACTCCAGCATTCTGGAGGTGAAGACACTTCTGCAAACCATGCATTCAGAAGCAAGATCTTCGCCAAACCACACCTTTTTCAGGTCTGTTGTAGAGCGCATGGAAACGCTCTCTCCTGCCCAGCAGATGCATGTAATGCATTCATGCCACGCTGCTCTCCAGCAAGTTACCTCCCAACCTCCTCCTCCCACCACAGTAGTTCCTCCACCTGCACCCCCTCCAGCCACTTTCCATCCTCCCCCTCCTATTACATCTACACCCCCTCCAGCCACTTTCCATCCTCCCCCTCCTGTTACATCTACACCCCTTCCAGCCACTTTCCATCCTCCCCCTCCTATTACATACCATCCACCTCCCCAGCACCATCCACCTCCCCAGCACCAGCAACCTCCCCAGTACCAGCAACCTCCCCAGTACCAGCAACCTCCCCAGTACCAGCAACCTCCCCAGTACCTGCAAACTCCCCAGTACCAGCAACCTCCCCAGTACCAGACATCTCCCCACTTCCAGCAACCTGCCCCGTACCAGACATCTCCCCACTTCCAGCAACCTGCCCCGTACCAGACATCTCCCCACTTCCAGCAACCTGCCCCGTACCAGACATCTCCCCACTTCCAGCAACCTGCCCCGTACCAAACTCCTTCCCCATACAACTTGCCATCAACATCATCTGCTCCTACAGTCCCTGCCCAACCCTCCACTCCACCACCCACCACCTCTTCTGCTTCCCACATGTCCACCCATTCTGTAGTTTTTTCCACACCTTCACCTCTAACTGTTCCTTCCCCACCACGATCCCAGTCCTCTCTCCACACTCCCAGTGTCGAAGTGTCCCGCAGCCCCTCCAGCAGTATTTCCACCACACACTACACAGATTTATAATGTGTGTATTTAAATAAAAATGACCAGTTTTATGGTTTCAAAGCTTTATTAAACAAGTTTATTAAAATTTTAAAAAAGTTTACTAAAAAAAACATTTTTCAATAAAAGTTAAATTATTTTACACTGGTTGTCTGTCATTTCTTTCTGCGGCGAAAAAGGTTAAATACAGGGTATTTAAAAGGTGAAATGGTATTCAAAACTAGGTATATAACTGTGGGTAAATTTTAGCTTTTTGCCACAGTTGTGTTCCTGGTTGTGTTTGAAGCAAAGTATTTCACCTAAAAAGTTGTGTTTATTGTTGGTGATTTCATAACAATGTACACAACTTTTGTTAAAAGGTGAAATACTTTGCATAAAACACAACCAGGTACACACCTGTGGCCTAAAGCTAAAAATAGAGACCATGACAAGATAGCCAACTTTGGTTGGCAAAGGTATATACTGTTGGTACAGAAGGTACACAAGTTTGGTTGGGCACAAATCTTTCACACTCTGTCATCCTGCCAGTGTACTCTGCCTTGAGGTGACATAAAGTATAGTGCAAAATTGTCCCTCATTACTGAAACCGTCACAGAACTTCTAGTGGTAATGTCATGGTAATCTTGCAAGGTGGTTTCTTCAGAGGTGTCCTCAATGGAAATGGGTTCCTTGCAGATAACAAAATTGTGGAGTACCACGCACGCTTTGATCACCTCGTCCACAGTTTCTGTCTTGAGGTTGATGGCAGTCAATAGGACCCGCCATTTGGCTGTCAGAATACCAAAGGTACATTCAACCATTCTTCTTGCTCTTGTGAGGCGGTAATTAAAAATGCATTTTGGTCTTGTCAATCCTCTGCTAGAGTACGGTTTCAAAAGGTGTTCTGACAGCTGGAAGGCTTCATCCCCTACACAGACAAATGGCATAGGTGGACCAGATGTTTGCGGCAGCGGTCTAGGTGGTGGGAACTGGAAGGTGTTTCCATACAGTTTACGCCCCATGGCAGACAGTTTGAAAACTTGAGAGTCATTGGAGCGGCCATAGGCCCCAATATCAACCGCAATAAATATGTATTCCGCGTCAGCGATGGCCATGAGGACAATTGAAAAATATTTCTTGTAATAGAAATATTCCGATCCCGATCCAGCTGGCTTTACAATGCGGATATGTTTCCCGTCCACAGCGCCCAAGCAGTTGGGAAACTGACATATCTGTTGAAACTTGTCAGCAATTTCAATCCACCTCTCTGTTGTGGGCTCTGGTAAAAACTCTTCAGCTAAGGAGTCCCACAGTGCACGGCATGTGTACTTCACTATTCCAGATATGGTGGAAATCCCGAGTCTGTACTGGAAATGCAGTGACGAAAGGGATTCTCCAGTTGCAAGAAATCTGTGGGGAATTAAAAAACAATAAATTAGTTTTAAATCACAGCATTACATACCAAAACTGACCTATAACACTTGGAGATACAAACTACCACCAACAAGATTGCAGTGAAAGTGTGCTCTGATGCGATCACATCCAATAAATGTGGCTTACCTTAAAGTCACCATCAGACGCTCTGCGGGTGAAACAGAGAAGCGGCAATAGGTGTCCGCTTTTCTTATGAGGTGTGCAATGCGCTCCACCAAGTAATCAAAATTCTCCATTTTCATCCTAACATATCCAAAAAATTTATCCGGGTTTCGTCGAAGGTCCATGCAGAGTGTAGAATAGACCCCACGCGTCATTCTCTTGGCTGTGATGGGGTGGATCCACAAACGTCGTCTACGATGCCTGATGCGCTGCTGTCTCGCTCTCTCCTTCTCCAGAACAATCACCCTCAAACGATTCGCCTCCGCTATAAAATCCGCCAAATTCTTCAAAATATTTCCAATGACAACATCCATCTTCGCCAGTAACTTGCTCTTCACTCCAACCTGCACTTTCTCCTCTACAACCTGTCAAAGAAGGGCTGTAGGAACATGCTATATATAGTTTTCCAGTAGCCAATCCCGTTCGGAAGGCCACAAGGGTCAATTTTAAAAACCGGATCCGGCGTAATCCGTCAAAAAACGGATAGAAAAACGGATGAACCGGATGAGACGGATCCGGTTTTGTCTGTCAAGAAAAAGACGAATCCGGCAGAAAACAGGATCCGTCACATCCGGTTTTACTAAACATTTGCCGGATCCGGCGTTCCGGCACGACGCCGGATCGCGCCTGACGCCGAAAACCTGAAGTGTGAAAGTAGCCTTAGTGTGACGGGGGCTTTAGTCTGAAGTCAGCGAAACATGTTGGGATAGCCTGAAGTCAGCGAAACATGTTAGGTTAGCAGACTGTATCTGTGATTTGTGTATTAACGCTGTGTTTAGGAATTGCATAGACTTATTGTCAACTCAGGCCATGATGGGTAAGGGTTCTATACCCCACGGCAAAAGTAATAATGAATGCACCATAATTCATTACCAAACCTAAATAAGTAACCCTTGATATTGAGCTACAATTAAAAGAAAAAAACATACTACTCCTATGTACAGAGTAGAGGACCAGTAAACAGTACACAGTATGTAGTGGCCATTCCCTAGTACTACAGCTCAGGTACTATTAAAGTGAATAAGATCTGAGAATGGGCACTACACTGTGTATGGAGCTGTGTTCTTACAGTTCTTTACATTGCTTAAATCTGTCCAGCTATGGTGGAGGATCTGGGTGACGAACCTCCACGAATCTATAATTGATAACCTATCCAAAAGACAGGCCAATAATATCATAGTTGTGGACAACCCATTTAAAGGGAATCTGTCAAGTCCCCCAACACTATTAATACATAGATATATAGTGATTTGCAGGTTAAAAGCATTCTAACTTAGTGCACCTGCTGTACTAAAAGATCAACTGCATCGTGAGCGGTGGCTGTAAGCACGCCCCAGCACTGCCTGACAGCTCAGCAGTGCATCAGTACAGCACGGCTGTCAGTCAGTGCTGGGACGCAGTTACACATGACTGAAACCGCAATTACTCCGCCTCTAAGACTTAAAAGAGGATGCTGGGAGGAATAAAGTTTCAGTGTGGCTACCGCACAGATTTAGAACGCTATTAACCTAAAGATTGACCCCATATCTGCAGGTTATTAGAATTTGGGGACATGGCAGGTACCTTTTATAATCAATATGCTATTATATTGTATATTTAATTTTTTAAATGGTTTTGATATGCTGAAACTTCAGCTAGTCCCTTATGCATTGAATAGGATATACTTTGTCTGTGGCCTGTGGATCTCTCTTGTCCATTAGTAGATAATCCATCATCACCGCTGCTAATCACATGTCTATATTTGCCTGCCTGTGTAACCCTTTTCTTTCCCTGTAGGGTCATTGTTCTTGTTGAACACTGTTTCCAAAAGTTGACAAATATCTTCTTACGTGACGCCATCTCTCTGTTATGACCTTGAGGGATTCTTTTCATCTTTTTCTGTGTTAAATAATTAGTTTGCAAGCTGTTCTGCAGTGAGCTACGTTATGTGGGGGTGTGAGAGAGAATTGCACGGCCTTTGGTTTTAGGAGCATGCACGCTTTTCACACAGGAAGGTATTCTACCAAGAACCAGCATGTGAAGAATGCAGCAGCAGACGGAAACATCTTATATTAGCACAAAGCACCTTTACCACCAAGGTGATACGACCCGCATGTGCAACAGTCAGACAGATGAGAGGGGTCGTTTTACCAGCCGATGGTATAGCATCATTAATGATGGATTTGGAATTAATTAGAGAACTTTATTGCATTTCCACAAAAGTTATTTTTATATAATGAATATACGTACGGTAAATGATATCATTATAAAAGATTTTCTGGAGACCTCGATAACTTTATAATAGGTCAACAACCTTTGATGCAATGAGGATTTCACTTAGTGATCAGTAAAATGACTTGTAAATAATGAAAAGAACGTGACTGTTGGTGCTGCTCCACAAGGTGGGTTTTCAAAAGGTTGAATCCCCAACATTGAAATATTGATTGACTAAGGACTAAGGAGCTATGGCCACTAAAACAGAAACATTTTCCCATTGATCCTGACAGATGTCAATGGCTTAAATGGAATCTGTCACCTTTTTTTTTTTTGCTACCCCATCTGAGAGCAGAAGGATGTAGGGGTAGAGACCCTGATTCTAGCAATGTATCACTTACTGAGCTGTGTGCTGCAGTTTTGATAAAATCACTGTCTTCTCTGCTGCAGATCTACCAGTTCTCTGAATACTGAGCGCTGTCTAACTCTTCCCACACCACTAATAGGCTGCTTTCTGCATACACTGTGCAATGGCAGAAAGTGGCCAATCAGTGGTGGGGCAGGGTTGGACTATATTGCAGCAGGTACGAGCCTCTAGTAATAAACATCTACTTATAAAACAGTGAGTTTTATGAAAACTACAGTAAGTAGTCCAGTAAATGATACATTGCTATAATCAGGATCTCTGTCCCTCATCATGAAGCTTTCTGATTTGGTAGCAAAAAACTGGTGACAGATTCCCTTTAAGGAATGAAGAGTGCCCCAGAATGCATTATTCTTACCCTGAAAATACCAAAAATCCTGATGGGAATGGATGTGAACAAATTCTACATCACAGAGAAGTCAATAAGAAAAATCCAGAAAACTTGAAACACAACCAACTCTTCTCCTTGTACATGTAACCAAATGTAGAAAATTTTCTTTTGTACGCACTATATTTTCTTTTGAAAAATAAAAAGAAAAGAAAAATCCAGTCCTGTTGAACCGGACTCCAATTTTTTATATTAACCAAATATAGAAATGACATCTTTTTCCTTTATTGAATAGTTTTATAGTACATTGCTTCAAAAATCTGCAACATTTTTTTCCTTCCTTCCTAAGATCCATCAGAGAAAGAAATCATTTATAGAAGAGGCTTAGAAACAGCTGGTGATCAACATGTCTCCTCACACAGTCAAGAAACTCAAATAATGAATATTAGAACATTAACATGTTCCCTTCTTAATCTAGAGACATTGTGACATCAGTCACGTTCTCAGTCATAAAATTTCAATATAGTTCTCCTGCTTCCACATGGTTAATTCTGTACAGAACGTCTCGAACCTTCTCGCCCCTAGTCATTGGGGAAAGACATGTAATGTTTTGACATCTGTTCCAGTGGATCTGAAGCCCATGGGATTAGATGTTCTACATTTACAGGAAAAAACGTGCTTTCGTCTGGATCTGTATAGAATCTGTAAGTGGTGGCCAATTAAGTACACTGCAACTTTTGACAATTTTTATCTATTTTTTTTCATCTTGAGTATTGCCAATGTATGAACGAAGCTGAACACGATTAAACTCATGCATTGAAAGGTTCAGCACATAAGTTAAGTAATCTTTAAAATAAGCAAACGTGTCCAATTAGATAGTGATTTTGCTGCTACCTTAAAAAAAACTGGGGCATAAGCTCTGACAAAAATTTAAAGGTATATTCTCAAGTTGTCTCTTATGGAGTTCAGAAATATGCAGTTTCTCCTTACCTCTTGGTTGCATTAGGGATGGGTGCTCTGCTTGTGTGACAGTTCTGGTGAGCAGTCTCATTCTACTACTGAAGCTACACATTATTCCTCTATCAGCTTGTGTCCTGAGTCTGTATGGTTATCACTATATTTGCACAGAGACAACCTTGCATTTGACTAAGCACAAAACTAAGGGCCCCATCACACATAGCGATCTCGCTAGCGAGATCGCTGCTGAGTCACAAGTTTTGTGACGCAACAGCGATCTCACCAGCGAGATCGCTGTGTGTGACAGTGATCAGCGACCGGCCCCCCTGCCGGTATCGCTAATCGCTCTTGGAAACCGCTGGACATTTCTTCCATCGCTGGTCTCCTGCTGGCCAGCATGCATCGCTGCGTGTGACAGGTGGGAAACCAGCGATCAGCTGGTAACTAACGTACACATCGGGTGGATACCCGATGTGTACGTTAGTTACCAGCACGCTGATGCAGGGAGGTGGTAACTAACGTACACATCGGGTATCTAAGGGATGTACATCCCTTAGATACCCGATGTGTACGTTAGTTACCAGCTCCCTGCATCAGCGTGCTGGTAACTAACGAACACAGCGACGCCGGGCGCTCGGCGTCGCTGTGCTGATCGCTGGTGAAGCTGTCTGTGTGACAGCTCACCAGCGACCACATAGTGACTTACCAGCGATCCTGACACGTTGATATTGTTGTTGGGATCGCTGGTGAGTCCCTATGTGTGACTCCAGCTTAAGGAAAGTGAGAGCCATGATTAGAATAACTGCTGTGGAAACTTTGGTGGCTGGGAGCTGGGTGGGGTTGTGAGTCTACAGGACTGATGAGGACTCAGGTGTCAGGAGTCAGGACCGGTGCAGGATGGGGAGTGAGGTAAACAACTAACTGGTGTATAGAAATCAATTGACTGGAGAGAGCTGACTGGTATGTTAGGAGTTAACTCTTCTCCTAGTGATGTATCTACTGCGCAATCAGTCAGACTCTGGAGGCTGAGCTCCATGGACACCCACTGTACACTATAAAAGATAGAAGGCCTCATTTCAAGAAAATGACAGCAGATACAAGAAGGAAAAAAACACAAATCAATTACAAGGTTGATTATTTTCATGCCATCTAACTATCTAAAACAATTTAATAACATGAGAATAAACTTTTAACGATTGCTAGATTTGTTAAAGAGAAGGAATCGACAGACAGTATCTATCTATCTCTTATACTTTGGCATAGAAAAAAAAAAGTTTGCTGCTACATTTGCTGAAAGAGACCTCTAACGATAGGTATTTCCTGTTGAACATTTTCACCACTTCTAGAAATGAAAAAAGTTGCAAAATGTTTTTTTTTACGACAGTCAGCACCTCTTAAAATGCTCAAGACGGATTTTATAAGGAAAGTATAGACACCGACATTACAGCGTTTACAACCACAAACGCTCTGTACACATGACTTTCTCTTGCCCACTGTAAAGAGATTTGCTATCCATTTACCATCCTGGTACTGATGCGGAAACACCGATTTCCATAGAGCTGAGCGCCTAACAGAACTGGGTAATTTCATTTAGCTCTGCTGCACTATCAAATATTACTGTGTTATTTCAAGGATTGACAGATTTCTAGCACGCTGTGTCCATGAGCCTGTCTTCTCATAATGCCAGGTCACAGTTTGAGAAAATCTGAGCTGGAATAACTTCCTTTTGGCCGTATGCACGCTCAAGAGTTTTGATTTTTTTCCCATTTCTTTCATTTTCGGTTAATACGGGCATGTAAGCTGTGTGCGTAACAAACCTTATGGGGAATTGGATTTTTTTTAAAAATGCAATTCACATTGTGTGCAATAATTAACTCGTGGTCTTAGTTGCAGTCAAGCCGTGAGTTCAGTAGGGAAAACCCGCAGACCATGAAACAATGTGGTTTTCCATAAAACAGCAATATATTTCACCAAATTGCTTCTATATAAAGAAAACTGTGATGAACATCACATCACATAGAATAGCGTTTTTATCTTTGCTATAGTAGTACGTACAGTATGTGGGAGTGAATAAAGCTTTAGATGTTGTTTAGACAGCTATTATATGGGCACATCACAGAATCCATAATAGGGCCACAAGTCCCAGTCTAATTTTGAGTCTATTGACCTGTACTGGGAAAGTCCTAATAATACTAAAATACTGTAAGTTCAGTTTGTAAAATCCACATTCAGGGTGGGACTTCTGGCCCCGACGCAGTTGCTGATAGTTGCCCACATTATGGCAGTCTTGAGGTCTTACACTATCCATTCTTGTCCACATCTTTCCTCTTATTAGAATGTTTCATTTTTTACATTTGACCACAGTACTATAATGTGCTAATTATTAGAGGAGTAGCTATTCATACATCAATTATTCCATACCGTCTACTATTTGTAGCCATTCTGGCTCATTGCAGCATTTAGTTGCATGCACAACTTGCGGTCAGGTTGATACACCAGTATTTTTATGCCCATTTAAAATAAAAATGGAGCAAACATCTTAAATATGAGCAAACTGATTTGATGCAAACTGAGTCAACTCTTTAGGAATTTACTGAACCTGATTATTCCATTCATGAGAATAACAAAAATAACCAAAAATGGCTACCACCCCCATTTCACAGATTGCAGAAAACCGAACCAGCCTGAACCATCACCAGATACTGGTGATTAAAGCCCAATAAAGCCATGCGGCTATCAAATCACCAGGAATAGCAAATCAGGAGGGACCATCCTAGGTCATATAGAAGCAGAGGCAGAGAATGCAGCAGTATAAAAGCAGAGGCAGAGAATGCAGCAATCATTTTGGGATGAATCTGGATAGTGAGAGGAGACGACATTACAGCTCACAGCTTAGCCATAGAGGTAGGGAGCTAAAGCCATAAAACAGTGAATAAATTCTATAGATAGAGGGTGACAGCAAAGAAGAAAAAACAGTTACCATGCATTTTCTCACAGCCATATATGTTGGGGCCACTTTGACATTAGTGAGGCTGAATTTGTAAAGAGCTTGAAAGGTGTTATATACAGTCATAGTAGACCTCAGAGTTTTACACACATCTTTTCAGGGCAACTTGAGTTCTTGCGATTTACGGCAAATCTATTTGCAACTAATGACATTTTTTAAAAAGGTTTTGAATTTGAAAGTTTTGGTTATTTCATGTATGTTCTAACATTTTTATTTCTTCAACAATTCCTACACAGACCTATGTGTCTCCAAGGTAACAGACTACAAACCCACCCATGTAGTCTAATTATATAGTACCACACACCCTCACTTTAAGGTACTGTCACACTTAGCGATGCACCAGCGATCCCGACCAGCGATATGACGCGGTCAGGATCGCTGGTGTATCGCTAAGGGGTCGCTAGTGAGCTGCCACACAGGCAGATCTCACTAGCAACATCGCTGGGGACGGGGGTTGCTACTTACCTGTTACACCAGGCGATCCTGACGTCCTCCCGCCCGGCTCCACGCGTCGTCACAGCAGGAAGCGCCGCAGGAAGCTGACGACGAGAAACAGTCCAGCCTGTTCTAGCGCGATCAGCGATAACCAGCGGGGGAGCGGGTTGTAGGTAAGTATCACACACAGCGATATCGCTAGCAATATCGCTATAACGTCACAAGTTATAGCGATATTGCTAGCGATATCTCTTAGTGTGACATGCCCTTTATTCTTTTTGCCACTAATCATTTGATATGTAAAAGAGATGACTGCAGGGTGACAGTGTGTAAGTGGTTCGGGGTCTAGTTTAATGCCCTGCACTCCTTGCATCTGTCCCTGGCATATTCCATATGTCATATCTTTTCTGCTGTTATGCTGTGTAATGCAATGTACCACGAGAGGTGGTGAGTTCTCCTTCAATAGAAGTCTTCAAACAGAGGCTGGACAGACTTCTGGCTGGGATGATTTAGCGAATCCTGCTTTGAGCAGGGGGTTGGACCAGATGGCCCAGGAGGTCCCTTCCAACTCTATGATTCTATATGTTAATGTGATGAGGAGATATAGGGAAAGTGTAGGACTTAGCCCAGTAGGGGGAGCACAATAGAATAGAATAGGGATTAGATAGACCAATAGGATTCGGTTAGTTAGGAGGGGCTGAGAGAGAGTAGTTGGGGGGAGCTTCCTGGAATTAGGCAGTGTGGAGAAAGAGTGTGAGCCTGGAGCAAGTACAGGATAGTCGTGCCCAGGGGGGGACGTTTAAGCCGAGGAGCCCAGCAGTCCAGGGCCTAGAGCTGACAGTCACACGTGGTTGAGGAATATCTTGGTAGCATCAGAATGATAGCAGCTAACCATGTGGGAACAACCCTAAACGTCCGAGGCCTACGGCCTGGAAAGGAATGGAAGCGCCATTTTTCGACTTCACCTTTGGAGAGGGAAGCAGGCGGGAACTCTTGAAGTGGGTTAGTCTGACCAGTAAGGAAGTAAGGAAGCTGTGGGACCAGCGGATCCGGCGGATATTTCTGGAGGAGTGAGGGGACAGTACAGGGAATTGAATGGTGATATTCGGCGAAGAATCTTGTGCTGTTTCTGTGACTAAACTGGGCAAGCTGAGTAAAATTGCTTTGTTGAACCTGGACTCTGACAATCATTGTGTGGTGTTAAAGGAAAAGGACTCCCGGTCGTGTGAAATGGACCCTGACTTGCAAACGAGTGAACTATTTATTGTGTGTTAATAGAGTGGCGAGCCAGGGTGTGCCAATACTGCCACCCACTGCCATGACTACCCCCCTGGCCTCCATTTGAAGTGTGTGAAGGGACTTCTAGATTTCTCTTCCTAGCAGGGTTCAAATACCATTATTGGTAATTAAAATATGATGGTGCACTTGCCCCTTAGGGGCTTATAGATGATGGGAACCCCTTTGGAGTCACCCAGAGAGGTTGACTTTACCCTTCATTTACACAGACATAAAGGGTAAGATTTTAGAACACAGAGGAAAAATAGTTTTGCTAGAAAATAGTTTAGCAATCTCAAAGAAAACATTAACACCTCCATTCATCAAGATTTGCATTTTATCTTCCCGTTTTGATTAAATAATTAATATCTTTTAGTTGCCATGCGATCCCTTAAGAAATGTACTCCAGTCATAGACTAGAGTATATTTTTGTCAAAATGTACTCCACATTTGTCATGTGAATTATGATGAATTTGTTTAGCTCCACAGCCTCCAAGCTCTGCCGACTTCTCAAAAAGTTGGTTGGGACTGGCATAAAAATGCCAAAAGTCACATAGTTTGGTGGAGCTACAAATTTCACAACATTTCAAACAGTTTAAAGGGAACTTGACAGCTGGTGCATGCTGCCCAATGTATGGGCTCCACAGACAGCATGTATCAGGCAATAGCTGTATAATTTTAGCTATATATGTTTGACTCTGAAATGCCGCGATATTTCAGAGAATAATATACTTAACAAGCCACCGGTGAATGAGCTTATAGGAGACTAGTCAGACAGGAGGGTCCCCTGCAGCTTCTTTCCCACTGATCTGTTGGTAGGGAGAAACTTTTCAGTCACTGGCATCAGAAGGGCAGAAGTGAAAATCATACGGGCTAGTGGATCTGACAGCATGTATCAGCTATCAGGTTATAATTCTGGGCTGAGAATTTTTTATTTTTTTTCCCATAAACTCCAAAAATACCATATGAAACAGGTATTACCATCTTGGACATTTGTGAAATATCCACAGAAAGTGCACACCTCTTAGGAATAAACAGATGGTCACACTTTAATTTGTATGGAAGTTACAAAAATTACTGCGCAAGCATGCTAGGCAATTTTCATAACTTGCATACAAATGAATGGAGAGAGCGACATAAGTCGGAGGTCCACAAGTTCTATTCTCAATATAGATGTCATGCTTCTGGATTCAAACCCATGGTTCTGTGGTTGGCATCTCTTTCCTCTGAGCCAAAACAGATACACCTTTTCGATGGGTAGTTTAGTTCTGTTATCTTTGTTTCTGTCAGTTTTGGGTAATAGGTGTTTTTCATTTACTCTGTTTGTCTGTCTTATCATCTTTTGGGTGCAGCTTTAAATACCATCTCCGACTGGTGTTTCCTGCTGAGATCTGGAAGGTCCCGCACGGCTATAAAAAGCGCGCATGGCCGTTCCGCCATGTGCTAGTATAGACTATACTGCTATGTGTGCATGGTGACGGATGTATGACTCTGGTGACTGACTCATTTGAAACCCCTTCCCTCTGATGTTATGCATGGTGATAGGGAATTAGTTTAGTAGTCAGCGCCAGTCAGTGGCAAGCCTTACGCCACTGTGCTCACCGCACCGCTACGCTAGCGTCCGACATCGCGCTTGCCTTCCAGCCTTGTTGCCGAGCGGCAGTGTCCTACGCCGCGCTGTAGTTGCAGCCCCCCTTGGCGCTCGCAGTAGTGACGCCGGACACACGGTAGGTCTAGAAGGACGCAGCTCCTCTGTCTAAGGGCCTGCTCCTGTGACCAGATACCGTGTGTGCATTTTAACTGAACTCTGTGACACTAACAGGTTCAGTGTTCTTTGTGTTTTAGTGTTGCGGCGTCTCTGTGTGTGAACAGAGCCCGCTCTGCGCACTACGGGTGAAGTTGAACCCGTGCGCATTATACCGCCATATTGCTCCTGCCATCACTCAGCAGCGGTTGTAGCACCTACTGCACGGTGGACCCAGAGCGGCGAACGCACTTTATTATCATTTTTATTTAGTGCGTTCCGCCGTTCCTAACAGTTGGATTTCTTCACTGTGCTGTAGTTTGTGTTGGTTGCAGTTGCTTTGTTTGTCATTCCTTAAGGAACTGCTACTCTAGCGATCCTAGGAGCTGTTAAAGACATTCAGGGTAAGCTGGCATCGAGTGGGGGTGTCATTGTGGTACATTAGGGTGCCAACCTTGGTTCAGACATAGACAGACCAGGGCAGAGAAGGGTTTTTCCTAGACTGAACAGGGACCTGTCTGATTAAGTTATTTGTCTTCCTCATTTGTACGTTACCAGTGTGAATGTGCTTTGGCAGTCATAACAATAGATTAGTGAACTGAAATAGATCTGGCACCCCCATCTATGGCATATCCTGTGTTGGTTATACCATAAATGTGCAGGATGGGAATAGTACTTTAATAACAGACATAAATGCACCATGTCAAACCTTATTTAGAACATAATTAGTGTTTTAATCAAAACCCTTTACAAGGTCTCAGATCACACTCTACATGTTCATTTGTCATGTCTCTATGTGACATAGTAACATAGTTTTGAAGGCTGAAGGAAGACCTTATTTCCATCTAGTTCAGCCTATTTTTAGTGCAGCTCTTCTGCATTTTTGATCCTGGGGAAGGCAAAAAAAACCCACAGAGTAGAAGCCAATTTTCTCCATAGGGAAAAAAATTCCTTCCCCTAAGCTGGGTCAACCATCTACCTATAATATTATGTTATTCGTAACCTTCTATACTGTTACTCACACGAAAAGCATCCATTCCTTTCTTAAATTCATTCAGTGAGTTGGCCATCACCACTTCCTCAGGAAGAGAATTCCAG
The DNA here is from genome assembly GCF_039654945.1 of Dendrobates tinctorius. Taxonomy (NCBI): domain Eukaryota; kingdom Metazoa; phylum Chordata; class Amphibia; order Anura; family Dendrobatidae; genus Dendrobates; species Dendrobates tinctorius. The sequence continues at coordinate 8,294,402 of NW_027361739.1, read as the reverse complement.
AGCCTCACTGCTCTTACCGTGAAGAACCCTCTTCTATGCTGGTGCAGAAATTGTCTTTCCTCCAAACAAAGAGAATGCCCCCTTGTTCTTGTCACAGTCCTTGGTACAAACAGTTCATTGGAGAGATCTCTGTATAGCCCTCTGATATACTTGTACATATATATTAGGTCTCCCCTAAGTCTTCTCTTTTCTAGAGTAAATAGACCTAATTTTGATAACCTTTCTGGGTATTGTAGTGAACTAACTCCATTTATCATTTTAGTAGCCCGCCTTTGAACCCTTTCAAGTTCAGTAATGTCTTTCTTGAGCACCGGTGTCCAAAATTGCACACAAAACTCCAAGTGTGGTCTGACGAGTGATTTGTACAGAAGGAGAATTATGTTTTCATGTCGTGTCCCCAGACCTCTTCTAATGCATCCCATGACCCTATTTGCTTTGGTGGCAGCTGCCTGACACTGGGCACTCCAATTTAGCTTCTTATTGACTAAGATGCCTAAGTCTTTTTCCATGTCTGATTTCCCCAGCAGTTTCCCAATTAGTAAGTAATTATAGCATCTGTTTCTCCTTCCCATGTGCATAACCTTACACTTATCTGTGTTAAACCTCCTTTGCCATTTTCAGCCCAATTCTCCAATTTACTCAAATCTGTCTGTAGTTGCAAACTGTCCTCCTTTGTGTTAACTACCTTACATAGTTTTGCATCATCTGCAAATACTGATATTTTACTGTGTAAGGCTAGTTTCACACTTGCTTTTTTTTGCAGCGCGTTTTTCCCGCAAAAAAACGCATTGAAAAAACGCATACATAAGCATACAACTGCTGCGTTTTTTTCAAGCATTTTTATGAGCATGCATGAAAAAAACGCAGCGTTTTTATGCGTTTGTATGCGTTTTTAGCGCGTTTTTACCGCGTTTGCGTTTTTTTCCAACATTTTTAGGTGGCCCCTCACACTACCCAAACCATGACTTTACTAACCCTAACCCTGACCCTAACCCTAACCCTAACCCTGACCCTAACCCTAACCCTAACCCTGACCCTAACCCTTAACCAAATCATACTTAACCCTAACCCAAACCCTAAACCCTAACTAACCCTAACCCTAACCCTAACCCTGACCCTGACCCTAACCCTGACCCTAACCCTAACCCTAACCCTAACCCTGACCCTAACCCTAACCCTAACCCTGACCCTAACCCTTAACAAAACCATAATTAACCCTAACCCTGACCCTGACCCTGACCCTAACCCTAACCCTAACCCTAACCCTAACCCTAATCCTGACCCTAACCCTGACCCTAACCCTAACCCTAACCCTAACCCTGACCCTAACCCTTAACAAAACCATACTTAACCCTAATCCTGACCCTAACCCTGACCCTAATCCTTAACAAAACCATACTTAACCCTAACCCTAACCCTAACCCTGACCCTAACCCTAACCCTAACCCTAACCCTAACCCTTAACAAAACCATACTTAACCCTAACCCTGACCCTAACCCTGACCCTAACCCTAACCCTAACCCTGACCCTAACCCTTAACAAAACCATACTTAACCCTAATCCTGACCCTAACCCTGACCCTAATCCTTAACAAAACCATACTTAACCCTAACCCTGACCCTAACCCTAACCCTGACCCTAACCCTAACCCTAACCCTAACCCTGACCCTAACCCTTAACAAAACCATACTTAACCCTAATTCTGACCCTAACCCTGACCCTAATCCTTAACAAAACCATACTTAACCCTAACCCTAACCCTGACCCTAACCCTAACCCTAACCCTAACCCTAACCCTTAACAAAACCATACTTAACCCTAATCCTGACCCTAACCCTGACCCTAATCCTTAACAAAACCATACTTAACCCTAACCCTGACCCTAACCCTAACCCTAACCCTGACCCTAACCCTAACCCTAACCCTAACCCTGACCCTAACCCTTAACAAAACCATACTTAACCCTAATTCTGACCCTAACCCTGACCCTAACCCTTAACCAAACCATACTAAACCCTAACCCTGACCCAAAACCCAACCCTAACCCTGACCCTGACCCTAACCCTAACCCTAAACCCCCTTAACTAACCCTAACTCTAACTCAAACCCCTAAATTCCATGGTTAAAAAAAAAAAACGCATATGCAAAAAAACGCTTACATGAGCATGCCAGTGCGCACATATGCGCATCCATAGGCTATAATGGCCATTTTTAGCGCAAAATGTGCGCATATGTGCGCATGCGCTTTTTTGCAGGGCCAAAAAATGCAACATGATGCGTCTGGAAAATCCAATCGCACACCCCAAAAAAACGCAGCGCATGAAAATCGCATACATGCGCTTACAAGCGCGCAGGTATGCGCACCCATGTTAAAGATAGGGGAAAAAACGCATGCGCAGGTTAGCGTTTTTTTCCAGCGCTAAAAAACGCAAATGTGAAACCAGCCTAAGCCATCCACTAGATCATTAATAAATATATTAAATAGTAGGGGGCCCAGTACAGAACCCTGTGGTACCCCACTAGTAACCCTGGCCCAATCTGAGTATGCCCCATTAATAACCATTCTTTGTTTTCTATCACTAAGCCAGCTACCTACCCATCTACACACATTTTCCCCTAGCCCAAGCTTTCTCATCTTACTTACCAATCTTTTCTGTGGGACAGTGTCAAATGCTTTAGAGAAGTCGAGATAAATGACATCCAATGATTTTCCTTGGTCCATTTGAGACCTTACATCCTCACAGAAGCTGATCAGTTTAGTTTGACAGGAGCGATCCTTCATAAATCCATGTTGGAGTTAAACATTTAGATATTCCATAATGGTATCCCTTAGAAACCCTTCAAAAATTTAACCCACAACAGATGTTAAGCTTACCGGCCTATAGTTTCCAGGTTCCCTTTTACACCCCTTTTTGAATATTGGTACCACATTTGCTTGCCGCCAATCAAAAGGAACAGACCCTGTTTCTATAGAGTCTTTAAATATAAGGAATAGAGGCCTGTCTATCACATTACTTACTCCCTTAATACCCGAGGGTGAATGCCATCAGGGCCTGGTGATTTGTCAATTTTAATCTTAGTAAGGCGGTTCTGCACTTCTTCCTGGGTTAGGCAGGTAATACTTAATGGGGAGTTTACATTATCACTCTGCATTTCCCCTGGCAAATCCTTTTCCTGTGTGAACACTGTTGAGAAAAAAGTATTTTAAACATTTGCTTTACCCACATCGCTCTCTATGATTTCACCCTCATTGTTCTTTAACCCCTTAATCCCATATGACGTACTATCCCGTCCATGTGCCCTTGGACTTAATTCCCAGGGATGGGATAGTACGTCATAGCGATCAGCGGCGCCCACGTGGTGAGCGCCGCTGATCGCGGCCGGGTGTCAGCTGATTATCACAGCTGACACCCGGCACAATGTGTCAGGGGCAGTCACGGATCACCCCCGACACGTTAACCTCTTGCATAACGCGATCAAACACGATCGCGGTGTACCGGGGGTTAAAGGGAAGCATCGGCAGGGAGGGGGCTCCCTCCGTGCTTCCCTGAGCCCCCCACGGCAGCGCAATGTGCAGCGCTGCTGCGGGGGGCTCCTTCCCTGCAGGCCCCCGAATCCAAGATAGTGACGGGGACCTTCGGGGGGCCTGCAGGGAGCCAGCTTCCTCAGTGCCTGCAAAGCGCAGGCATGAATATTGTGGAATATTGTGGAATATTGTGTCCAGTTTTGGGCACCACATTTTAAAAAAGACATCAACAAACTGGAGCAAGTTCAGAAAAGAGCGACCAGAATGGTGACCGGTCTGCAAACCCTGTCTTATGAGGAAAGGTTGCAGGATTTGGGAATGTTTAGTTTGCAAAAGAGAAGACTGAGAGGAGACTTAATAGCTGTCTACAAATATCTAAAGGGCTGTCACATTGTAGAAGGATCAACTTTATTCTCATTTGCACAAGGAAAGACTAGAAGCAATGGGATGAAACTGAATGGGAGGAGACACAGATTAGATATTAGAAAAACCTTTTTGACAGATAGAGTGATCAATGAGTGGAACAGGCTGCCACGAGAAGTGGTGAGTTCTCCTTCAATGGAAGTCTTCAAACAGAGGCTGGACAGACTGCTGACTGGGATGATTTAGCGAATCCTGCTTTGAGCAGGGGGTTGGACCAGATGGCCCAGGAGGTCCCTTCCAACTCTACGATTCTATGATTCTATGATTCTATGATTCTATGACTGCCTGTGACAGATCGATCTGTCACAGGACAGTGATGTACCACCTGGGACAATGTAATAAAGTTAAAAAAAAGTGTTAAAATAAATTTTAAAAAATCGCCAAATAAATTTGAAAAAAAACAAGGTATTCCCCCAATAAACTCATTTTTTGCAAATAAAAAAAAAACAATAAAAGTACACATATTTGGTATCGCCGCGTCCATAACGACCTGCCCTATAAAACTGTCCCATTAGTTAACCCCTTTAGCGAACCCCTTAAAAAATAAAAATAAACGAAGCAAAAAAAATGACGCATATAAATATCCATGGTACCGCTGAAAACGTCATCGTGTCCCGCAAAAAACGAGCCACCATACAGCATCATCAGCAAAAAAATAAAAAAGTTATAGCTCGCAGAATAAAGCGATGCAAAAATAATTATTTTTTATATAACATAGTTTTCATTGCATAAAACTGACAAAACATAAAAAAATGACCTAAATGAGGTATCGCTGTAACTGTACAGACCCAAAGAATAAAACCGCTTTATCAATTTTATTGCACGCGGAACGGTGTAAATGCACCCCCCAAAAGAAATTCATGAAATGCTGGTTTTTGTTCATTCTGCGTCCCAAAAATCGGAATAAAAAGCAATCAAAAAATGTCACGCGCCCGAAAATGGTACCAATAAAAAAGGCAAATCGTCCCGCAAAAAATAAGACCTCACATGACTCGGTGGGTCAAAATACGGAAAAATTATAGCTCTCAATATGTGGTGATGCAAAAACTATTTTTACAATGAAAAGCGTCTTTTAGCGTGTGATAGCTGCCAAACATAAAAACCAACCATAAATAGTAAATCAAACCCCCCGTTATCACCCCCTTAGTTAGGGAAAAATAATAAAATTAAAAGAAAATGTATTTATTTCCATTTTCCCATTAGGGTTAGGGCTAAGGCTAGGGCTAGGGCTAGGGTTAGGGCCAGGGCTAGGGTTAGGGCTAGGGTTAGGGCTAGGATTAGGGTTAGGGCTAGGGTTAGGGCTGAGATTAGAGTTAAGGGTGTGTTGGGGTTAGGGTTGTAGATAGAATTTTGGGTTTCCACTGTTTGGGCATATCAGGTGCTCTCCAAATGCAACATTGCATCTGATCTCAATTCCAGCCAATTCTGAGTTGAAAAAGTCAAATGGTGGTCCTTCCCTTCCAAGCTCTGCCATGCGCCCAAACAGTGTTTTACCCCCACATATGGGGTATCAGTCTACTCAGGACAAATTGCAAAACAACTTTTGGGGTCCAATTTCTCCTGTTGCCCTTAGGAAAATAAAAAATTGGGGGCAAAAATATAATTTTTGTGGAAAAAAATGATTTTTTTATTTTCATGCCCGGGCGTTACAAACTTCTGTGAAGCACTTGGGGGTTCAAAGTGCTCACCACACATCTAGATAAGTTCCGTGGGGGATCTAGTTTCCAAAATGGGGTCACTTGTGGGGAGTTTCAATAGTTTAGGTACATCAGGGGCTCTCCAAACGCACATGACACCCGCAGACATTCCATCAAAGTCTGCATTCCAAAACGTCACTACTTCCCTTCCGAGACCCGACGTGTGCCCATACAGTACTTTTCTCCCACATATGGGGTATCAGCGTACTCAGGACAAATTGGACAACAACTTTTGGGGTCCAATTTCTCCTGGTACCCTTGGGAAAATAAAAAAAATTGGTGACTAAAAGATCATGTTTGTTGAAAAAATACGATTTTTTTATTTTCACGCCCGGGCGTTATAAACTTCTGTGATGCACTGGAGGGGTCAAAGCGCTCACCACACATCTAGATAAGTTCCTTGGGGGGTCTAATTTCCAAAATGGTGTCATTTGTGGGGGGTTTCCACTGTTTTGGTACATCAGGGGCTCTCCAAACGCGACATGGTGTCCGATCTCAATTCCAGCAAAAAACGTCAAATGGCGCTGCTTCCCTTCTGAGCTCTGCCATGCACCCAAATAGTGGTCTACCCCCACATATGGGGTATCAGCGTACTCAGGACAAATTGCACAATAACTTTTATGGTCCTGTTACCCTTGGAAAAATAAGAATTGAGGGTGAAAAGATCCTTTTTGTGGAAAAAATATGATTTTTTAATTGTACCGCTGTACGTTATAAACTTCTGTGAAGCCATTGGGGGTTCAAAGTTCTCACCACACATCTAGATAAGTTCCTTGGGGGGTCTAGTTTCCAAAATGGTGTCATTTGTGGGAGGTTTCCACTGTTTTGGTGCATCAGGGGTTTTCCAATCACGACATGGTGTCCGATCTCAATTCCAGCCAAAAACGTCAAATGGCGCTGCTTCCCTTCCGAGCTCTGCCATGCGCCCAAATAGTGGTTCACCCCCACATGTGGGGTATCAACGTACTCAAGACAAATTGCACAATAACTTTTAGGGTCCTGTTACCCTTGGGAAAATAAAAATTGGGGTGAAAAGATCATTTTTGTGGAAATAATATGATTTTTTAATTGTACCACTGTACGTTATAAACTTCTGTGAAGCCCTTGTGGGTTCAAAGTTCTCACCACATATCTAAATAAGTTCCTTGGGGGGTCTAGTTTCCAAAATGGGGTCACTTGTGGGGGATTTCCACTGTTTAGGTACATCAGGGGCTCTCCAAACGTGACATGGCGTCCGATCTGAATTCCAGCCAATTTTGCATTGAAAAAGTCAAACGGCGCTCCTTCCCTTCTGAGCTAAGCCATGCGCCGAAACAGTGGTTCCCCCCAACATATCAGGTATCACCGTACTCAGAACAAATTGCACAATAAACTTTGCTGTCCAATTTCTCCTGTTACCCTTGGTAAAATAAAAAAATTGAACCTGAAGTATTTTTTTTGTGAAAAAAGTTAAATGTTCATTAATTTCAAATATTCAAAAAATTCCTGTGACGCACCTAAAGGGTTAATAAACTTCTTGAATGTGGTTTTGAGCTCCTTAAGGGGTGCAGTTTTTAGAATGGTGTCACTTTTGGGTATTTTCTATCATATAGACCCCTCAAAGTGGCTTCAAATGTGATGTGGTCCGTAAAAATAAAATGGTGTTGCAAAAATGAGAAATCGCTGGTCAATTTTTAACCCTTATAACTTCCTAACAAAAAAAAAAATTTTGGTTCCAAAATTGTGCTGATGTAAAGTAAACATGTGGGAAATGTTACTTATCAAGTTTTTTGTGTGCCGTATCTCTGTGATTTAAGTGCATAAAAATTCAAAGTTGGAAAATTGCGAAATTTTCTACATTTTTGCCAAATTTCTATTTTTTTCACAACTAAACGCAAGTTATTTGAATGAAATTTTACCACTAACATGAAGTACAATGTGTCATGAGAAAACAATGTCAGAATCACCGGGATCCATGGAAGCGTTTCAGAGTTATTACCTCATAAAGGGACAGTGGTCAGAATTGTAAAAATTGGCCCGGTCATGAACGTGCAAACCACCCTTGGGGCTTAAGGGGTTAAAGGGCCGACACCATCAATTTTAATCATTTTACTGTTTATATAATTAAAGAATAGTTTGGGGTTTGTTTTCCTTTCCTTAGCAATGAGTCTCTCAGTTTCCACTTTTGCTAAATGTATTTGTTTTTTACACATTTTATTTTTCTCTATATAACTTTTTAATGCTTCTTCGTTGCCTTCTTGTTTTAGCTTCTTAAATGCCTTGTTTTTGTTATTTATTGCCCTTTTTACATCCTTATTTAGCCACATTGGTGTTCTCCTGTTCCTAGCCCTTTTATTTCTGTACGGTATAGCTAGCTCGCAGTGGGTGTGTAAAACTGATTTAAATATTTCCCATTTATTTTCTGTGCTCCTATTTTTGAGGACATTGTCCCAATCAATTCGGCGAAGGTCCTCTCTAAGCTGATCAAACTTTGCTTTCCTGAAATTCAGCGTTTTCATAACCCCCTTCCAGGGCACCTTACTGAAGGACAAGTGGAATTGTATTATATTGTGGTCACTGTTCCCTAGGTGCCCATCGACTCGTACTTCTGTTATTCTATCTGGCCTGTTGCTTAAAATTAAGTCCAGAAGGGCTGTCCCTCTAGTTGGGCCCTGCACAAGTTGTGACAGATAATTATCCTTGGTCACTGACAGAAATTGGTTTCCTTTCTGAGATACTCAGGTTTCAGTTTCCCCGTCTATGCCGGGGTCGTTGAAGTCCCCCATAATAATCACCTCATTTTGATTTCCTGCTTTGTCTATTTGTTTCAATAATACATTTTCAGTGGTTTCTGTTGTATTTGGTGGCTTATAACAAACCTCTATGAGGATTTTATTACTTTTCCCTCCTTGTATCTCCACCCATAGAGACTCCACCTCTTCATTTCCCTCTTGTATATCTTCTCTTAGTGTGGGCTTTAAAGTGGACTTTATCTATAGACAGACTCCACCCCATTTCCTTTTTTTTTTTGCGATCCCTCCTAAACAAATCATATCCTTGCAAGTTAGCCGCCCAGTCATAGCTGTCGTCTAACCATGTCTCAGTTATTCATACTATGTCGTATTTTTCCTCATACATTACCAACTCCAGATCTTCAATCTTATTGGTCAGGCTTCTTGCGTTGGTCAGCATGCAGGAAAGAAGTTTTGCTTCATTTTTCTTAGCTTCCTTCTGAGTACCCTGTCTTGTGTCATCTTTACCACATCTAGTATCCTGGATTAGTTTATCCTTCTGCTGCATGTTCTTGTCTGCTGTTTTTCCTCCCATCCCCTCTTCTTCTAGTTTAAAGCCCTCCTGATGAGTGTGGCAAGTCTTCTGGTGAATGTGTGTTTCCCAGGTTTTGTGAGGTGTATCCCATCTCTTGCGAGAATTCCATCGTAGAGGTAATTCACGCCATGGTCCAAGAATCCAAATCCTTGCTGCCTGCACCACCGTCGCAGCCAGTTGTTCACCTCTAGTATCCTATTCCATCTTCTGATGCCATGACCATCGACTGGGAGGATTGATGAGAAAACAACCTGTACGTTCCGTTCCTTTATTTTCTTCCCCAGAATTTCAAAGTCATCGCAGATAGTTGGTAGGTCATTTCTTGCCATGTCGTTTGTGCCTACATGTATTAGTATGAAAGGGTAGTCGTCCTTGGATTTGAGGATAGTTGGTATCCTGTTGGCCACATCCTTGATTTTTGCTCCTGGGAGGCAGCATACTTCTCGTGCGGTTATGTCCGGCGTGCAGATAGTTGCCTCCGTGCCTCTTAGTAGTGAGTCGCCCATAACTACCACTCTTCTTTTCTTTCCGGACGCACTGCTTGTTGCTCGTGAGTGTTTTTGAGTGTAATTTGTTTCCGCTTTTGTTGACAGAGTAACTTCTTTTGTTGATAGTGTGTCTTCTCTTGTAGATACGGTATCATCCTGAGCTGTGCCATTTTCGTTCTCCAGCATGAGGGATTCATATTGGTTGCTAAGCTGTGTGGGTGGTGATGACTACTTGATCCGTTTGCCACTTTTCAGCCTCTGTATGTGCTCTGAAGCTTTTCTCACTTTCTGTATCCTGAATGGTTGCTTCTGCTTCATCCAAGAAGTCCTCATGTTCTTTAATTACCTTCAATGTTGCTATTCTTTCTTCCAGTCCCTGCACCTTTTCCTCTAAGAGGGCAACAAGTTTGCACTTCTGACAGGTAAAGTTGAGTTTTCGGGCCGGAAGATCCGTAAACATGTAGCATGTGTTGCAGGTGACCATGTGGATTTTCTTCTCTTCCATATTGCTATTGCTGATGCAGGCTATGATGGGTGGAAACTCGCGCAGGTTTTGCAATGTCCTCAAAAAGCGAGACCCGGCAAGTCCCAGCGATCGATCAGCTTTAGGCGACTCTTCTCCTCTCCCCAGAATGCACCGGAAATATGCAGATGAGCTTCCTGCGTCTCCAATCCCTGGTTTTGTGATGTCCTCAAACAGCGAGACCTGGCAAGTCCCAGCGATCGATCAGCTTAAGGCGACTCTTCTCTTCCCAGAATGCACCGGAAATATGCAGATGAGCTTCCTGCATATTTCCGGTGCATTCTGGGACAACAGCACCCAGTAAGGATGGTTTCACACATTAGTTTTTTTTTGTATGTGTGCCACTTGATATTTTCTTGGATAGATCTCAGATCCATTTCAGTGACTGTACCTTTTAGCTTGTTCTTTGTTTGCTGACTTATTGTTTACTATAAAACAATAAAAGCAAATAGAAAAGGTCCTACTTTGATCTGTGTTGCAAATCAAAAGCACCAATGCAAGTCAAAAATCCTGTAAAAAAATGGATAGAACACAGATGTCATCCATATTTTAATGTTTTAAGCCCCCTTCACACGTCCATTTTTTAAGTCCATATTCAATCTGTTTTTTAAGGACCGCAAACATGGACACACGCACACCCATTGTATTCAGTGGTGGTGTGCACATGTCAGGTTTTTCACACGGACCATGTCAGTTTTTCATAAGCTGCACAGACAAAATGTGTGCCACATACCGGAGCCTGGGAAGAAGCGGCCCAGGCACCGGCTGCTGAAGGCAGCTCTCATCATTGTCGCTAGGTCTACCTGAGAATAGCGTGACCAGACAACATTTTTGGGAGTTGTATTTAGCATCTGCTGTGTCCCTCCTGTGTAAAATAAAGAATTAAATAAAAAATGGTGGGGGTTCCTGCGTAATTTTCTGAACCAGCAGAGGGAAAGCCGACGGCTGGGGCTTATGTTAATAATCTGGGAAAGGGTACAATCTCCCAAAATGTTCCCAGGCTATTAATAACAGCTCACAGCCGTTTGCTTAGCTTTCACTGGTGAATTTACGGGGAATCTCAGAAAAAAAATGACGTACGGTCCCCCTATAAATTCAAACCATCAAAGGCTAAACAAATAACTATGGGTTGATATTAATAGCCTGGGGAGGTCATTTTTTTCTGGTGTCCCCCATCAACTCACCGGTATAGGCTAAGCAAACAGCTGTGAGCTGTCATTAATAGCCTGGGAATGTTTTGGGATATTGTCCATTTTCTCAGATTATTAATATCAACCCCCAGCCATAGGCTTTCCCTTTGCTGGTTATGAAAATTTTTTTCCATGCTGCTCATAACAAATTGATATGTCTGCAGGTGACATGTGCACACAGCCATTGAATACAATGGCGTGCATATGTCTGTATTTAAAAAAAAAAAACAGACGACGTATGTACACAAAAAATTAACATGTGAAGGAGTCCTAATGGGTAGGAGAATTAAGTTGTTAAGAGAAAAACGAACACAACAAGGATTTTAAAAACTGAAAAATTAGTGAGTGTTTGTTTACATACAGCAAAAAAAAATAATGCGCGAAACCTGCCTAAATTTTGCGACGATCAAACAGTTAAAAATGCTCAGGTAGCTAGCACTGTAATTACCATTAGGGCTGCTGTGAGTAATGCCGCACTTCATATACATAATCAACGCCATGGCTGATGGCTATAATAATGTGATTTGCCTCTAAGCTTTTGTGTGCTGACACAATTATGGCGCAATGAATATTTGAAAAGTGCGGGGTGATTATAATACAGGAGAATATTTCAGCATACCAATGTGTATACATGTACATAATGGTGATTAAAATCATCTTGTTTAATTGGATTAGTAAATGTAACTTTTTGCTGAGGTTGTAATTTTTAATAAAAGCGGCTGAAATTGTAAATTGAACGGTGACTATTATAACAGCAAATAGCCCGATGCGCTCCTTATTAATGTCTTTGTTTTTTAATCATTTAAGCATACTTCCAGAAATGGCAATACTTATGTACAGTGTAATGTTAGCCCAGGGCTACACGCTGCAGCGAGTCTTCTACTTTATCCTATGGGAAAAAGTCACAAGTAACCTTCTGACTTTTGTCAAATTTTCCAAATTGCGTAGCCAGCCATAGCCTTAGGGTCTATACAAGTGGCAAAATGTGCCTTGGTAAGCCTAACCTATTACTGCAAAAACAAAAAAATGAGCCGAGCATACGATGGTATACATGTAATTCATAAGGACACGTTCACACAATGGCCATTTCACAAACGAGAGAAAAAACAAAATATATACCCTGCAGTGAGTAAATAAGTAAAAAGTAATGGTACATGTAAATACCATACGGTACCTGGTTAACGCTATTTTGATCAAAGTGCCCTTATTCACTCAGTCTTAATACTATCGACAGGATAGGACCATCCCGATTGGGTACACCTTGTCGTGGTAAGATGGCTTTTACCTTATGTTATTTCTATGTACTATTACTACACTTATTTACTTTCTATAAGGTACATGCTAATTTTGCTTTTTTGTGTGTTTTATAATGTATTATTGGAAAAACTTCAAAGAGAAATGACCTTCATAAGATAGCGGAAGGTGTCATGATCTTTTCACTGATTCAATCTGTCTGTTTGAAGAAGAAAAAATAACTTTTGTGTCCCCTTGTCTGACAATTTGCATGATCATCCACCATACACAATTCACGATTTCTCCCACTTCGGCCTTTACCGAAAGTACTTGTTGTCATAAGTGATATGATTTAAGCAGACAGAACCTTTCTTTTTTACAGCGCATGCCTGTGCTCTTATCAACTGCGCTGCCGATGTATGTATGTATGATGATGTCTATTGCGATGAGTAGTATATTAGGAGAAGGTCCAAGCAGTAAAAAGTATATTGTAAGCACGTGATGGGACACGTCATAAGAAGAGTTGAGTATCACTTGACCAGTAGTGAAAATAGCGGACCCATGGGAAAATTAATTTAGTGATGAGCGCGCATACTCGTTGCTCGGGTTTTCCCGAGCATGCTCGGGTGTCCTCCGAGTATTCTGGCGTGCTCGGAGATTTAGTTTTTGTCCAAGCAGCTGTATGATTTACGACTGCTAGACAGTGTGAATACATGTGGGGATTCCCTAACAAACAGGCATTCCTCACTTGTATTCAGCCTGTCCAGCAGCCACAAATCATGCAGCTGCATCGTCTCCGAGCACACCAGAATACTCAGAGGACACCCGAGCATGCTCGGGAAACCCGAGTAACGAGTATACTCGCTCATCACTAAAAGCGATCAATAAGCAATATTAAAAAATACATGACAATTGAATATAAAAAATCAAAGTATCTCTTATTACCCTTTTTTTAATACCAACTTATTTCAAATGTGGCCTCTAATACACCAGCTGCACCTTAGGCTAGCTTCAGACTAGCGTTTTTGCTCACAGCGCACTGCGCCGCTAAGCCCCGCCCCCTGCCGCGCCCCCTCCGGTCATCTCCGCCTAGAGTCGCACATTGCTGCATGCGATCTGCACACCCTATAACTATATGTCACCCCTGAGGAAGAAGTGGTTTTTCACTTTGAAACGCGTTGGGAATAAATAGTTAAAGTTTCTCATGTGGTGATTTTATCCTGGTCTCAGCAGCGCACAGTAAGCCTAAATATCTTATCCAAAAGGAGTCATACCCTATCTTTAGCATAGGGTGTGCAGACCGTTCGCTGGCCGTGCGCTAGTAGGATTTTGCGTGCGCTGTGCCCTTTAGACGGTGCCCTGACGTGCGCCGAACGCACCATGTTGCATTTAGGTGCGCTCGGAGCACCGTCAAAAGGGCACAGCGCACGCAAAATCCTACTAGCGCATGGCCAGAGCACGGTCTGCGCACCCTATGCTAAAGATAGGGTGTGCAGATCGCATGCAGCGATGTGCGACACTAGGCGGAGATGACCGGAGGCAGGGGGCGGGGCTTAGCGGCGCCGTGCACTGCGAGCAAAAATGCTAATCTGAAGCTAGCCTTACTTTTACCTTCCAAAGAGGGTCCTGATTACTGATCTCTTAACAATTTTTTTCTCTATAAGGCTTGTTTATGGCACCTGTCACTAACCTAGAATTTCCAATTGAGATAATTTATTAGATTTTGAAAGTATCTACCAGATAGTGAGAAAATGTCTCATCAAGTATGCCCTCTCCTCTGTAATCACAGTCTCAACCATTCTCATACCATGACTTCCGTACTTAACATTTGTGATTCTGGAAAGTTGCGCGATGTGGAAAGGAACTAGTCAAAATATCATCCTAAGACCTCATTCAGATGTCTTTTTTTTGTCTCCAAAAAAACTGGAATCGTTTTCCACCGGCATGCTGGATCAGATTTCCATCCACTTTTAGTCCATTTGTCTGTGTTGACTACCATTTATCATCAAACCTTTAATTACCCATTAAACAGTAAAAATTGTTTAACCGACCCATTCCCATAGACTTAAATGGTCAAGTGTGATTATGGCTCGGATCAAAAAAGAACATATTGCTGTTACTTTGTGAACACTCGGTCACCAATAAAACATGAAAATGTGAACAGCCTCATTAATTACAATGGGTATTTATCTGTGAAAAACACAGATTGGACACTCAGCTTGCAGTGAACAGTGCTCCTGATCCTTAAAGGGGGTCTCTTCAAGTAGTAATCAATAACTAACTAAACAAAATGTGGTTATAAATAAAATTAATGAATACATTCATTGAGCAAATTAGACTGTTTTTATATAGGGAGGTAATCACTACAGAATTAAAATGGCTGCCACTTTACTTCACTGATAGAAACTGTCCTAGAATGTTAGCACTGTGCCAGTGAGTATAGGCAGTAGATTGCTCTGTTCTGCCTCTATTGTGAAGAACGTGTGCTCCCAGTGGATATTTTGAACTAATACTGGAGATACCAGGGGTGCTGAGGTAAGAAGAGGCTGCTCACACTGTTTTCCATCATGTATCTTTGATTTAATCCTTGATATACCAGGAGGCGTGAGAGAAAAAGATGCTGCTCACACAGCTGTCTACCCTGTCTGTCTGCCCTAATACTGGATATACCAAGAGACCTTAGGTAAGAAGAGGCTGCTCACACTGCTGTCCACCCTATCTGTTTGCCTTAATGCTGGAGATATCAGGGTTGCTGAGATAAGAGGTTGCTCACACTGCTGTTCAACCTGTCTATGTGATCTAATACTGGAGATACCAGGAGAGCTGAGGTAAGAAGAGGCTACTCACACGGCTGTGCACCCTGTCTATCTGATCTAATACTGGAGATACCAGGGGTGCTGAAGTAAGAAGAGGCTGCTCACACTGCTGTTCACCCTGTATATGTGATCTAATACTGGAGATAAAAGGAGAGCTGAGGTAAGAAGAGGCTGCTCACATGACTGTCCACCCTGTCTGACCTAGCACAGGAAATATCAGGAAGGCTGAAGTAAGAAGAGGCTGCTCACACTGCGGTCAACCCTGTCATTCTTATCTAATACTGAAGATACCAGTGGCGCCGAGTTAAGAAGACGCTGCTCACACTGTTGTCCAACATTTCTTTCTGAAAGACAGTACATGGTACAAGTTCTACTGCAAAGGCTAACGGAAACTGATTCTAACATTCTAGGACAGATTTCTTCCCTTGACAAAATTATTGTGATCTTCTAATTAAAAGTGCTGTACTTGGGAATTTATTTATAATGACATTTCTTTTAGTCATTTATTTTTTTTTGCCATTTTTAAGAGAATCCCCTATATTTAGGACTAGAGATGGGCGAAACCAAACAGTAAAGTTCGGGGTCCGTACTAAACACCTACCGTTCGGGCGCGAACCCCGAACACGGACTTCACCAGGAAGTTTTACATTGTGTAATGTATAACACAGCACTGTTACTCATATCTATCCACATCAACAATCCAAGCTTGAGAAAGACCTGTATTATAGGGTGGAAATGTCACATTTTGTGGATTGCCTTGTAAATAAAGTATTCATCTGATTGCAAATTTGTAGTGTCGAGTACTTTACATTACTAGCCATACCGAGTGGAACCCTTACTCGAGCACCATATTGTGAGAGTGCCGTACATCCATTTTTATTCTTTCGGCTCTACATATGAACATTTTTACATAAGTAAGATAGTCTTCCATCAAAGTCTCTGACCCCTGGAAGGTTGTTAATTATACTTTTTTTTATTATTCTTTTTTTTATTTTTGGTCATGAGTGAGTTAACACAGCAATATATTGTCAGCCATCAATTCACTCTGTTCACAATGTGAAAAAAATGAGATTTTTGCAGTAATAGTACACAATGTTGCAGTGTCTCCTGACCTTAAATTTCATGTGCAATAAAAGTTAACAAACACTGTAAATTCTATAGACAGCGGACCAGGGTGCAATATATCTGAAAGCAGAATCACAGCACAAAATTAATGGGCAACCTTACTGTGCGGAGTCAGCTATGAGAGCGGTATGACTAAGATTGTCTTGCTCGCCAGTCACCCATGTGTGGACCCCGGAGAAGACGGTGTTATTAACTTACTGAACCTGCAGGCTGATGATATATTACTTCAGGTCTAACATTTCTCACAGATCCACACATGATCTAGGAGAAGAAGTTAAGCTATAAAACGGAGACCTTTGTGCCTTGTTGGCCATTTTTAGGTAAGGTTCTGTCTAAAAAAAGTAGAAGTGTTTCTTCTTTTTCTTTTAAGGGGGTTGTCTGGCACTGATTACTTTCACATTGGAGATGATTTGCGCCAATGACGTTACGCCACATACCTGCCGAGACATGTGCACGATCGGTAGGTATCCTGTAATGTCTCCATTTCTGATGAACAAGACACGTGTCAAACAACTGTTGATTGCGCACTTGTCTCAGCAGGTATGTGGGGTCATAAAGTCATCAACTGAGATGAGAGAATTTATTAGAGTGGAATTGAGTTCTACTTTTTTTGTAATTCGCTTCTGTGTATAATCAGCAAAATAGGAGAATCCGGATGCAATTTTGCTGAATGGTAAAGGGCCATCAAAAGATTTAAAAAAAAAGCCTCGTACTCACCTTACCGCTCACCTCCCCAGCCCCACCTTCACGCAGAGCTGCTAGATCCAGCACAGTGGGCTCTGCCATTTGCCCATTTTCATGTGGTTTTGATGTCATGCATGGTAAGAACCAGTAAGTTACTAATAGCAAGACAGCAGAAGCTTCTCCAAATGTCCTTTTAAAGGAAACTTTTTGCTGCCTAATCAGAGAGCAGCATAAGGTAGAGACAGAGACCTTAAATCCAGTGATGTGACACTTACTGAGCTGCTTTGTGTAGTTTTGATTAAATCACTGTTTTATCAGGAGGAAATTATCACTAAAGGACTAGTAAACCTGCTGCCAGTTAGTCCAAACCCACCCCAACATTGATTGGCAGCTTTCTGCATTATGCTAGTGAACATAGAAAGCTGTCAATCAGTGATGTGGGCGGGGTTATACAGCGCTCAGCATTCATAGAACTGCTAGATTTGCAGCAGGTAAAACAGTGTTTCTATCAAAACTGCAGCAAGCAGCCTAGTAAGTGGCATATTGCTGTGATCAGGGTCTCTTTTCCTTCATTTTGCTGCTGTTACATGATGCGGAGCGGTAGACGTGGGCAAGGTTCTAATATTTTCCACCCTGGCATGTTACATGGAGGTGGGGGTCCTAGCTGGGTGTGTGTGGGGTGCTAAGCCCTTGCAGGCCGCATATAACTGATTATTTGGGTTGGCTAGGACCAGGTGTTTGTCAGTTCAATGAGCGAGACCACCAGTCAAAAATAACTTTTTACTCAACGATAACTTGGGAGGGATTGTATACAGGAGATAGAGGGTACATATCTTCATGAACGTTTCCTTTACAATACTGAGCATTTTTTCCCACACTCAGTTTCAATTCCTTCCTCTTTACTCTCTTGTTCTTTATCTTCAGTGTTCCTTTACACTTCACCACAACCCAGGTCCAGACACGTAGCTAGGGTTTTGGTTCTCGGTGAGCCCCTAAGGTAACCTTGATTACAACTGGGTGACGCACCCTAATAGTGGAGGAGAGCCTCAGCAGATGACTGCGCTGTTGCTGAAAATAATCTCTATATAAAGACCAATATTTATACTACCGCCATATGGTCAGTGGCAGACACCAGTACTACAGAACATGTAAGTGTTACAGCACAGTTACAGATGGCGACTTACCGCTGATGTTCTTTCTAATGCAATCGTTCACTTTTCCCGTCTTTTCCATGTGGCCCAGACAGACATGACAACTTCTCCAGCCAGGACTCGGCTTCAGAGAATACAACAAAGACACATTTCACTTCTCACATTTCCAGCACTATCACCTATGGGACTATTCCCAACCTGCACAAACTCATCCAGCTGATACCCCAATGCTGATCTGCTGCTGCCGTATGTGTTCCTATTAGTGCACCTGCTGTGTGGTTCTGTGCGACCTCTAGACGGTAAAACAAACCTCTATAATACAGTAATGCCGGGTGCAAGTCCCCTAGAAAACAGAGCCCACATTTTGTCCCCTAGAAAGTAATAATGCCTAATATGCCCCTTTGACAGTCACAGTAACCTGGGTTCCCCTATAACAATAAGTGCTCACTTTACATTTAATAATGTCCTGAGTCTCCCTCTTTAAAGCTCCCCTCCACACAATATGATGCTCCCTCACTGTATATATACAGACCTCTTAGTATCCCCCAAACTGTTTTATGGGTCCAACACTGTATGATGGTCCCGTCACTGTAATCTCCACACTGTATAATGGCCCCCTAGATAGCCTCCATATACTGTAGTATAATGCTCCAGACAAGCCTCAATATAGTCCTCAATATAGTATAATGCACTCCTCATAGGCAGACTATATAGTATAATGCACTCCCCCATAGGCAGACTCTATATAATATAATGCAATCCCCATAGGCAGTCTCTATATAGTATAATGCACCTCCCATAGGCAGACTCTATACTATAATGTATCCGCCCATAGGTAGACTCTATAGTATAATACACTCCCCATAAGCAGCCTCTATAGCATAATGCAGCCCTTAATATAATGCACCGCCAGAAGCAGACTCTATAGTATAATGCAGCTCCAAATATAATGCACCCCCATTGGCAGACTCTATAGTATAATGCACCCCCATACGCAGACTCTATTGTATAATGCAGCCCTTAATATAATGCAACCCCATAGGCAGCCTCTATAGTATAATGCAGCCCCTAATATAATGCACCCCCATAGGCAGCCTGTATAGTATAATGCACCCCCATAAAAAAATAAATACAATACTCACATCTCTTCCTCTTCTTTCCTCCGCTACTCTGAGTGCCCGCACATCTCCGGACAGTAGGCGCCGATCAGTGATGCCATGGCGGCCCCCTGTCAGTGTCAATGTCGGGGATGTCAGACCCTGAGAGAGGGGAATGATGGGAAAGGGAGCGTAATGCTCCTCTCCTCACTGCGGTCACCTGTATCAGCATGCAGCCAATATTTAACTTGCGATGACGAGGGGGCCCACTTCTGGCACCGTGCCCTCCCGCCTGCTCAGGGGCCCCATAGCGGCCGGGTGGCAGTGCAGGGAGATCGATTCTCCCTGCACTGCCGCAGCATGTAATTATATCAGCGTGCTGCGCACATAGATACAGTTACAGTAGCGTAGCTCCGGGTAGGCCCCCTCAGAGCACGGGGCCCAGGGCGATGGCGCCCTCTGCCCCCTGGTAGCTACGCTACTTCTCAGGTCAATATTACAGTCGAGTTAGTAAGAGTCTCTTTTCAACCCGCGGTTTCGCATCTAATCTCTTATGCTTACGCTGCTTATCTTCTCTTCCTCTGATACTCTGGAACTACAGCCTGCGGCAGTCTCTTCGCCTTATGTATTCTGTCTCGTCTAGGCTTGAAACCTCTATGAATTATAAACTCTGGGACACGCTGCTAGGCATTCCAACCCAGAATCCGTCTCCAATCGATCGCTCTATTACTTCAGTCCCTTCTTGTTTTCTCTACACTAGGTTCTTGCTTTTCCTCAGGCTCTGTCTCTTCTCTCATTAGGGACACCCACTGTCACGCTGGTGCCACCTGGCAGGTTGGTACCAGCGCCGCCTGTCAGGTCGGGGATGGCGTCACCTGTCTCGCCGGGTCCCGCTCTGCGTGCTCCTGCTCCCAGGGTCTCCCCCTACTCCCCGCTCACCACTCCAGCCCTCCCCACTCACCACTCCAGTCGGGGCGCGGCGCCCCCAGTCTCCCATCCTGCAGCTCTGCATGGGGCTTCTGCCTCTGCTCCTGTCCCGGGCATGCACCTTAGGCCACGGGCGCATGCTCTTCCCCTCACTTAACCCCTGCTGCACCAGCCCTGTGGAGCGATTACTAATCAAGCTCCAGCACAGGGTATATCAGGCAGCTCCTCCCTCATGGAGGTGCCTGATTATCGTGTGCCTTCCGTACGGTACTCTGGCCCCGTCTGGTCTCTCCTGTCTCTAGTCGCTCCTAACTCCAGTCACTCCTGACTCCTGTCGCTCCTGACTCCGGTTGCTCCTGACTCCTGTCGCTCCTGACTCCGGTGACTCCTGACTCCTGTCGCTCCTGACTCCTGTCGCTCCTGACTCCTGTCGCTCCTGACTCCGGTCACTCCTGACTCCAGTCGCTCCTGACCCTCTGCCTTGTTTGTCTCATCCGCACCTGAACCGCCCCTCTTGGTATCAGCTGTCATGGTATTCGACTCCTGCGGGCCTGCTCCTAATGGTCCCTGTATAGGGGTCGACACCACCTGGCCAGCTCACCCCAGGGATCCTGGTGCTGTGACCCGGAGGGTCCACTCTTGCTACTCCTTACACCCACGTCATGCAGCACTGCTCACATTAGATCTTACATCAACCATTAATGGTAACTGTCCCTGTCAACTACCTGTTGAAGGGCAGAATACAATACCTATACCATAATGCATTTCACAGATCACATTACACATTAACAATAGACATATTCTTCAATTTTTCAAGGGGGAACATGAGTAGCATTTCCATCTCCTTACATTGCTCTCAAATGGGGTAGGAAAAACCTGATGACAGATTCCCTTTAACGTGAGTGCATAGTACAATATGCTCCCCAAACTTTGGTTCTGGGAATTGTAGAGTGGAGAGCTATTCCAGCTTAACTCTTTACAACTCCATTGTTGAAACTTAAAGGGGTTCACCTATATTTATTTAAACAGATGTGTTGGAGGCTTCCTCACAGACTGCACAGCTTTCCTGTCCCATGTGCCATTTAAGGATAGGAGAAATATGCAGACTGTGAGGAAGAAGGTGAACCTGTAATACTTATCTATTAGTAATCACTATGAAATCAGTTCCTCAACGCATTTATTAAAATAAAGATAATGTGGCCTATAAAAGAAATAAAGCATTCATGGCATCCATGTTCAATTAAATTCCTCACAGTGAATTTACGGAGCAAAAAATTGAAAATGCACTTACAATTACAGTGCACTAAATCGAAAAGAGATGATCATTGATGCTCTGAATGTTTTATTACTTTAAGACTGAGCATGTGGGACTGAGGACGCCCTATTTTTTCACTTGAATCCACTGGGAGTTGGTGCTGTCCTGAACATGATTGAATTCATCTCACTGAAATTGTCTGTTTCATGCCAGAGGCAGTGGAAATCAGCAAGTGTATATGGAATATTTAGGCTTGCCTTTGCTCCAGGTCCTGTTTGCACAAGTCATAAGATTATTACGAGAGAATTATTCGCCAAGGAACTCTTTTCTATCAAGTAACTGAAGATTTTCAAAACCCTAGAGTTTTCCTATCTTTAAAAAAAAAAAAAAAGAAAGTGGAGATTGTTCTTTCCGCATTGATCATTTCTACTGTACGCACATCTGAAGGCTCCAATCAGTCACCAGACCTATTTAACTAGTTAATGAGGCTGTCCTGGATTTTTTTTTTAAATCATTAAAGACTGGAAATTTGGTAAAGGAAAAAATATTTTTTTTTTACTTTCCTGGGAAATCCCCTGCCAATTCAGCACCACCGAATTGGTGGTCCTGCCAGGTGTGTAGTCTGCTGTTGTGGTGACATGCAAATTATGTGGACTTGACCACTTTACTGAATGAATATCCTCAGTCGTGTAGCCTGAATATGGAGTATGAGATGTTTGTGGCCATTGATGTACTGGAGTGATGACGTGCTGATCATGTTCGCAAGATCCACAGAGTCAAAGGGAACAAAACCAGTGGGAACACCTGAGTAGAAAATAAGCCAGGTGAGTGGGAGGTTTATTTATCACATTCCTTGCTTTTAATGTATATACTGTAATGATACAGACTCTTTGGCAGTCACTGGCTTTGGCCTCTGGTCTAACAAAAAGAGGTGTATTGTTTCCCATAAGCTTCCACAGGACTCAAAACAACAAAATATCCTTACTCGGCACAAAGGCAAATAAAAAGAAAACTGTCCATATACTAGCGGTCAATGTCCAGCCAGGCAGGCTCACCAGTATTAAATCAACGTCCAGCTCTCTTTCAGACAGTAACACAAATAAAGCCAGCTCACCAACAGTCAACACTGGGTCAGGGAACTCCATCCTAATTCTTTCAGACAGTGCCTAAACCTATCCAACACTAGAGGGTTTTCATCCACCCATACACAGAGATCTGAGGCAGTGCAGATGGCAGAAATAAGATCTGAAAAGCCCGGATTACAGCTATGGAAGCAACTGTTACCAAGCAAGTTCTTCTGGTAGCTCCTAAAACTGGACCCCAAAAAAACTCCCCTTAAAAACTTCTCAGTAACATACTGTTACTGTAAGATCTCATCTCCAGGGCTTATATCAATGAGGCTCGCCACCCTGGAGACACATACTTCCCGTCTTGGACTCTACCAGTTGCTTTCCTACTATATATATATATATATATATATATATATATATATATATATATATATATATATATATATATATATACATACAGCTCTGGAAAAAATTAAGAGACCACCACATCAATACCCTGTCATGGGCAGCCCATTCTCCAGACATGAACCCCATTGAAAACCTCTGGAATGTAATCAAGAGGATGATAGATAGTCACAAGCCATCAAACAAAGACGAACTGCTTACATTTTTGCACCAGAAGCAGTGTGAAAAGCTGGTGGAATGCATGCCAAGACGCATGAACGCTGTGATTAAAATCATGGCTACTCCACAAAATATTGATTTCTGAACTCTTCCTGAGTTAAAACATTAGTATTGTTGTTTCTAAATGATTATGTACTTGTTTTCTTTGCATTATTTGAGGTCTGAAAGTGCTGTTTTTTTAATTTTGACCATTTTTGTTTGTCAGAAAAAAAATACAAAATTTATTGCTTAGAAATTCAGAGATATGTTGTCAGAAGTTTATAGATTAAAAGAACAATTTACATTTTACTCAAAAATATACCTATAAAGAAAAAAATCAGACAAGCTGAACACTTGAAAGTGGTCTCTTTGGTCTCTTAATTTTTGCCAGAGCTGTATATATATATATATATATATATACATACAGTAGTGGCTAAAAGTATTGAAATCCCTGCAATTCTGTCAGATAATACTCAGTTTTTTCCTAAAAATGATTGCAAACACAAATTCTTTGGTATTATTATCTTCATTTAATTTGTCTTAAATAAAAAAACACAAAAGAGAATGAAGCAAAAAGCAAAACATTGATCATTTCACACAAAACTCTAAAAATGGGCCAGACAAAAGTATTGGCACCCTCAGCCTAATACTTGGTTGCACAACCTTTCGCCAAAATAACTGCGACCAACCACTTCCGGTAACCACCAATGAGTTTCTTACAATGCTCTGCCAGAATTTTAGACCATTCTTCTTTGGCAAACTGCTCCAGGTCCCTGATATTAGAAGGGTGCCTTCTCCAAACTGCCATTTTTAGATCTCTCCACAGGTGTTCTATGGGATTCGAAAAGGAGATGAATCCAGCGAGCCAAGTTTGAAGTACGTAAAAAATCTTTTTCTTTATTTCAAACGTAGCAGCATATTATAAATATAGGCAGAGATGGGAAAAATTACTGCTGTAAAGCACACGGCAAGATGCGTTTCGGCTAAACCCTTATCATTGCCATAATACCTGGTATTATGGCAATGATAAAGGTTTAGCCGAAACGTGTCTTGCCGTGCGCTTTACAGCAGTAATTTTTGCCATCCCTGCCTATATTTATAATATGCTGCTATGGATAAATATTTTTAATCTACATTTGAAATAAAGAAAAAGATTTTTACGTACTTCAAATTGGCTCTCTGGATTCATCTCCTTTTCGTATCTATTGTTGGCAAGAGCTCCTGTCTTTTATTTGCTGCTGAGAGCCTATATAGTATAGCAGCTTATCGTTTGAACCAACTGGGTAAGCTGGCATTTTTTCTTTCTTTTTTATTGTTCTATGGGATTCAGGTCTGGAGTCATTGCTGGCCACCTTAGAAGTCTCCAGTGCTTTCTCTCAAACCATTTTCTAGTGCTTTTTGAAGTGTGTTTTGGATCATTGTCCTGCTGGAAGACCCATGACCTCTGAGGGAGACCCAGCTTTCTCACACTGGGCCCTACATTATGCTGCAAAATTTGCTGGTAGTCATCAGACTTCATAATGCCATGCACACGGTCAAGCAGTCCAGTGCCAGAGGCAGCAAAGCAGCCCCAAAACGTCAGGGAACCTCTGCAATGTTTGACTGTAGGGACCATGTTTTTTTCTTTGAATGCCTCTTTTTTTCTCCTGTAAACTCTATGTTGATGTCTTTGCCCAAAAAGCTCTACTTTTGTCTCATCTGACCAGAGAACATTCTTCCAAAATGTTTTAGGCTTTTTCTGGTAAGTTTTGGCAAACTCCAGCCTGGCTTTTTTATGTCTCGGGGTAAGAAGTGGGGTCTTCCTGGGTCTCCTACCATACAGTCCCTTTTCATTCAGATGCCGATGGATAGTACGGGTTGACACTGTTGTACCCTCAGACTGCAGGGCAGCTTGAACTTGTTTGGATGTTAGTCGAGGTTCTTTATCCAACATCCGCACAATCTTACGTTGAAATCTCTTGTCAATTTTTCTTTTCCGTCCACATCTAGGGAGGTTAGCCACAGTGCCTTGGGCTTTAAACTTCTTGATGACACTGCGCACGGTAGACACAGGAACATTCAGGTCTTTGGAGATGGACTTGTAGCCTTGAGATTGCTCATGCTTCCTCACAATTTGGTTTCTCAAGTCCTCAGACAGTTCTTTGGTCTTCTTTCTTTTCTCCATGCTCAATGTGGTACACACAAGGACATAGGACAGAGGTTGAGTCAACTTTAATCCATGTCTACTGGCTGCAAGTGTGATATAGTTATTGCCAACACCTGTTAGGTGCCACAGGTAAGTTACAGGTGCTGTTAATTACACAAATTAGAGAAGCATCACATGATTTTTCGAACAGTGCCAATACTTTTGTCCACCCTCTTTTTTATGTTTGGTGTGGAATTATATCCAATTAGGCTTTAGGACAATTCTTTTTGTGTTTTTTCATTTAAGACAAATTAAATGAAGATAATAATGCCAAAGAATTTGTTTGCAACCATTTTCAGGAAGAAACTGAGTATTATCTGACAGAGCTGCAGGGGTGTCAATACTTTTGGCCACAACTGTATATATATATAGTATATATTTTACATTCAAATCAATATCTTTTAATTCATAGATGTTTAGTGGCTTCCAATTTGTAATAAATTATCTGGACTCATAATACATTGACAGAATATGAAGGCAATGGAGAAAATGGAACACACATAATGCCTGTGGTCATCTTTATCACCAATGTTATGCTCTCATCGTTTAATTACTTTATCTTCTTTTGTTTCACTCAATTTCAACAGATGAACATAAGTGGTTAATATTTTCTCCTCTGCTATTTTAGAATAGCATTAACTCAGTCATAAAAACAAAATGTTTTTGCTAGTCTTAAAACTGGTCAACCGTGTATGTTAAGTCCCTTGCGACTTCTTTCATAAATATGTTATCTGGCCGATGACATGTTTCCATGTTTGGGGAATCATTCTGGCAAACCTGTGCAGTTCTTCAAGCCGGTATAACCTGCTTCAGTTCCAAAAGACAGTTTAGATGGCTAGATTAAATGCCTCTAATGAACGCCAACCAACGATGTGACCAACAAAGGCAAATGCGTACTGTATGGGTATAGATGATCATTTATACATTTTTTAAGTCTTAATTAGAGTTGAGCGAATTTATTTGGGTTCCCTCTTATTTGGCAAGCTACACTCACTGGCCACTTTATTAGGTACACCATGCTAGTAACGGGTTGGACCCCCTTTTGCCTTCAGAACTGCCTCAATTCTTCGTGGCAGAGATTCAACAAGGTGCTGGAAGCATTCCTCAGAGATTTTGGACCATATTGACATGATGGCATCACACAGTTGGCGCAGATTTGTCGGCTGCACATCCCTGATGCGAATCTCCCGTTCCACCACATCCCAAAGATGCTCTATTGGATTGAGATCTGGTGACTGAGGAGGCCATTTGAGTACAGTGAACTCATTGTCATGTTCAAGAAACCAATCTGAGATGATTCGAGCTTTATGACATGGCGCATTATCCTGCTGAAAGTAGCCATCAGATGCCTGTTCTTAGCTGAGAGGAGTGGTACCCAGTGTGGTCTTCTGCTGCTGTAGCCCATCTGCCTCAAAGTTCGACGCACTGTGCGTTCAGAGATGCTCTTCTGCCTACCTTGGTTGTAACGGGTGGCAATTTGAGTCACTGTTGCCTTTCTATCAGCTCGAACCAGTATGCCCATTCTCCTCTGACCTCTGGCATCAACAAGGCATTTCTGGCCACAGAACTGCCGCTCACTGGATTTTTTTTCTTTTTCGGACCATTCTCTGTAAACCCTAGAGATGGTTGTGCGTGAAAATCCCAGTAGATCAGCAGTTTCTGAAATACTCAGACCAGCCCTTCTGGCACCAACAATCATGCCACGTTCAAAGGCACTCAAATCACCTTTCTTCCCCATACTGATGCTCGGTTTGAACTGCAGGAGATTGTCTTGACCATGTCTACATGCCTAAATGCACTGAGTTGCCGCCATGTGATTGGCTGATTAGAAATTAAGTCTTAACACACAGTTGGACAGGTGTACCTAATAAAGTGGCCAGTGAGTGTATAGCGTTAACCGAATAAGCTGCACAGGGAACCCGGCTTCCTGAATCGCGTCGGCTGATCAGCTGATCGGCGACGCAGCTGCATGTATTGTGGCTGTGTCACAGTCACAGCACATAAATGGAGAGGAAGCCAGGTTCCCTCTGCAGCTTATTCGGTAAGCACTATAGCTTGCCAAATAAGAGGGAACTCAAACAAATTCGCTCAACTCTTGTCTTGATATAGTTAGTATATCATTGGCAACACGTGTACTGTTTATAAAGAGAAATAAGCTGCCAACATCAATTATCTTTTAATCTGCAGAAAATATTGTGAATCTCTCGCAGACTAAGATCCCCGATGTGGTTCTTGATTAGTCGGACTGACACACATCAACTGCGAGTCACGTCACAATGATGATATTGCACCAACCTGCTGAATTCAAAGCTGTGATGAGGATCCCAGAAGGAAACAGATTTAACACCCACCCGAACAGTGGCTAGACACTATGAACCTTGCCGGTGTACCAGTGTTCTGCAAGTCAGTGTGCCCATCTCTATATATATTTATTAAAGCAGAGTTCACCTGTTGCATTGTACTAACACATTCACAAGACAATTGTTTTTAAAGGGACACAAACCACCACAAAACCACAGATAGTATGTATCAGACAATGTGTGTCTGGGGACCATGCCACATGGGTGACTAGTCCAAAAGACTTCCTGCTTCTCTGTTCCTAGCAACAAATGAATGACAGATCTTTCTTTCTACTCATATATATATACAGTTGTGGCCAAAAGTATTGACACCCCTGCAATTCTGTCAGATAATACTCAGTTTCTTCTTCTCCTGAAAATGATTGCAAACACAAATTCTTTGGTATTATTATCTTCATTTAATTTGTCTTAAATGGAAAAACACAAAAAGAATTGTCCTAAAGCCAAATTGGATATAATTCCACACCAAACATAAAAAAGAGGGTGGACAAAAGTATTGGCACTGTTCGAAAAATCTTGTGATGCTTCTCTAATTTATGTAATTAACAGCACCTGTAACTTACCTGTGGCACCTAACAGGTGTTGGCAATAACTATATCACACTTGCAGCCAGTTGACATGGATTAAAGGTGACTCAACCTCTGTCCTGTGTCCTTGTGTGTACCACATTGAGCATGGAGAAAAGAAAGAAGACCAAAGAACTGTCTGAGGACTTGAGAAACAAAATTGTGAGTAAGCATGAGCAATCTCAAGGCTACAAGTCCATCTCCAAAGACCTGAATGTTCCTGTGTCTACCATGTGCAGTGTCATCAAGAAGTTTAAAGCCCATGGCACTGTGGCTAACCTCCCTAGATGTGGACGGAAAAGAATAATTGACAAGAGATTTCAACGCAAGATTGTGCGGATGTTGGATAAAGAACCTCGACTAACATCCAAACAAGTTCAAGCTGCCCTGCAGTCCGAGGGTACAACAGTGTCAACCCGTACTATCCGTCGGCGTCTGAATGAAAAGAGACTGTATGGTAGGAGACCCAGGAAGACCCCACTTTTTACCCTGAGACATAAAAAAGCCAGGCTGGAGTTTGCCAAAACTTACCTGGAAAAGCCTAAAACGCTTTGGAAGAATGTTATCTGGTCAGATGAGAGAAAAGTAGAGCTTTTTGGGCAAAGGCATCAACATAGAGTTTACAGGAGAAAAAAAGAGGCATTCAAAGAAAAAAACATGGTCCCTACAGTCAAACATAGCGGAGGTTCCCTCATGTTTTGGGGTTGCTTTGCTGCCTCTGGCACTGGACTGCTTGACCGTGTGCATGGCATTATAAAGTCTGAAAACTACCAACAAATTTTGCAGCATAATGTAGGGCCCAGTGTGAGAAAGCTGGATCTCCCTCAGAGGACATGGGTCTTCCAGCAGGACAATGACCCAAAACACACTTCAAAAAGCACTAGAAAATGGTTTGAGAGAAAGCACTGGAGACTTCTAAGGTGGCCAGCAATGAGTCCAGACCTGAATCCCATAGAACACCTGTGGAGAGATCTAAAAATGGCAGTTTGGAGAAGGCACCCTTCAAATATCAGGGACCTGGAGCAGTTTGTCAAAGAAGAATGGTCTAAAATTCTAGCAGAGCATTGTAAGAAACTCATTGGTGGTTACCGGAAGCGGTTGGTTGCTCTTATTTTGGCTAAAGGTTGTGCAACCAAGTATTAGGCTGAGGGTGCCAATACTTTTGTCTGGCCCATTTTTTGAGTTTTGTGTGAAATGATCAATGTTTTGCTTTTTGCTTCATTCTCTTTTGTGTTTCTTCATTTAAGACAAATTAACCCCTTAGCGACAGAGCCAGTTTTCAGCTTAATGACCAGGCCAATTTTTACAATTCTGACCACTGTCCCTTTATGAGGTTATAACTCTGGAATGCTTTAATGGATCCCGCTGATTCTGAGAATGTTTTTTCGTGACATATTGTACTTCATGTTAGTGGAAAAATTTCTTCGCTAAGTCTTGTGTTTATTTATGAAAAAATGGAAATATGGCGAAAAATTTCTTAATAAATAACATTTCTCACATGTCTACTTTACATCACCACAATTTTGGAAGCAAAATTTTTTTTGTTAGGAAGTTATAAGGGTTAAAAGTTGACCAGCAATTTCTCATGTTTACAACAAAATTTACAAAACCATTTTTTTAGGGACCACATCATATTTAAAGTCATTTTGAGGGGTGTACATGACAGAAAATACCCAGAAGTGCACCATTCTAAAAACTAGACCCCTCAAGGTGCTCAAAACCACATTCAAGAAGTTTATTAACCCTTTAAGTGCTTCACAGGAACTAAAGCAATGTGGAAGGAAAAAATTAACATTTAACTTTTTTTGCAAAAAATTTACTTCAGAACCAATTTTTTTTATTTTCACAAGTGTTAAAAGAGAAAATCAACCACAAAATTTGTTGTACAATTTCTCCTGAATAAGCCGCTGCTCCACATGTGGGGGTAAACCACTTTTTCAGCACACGGCAGAGGGATGGAGCGCCGTTTGACTTTTTCAACGCAGAATTGGCTGGAATTGAGATCGGATGCCATGTTGCGTTCAGAGAGCCCCTGATGGGCCTAAACAGTGGAAACCTCCAACAAGTGACCCCATTTTGGAAACTAGACCCATTAAGGAACTTATCTAGATGTGTGGTGAGCACTTTGAACCTTCAAGTGCTTCACAGATGTTTATAACGTGGAGCCATGAAAATAAAAAATCCATTTTTTTTCCACAAAAATGATCTTTTCGCCCCAAAATTTTTATTTTTACAAGGGTAACAGGAGAAATCATACCCCCACAGTTGTTGTGCAATTTGTCCTGAGTACGCCGATACCCTATATGTTGGGGGGAACCACTGTTTGGGCGCATGGGAGAGCTCAGAAGGGAAGGAGTGCCATTTTGGAATGCAGACTTTGATGGAACGGTCTGCGGGCGTCATGTTGCGTTTGCAGAGCCCCTGATGGGCCTAAACAGTGGAAACCCCCACAAGTGACCCCATTTTGGAAATTAGACCCCCTAAGGAACTTATCTAGATGTGTGGTGAGCACTTTGAACCCCCAAGCGCTTCACAGAAGTTTATAAACGCAGAGCTGTGAAAATAAAAAGTCTTTTTTATTTCCACAAAAGTGATTTTTCAGACCCAATTTTTAGACCCCCAAAGTTGGTAAATAGAGGAAACCCCTCAATTCTTGTTCCAACCCTAACCCCAACACACCCCTAACCCTAATCCCAACCCTAACCTTAATCCCAACCCTAATCCCTAATCCTAATGCTAACCCTAATCCTAGTTCACCCTAACCCTAATTCTAGCCCTAGCCCTAACCCTAGCCCAACCCTAACCCTAGCCCAACCCTAACCCTAGTCCTAACCCTAGTCCAACCCTAACCCTCGCCCAACCCTATCCCTAGCCCTAACCCTAATGGAAAACTGAAAAAAAAATATATTCTTTATTTCGTTATGTTGGCCTAACTAAGGAGGTGATAAACGGGAGGGTTATGTACTATTTTGCTTATTTTGATCACGATGATAGTTTATCATCGTGATCAAAATGAATGAATGGAATCTGCAAGCCGGAGCCGGCAGATTCCCGGCGGGCGCACTGCGCATGCGCCCGCCATTTTCCCCGGATCCAAGATGGCGGCGCCCACCGGAGGACGCCGGTGGGACGCAGGACCACCGGGAGGGGACAGAGGACCACGGAGAGGTACCGGGGGGGATCGGGGACCCTCATTCTCTCTCCTCTGATGTGCGATCACATCAGAGGAAAGAGAAATTAAATGTAAAATCGCTGCTTTTTTTGCGGTCGCCATTATAGGGTTAATAACAGCGATCTCAAAAGCGGGGTCAGTAAAAACTGACTGATTCATGTTCTCTGGGGTCTTGGCTACCCCCGGCAGCCGAGACCCCGGAGAAAATCCGACACTGGGGGGCACTATTCACTTTCTCCACAGCGCCGTGAATTAGCGGCGCTGTGGTTTTAGTACAGATAAATACCGCCATTAAAAGGCGTATCAGCGGTCGCTAAGGGGTTAAATGAAGATAATAATACCAAAGAATTTGTGTTTGCAATCATTTTCAGGAAGAAACTGAGTATTATCTGACAGAATTGCAGGGGTGTCAATACTTTTGGCCACAACTGTATAGTGAGAGACCTGTCATTTAAAGGAAGCGGGGAGAAGCCACCAGGAACCAGTCTATAGAATTAGTCACTCCTGTGGCATGAACCAAGGGTAGCATTTAATTATAGTTTTTCTCTGAAACACCGCTGCATTTCAGAGTCAACCATACTGGCACATATCAACGACTTTGTTGTCAGGTATCCCGGTACCAGAGGCTCCTTCCCCATCCCAAACATTAGTGAAGACCTAGGTCATCCTGTTTCCCAGATTACATCTTATGGTGAAGATGCCGGGGCCACGTGCCTTGCCTTAGCTTCTGAATCTGCCTTCAGTCTGTACCCTTACAAATATACTCACACAAATAACAGAGAAATGCACTGAAGAGTGGAGGATGGGGTTAATCCAAAGTAGGAGAAGAAAAAGAATGATCACACACTCAAAACCTAGCAACAGTCTCAAATAAATCCACCAATCGCCTTCTCCAATAACCACCAACAACAACCTCCAGCCAAACAGCAAGAGGTACTCTGACAATGAGTGCTAACAAGGACCCAGATTATATAGGAGATTGGAGTGGTTAACAGTGCACAGCTCAGAGCCCTAACTCTCCAGGAGCTCGCAACAGAGCAGAATAACCCCTACACTGCCAAAAGAGATTTAGGAGTAGGAGAAATCAGACGCTGCATTCTTCTGGCTCCTCACTGTCGTGGTAAACCTGTAACATCAACTGTCGGGTTCCTTTTGTAAGGTTTTTATTTTTTTTTTTACAGCTTAGATGTTAAATATAAATATATTTGGAAATATATAAAAAAATTCTCTCTATGATAGGATTTTCAATGTAAGTATCTTGTCACACCTGATTTTTAGTCTTCAATTTTTCCTCATGCGTTTGCCTATTTTCTGTCTTTATCTAATCTCACCTTCTTGTTCTGAAAGACGAGCATACATTCATGTAACTTTCAAGTCTGGCCAAGCAGCTGCTTTCCATGGTATCTGCTTTATTTCCAATTCAAGCTGTTCTGGAGTCAACCACTTAGCACCGTGCCATTAATTTTTCTTCATCCGTACATAATACCTTGCAGTATTTGTTTTGTCTAACTTACTCAACATCAATTGTCTCTTGTTGTTTTCACATCCACGTGAAAGATGATTACATCATACTTTAGAAATGTAATTCTTTTATTTTTATCTCCTTACTTTTTCCCTTATGCTTCTATGCAGCCTTTTCAACGGAGTTATATATTCTAACATGACTTTGTAGATTCAAACCAGAATACATGAGATTTAGCAGGAATCTTTTTATTTTTACCTTTTCTCAAAATTTTTCTTAGTCAAAAGAAATATTTACATAATTGTACAATATTAAATGAAGCATAGATGTATCAAGAATCCTTAGTCCAGAAGATTTTAGGGAATTCACTTGCGATTCCGCCGCGGAAAAAAGCGCAGCATTAGCACAGCATGTGCGGAATGCCATAGGAATGCATGGGGGGCGTTCTTTACACGATTTTTAAACGTTTTCGCAGCGTTTTCGTGCCGAAAATCGCGGCAAAAACGCTTAAAAATTGCATCGTGGGCACACAGCCTAAATCAGGCATCATGAGCCGGGAAAGATGTGGGCTTGGCTTGCGAGCCCGCATCAAATTCAGGTTCATGATTTATGACATAAATGTACGTCATATGTCACGATGAATTAAAGGGCCGCAATGAAGCTCCTCTAACAATATCCTCAAAAACACACTAACAGAATGGGGCAGCAGACAGGCATATATCATGGAAAAAATGGAAACTACTGTTAATTTTAATTTCCTGCAATTTTCCTACTCTATGTTAAGACAGCTTTCAATTGTAGAGAAGGTCGGATCGATTTGCAGAGAATTCAAGTTGAATTTCCTGAAATTCACAGGTCCCCACAATTCAAACAATTTGCAATTGCCTGTCTCGTTCCTATGGGGAATTTTAGATTCAACACAAAACAAATTGTTGGGAAAAATTTACCAGACTTGCCAAATACAAATTTCAAAAGGTATTTTAGTATTCTGATAATTCTTCTTAAAGGGAATCTGTCAGCAGACTTTTTTATTTTTAAATTTAACCTGACAGTAGCGTAATATAGGGATAAAGAGTCTGATTCCAGCAATGTGTCATGTACTCTTTAGCTCACTGTAGTTTCAATACAATTAGTGTTTTATCAGCAGGAGATTATCAATGCAGGGCTAGCTGTTGCATGCCAGGCAGTCCAGTTTATCTGAGTAACCCAGCCCTTCAGCACTGATAGGCAGCAAGTTGACAATGCACAGTTGAAAACAGAAAGTTGCCAATCAGTGGCATTCTAAGCACTGCTATATCTGTAGCAGAGAAAACAAGGATTATATGAAGACTACATCACTGGAAACAGACTCTCTGCCTCTATATAATGCTGCTCTCAGATTCCATGGCAAAAATCTGGTGACAGATTCCCTTTAATTTAAGCCGACTAAAACAATAACAATCTATGCACTAAGCAGAAGTCAAAACCAAAAGTCTGTTTAAAGCCAGCCATGACACAACTGCAAAAAGAGGGTTTTTTGTATGCCATGGCTCATGCTCTGCTTAAGTGTGCTAAGTCTATGTTATGATCATGCTTACACACTCACACGATTAACAGAGGATGGAAAGAACTACCAAAAAGAGAAGCTGCACCTGTACTCAATTGGGCCCTATACAGGCTAGGAAAGGCATTAGCCGCACAACTATATATGCCGCCTCAGACCTAGCTCCCTAAAAGGCCATTGAGGGGATTCTCATACCTCGTGAGGACCAGATGGGAGGCCTCAATACAAATCTAACAAAGGTAGTGGAAAGCATGCAGGGAAACTAAAACATGTGCACAAAGGATAGACAGGGATAAATAATGAGAACAAAAAATACAAACAGAATAAGTGGAACCTCCCAGACTCTCTAATGTGAAGAAGAAAGGAAAAGTGTTAGGGAGGAAACCCCACTGTTTAGCAGTAGGAAAATAACTGGGGCTTTCTGAACAACCGCTAGCTGAGGAGCTGAAACACCAAACAACAATCTATATGGAAGCATAGCCAGCAAGTGAGGTAAGTGAAAGTTGAAGATATAAAGCCCAACCCCAAATGTGATAGGTCAAAGCCAAAAGGGAAAATGCCTGGAGAGAAGTCAGCCAAGAAAGGAAAAACAAGACAAAAGAAATCATCAGCATTTGAACAGAGACAAAAAGGACTGTAGCCAAGCAGCATTAGAGACTGACCACGCAGCTAAAGGTCACTAGATTGAATCCTGACATGGATCCATGACAGTCTACTTATATAGCACCATCATATTCCAAAGCACTTTACATACATTATCATCACTGTCTCCATTGGGTCTCACAATCTACATTCCGTATCAGTATGTCTTTGGAGTGTGGGAGGAAACCAGAGCAAACACAGAGAGAAAATACAAACTCTTTGCAGATATTGTCCTTGGTGGGATATAATTTGTTTCTGTGTCAACCAGATGTAACACTACATATTTCCTAAAAAAAATACGGAGTCAAAGATCTCCAAACATTAAGAAAAATAAATAATTTTATTAATAGAAATATCTCCAATAAGGAGTGAATAAGTAAATGAAACAATACAGTGGGAAAAAAAAGCATTTAGTCAGCGACAGCTACCAATTGTGAAAGTTCTCCCACTTAAAAGATGTTTGGAATATGACTATTTGAGGTTGTTGACAGGTGTCTTTTATACTGATAACAAGTTCAAAGAGGTGCCATTTCTGCAGGTAATGAGTGGAAGACAGAAGAGCCACTTAAAGAAGAAGTTACATGTCTGTGAGAGCCAGAAATCTTGCATGTTTTTAGGTGACCAAATACTTATTTTCCACCATAATTTGCAAAATAAATCTTGCCAAATCAGACAAGGTGATTTTCTGGATTTGTTTTCCATTTTGACTCTCATAGTTGTGGTCTACCTATGATGTAAATTACAGACCTCTCTCATCTTTTTAAGGGGGAGAACTTGCACAATTGGTGGCTGACTAAATACTTTTTTCCCCACTGTATAGAAAATCATAATGCAGTAAAGAGGTGGTATCAAGTACCCAGTGAAGATCCCAAACGAAAAGGGAAGAAAAAAAAAGACACTAGCATATGAAGAAATCACATGTACCCGAAAAGCTACCTTGCAAATAATATATACTAAGGAAAACCTCTAACAATTGTGGTAAAAGGACAAAGCCTTAAGTATGACAGAGCAAAGACTCCTAAGTTGCCAAATATGACAATGAGATTATATAAATAAAGTAATTACCCATAATACAAGTGTCAAGAAGAAAACTTCCTGCACCCCAATGTTCATTTTGCATAAGCTACACACACATATTTCTTTTTTCTCTTGGAGACAGAATATTGCATGTATAAAATGAAGTTCCTGATTTGCCGTTCAGATACAAGGGAAAATCACTAGTTTCTGTGATTTCAGTCATGACTTGGGCAGAAAGAAATGAGAGCACAGCCAAATAGCCCAAAGCAAGACTCAAAAATCACACAGGAACATTGTATGAATACAGGGTAGAAAAGGATGTTTGATTTTAGAGTTGAAATGTTGAAATTAAAGCTCAGTTTGTCTCCTTTGAGAATCTGGAGCCTAAAGTGATTTTTTTTATATCTTGAAGGAAAATGCCTAAAAAGAGTAAAGTTTGTAATCCATTAATCCGTGCACATAACTACATCGCACATCCATAGTATATGCTAAATTGTAGGTGCTGCGGGTAGCAGAGTGCATAATGCCGCCCCCGTTGCACAGCAGCTGCCTGCCGCCTGAGGCAACTGGCTCAAATGGCCTCATTATAGGTCTGCCCCTGCGTCAGTAACAGCCGATGGATCGATGGATCGACGGATCCATCACAGATTGTGAAAAACTGATGCATCGGATTCGTCGCATCAGTTTTTCCATCCGTTTCTTGCGTTTTTTGACGGATCCATTTTTAAAAATGCTCACAGATAGATGGATAGATAGATAGAAATAGATAGATATGGGATAGATAGATAATATCTATCGATCTATGTATAGATCTATCTATCTAGCTATTCCATATCTATCTATAGATAGATATGGGATAGATAGATAGATAGATAGATAGATAGATAGAATCCATAGATATGCCTATAGATATATCCATAGACATATCTATAGCTATATCCATAGATATATCTATCTTTTGATATATCTGGATAGATAAATATACAGTGGGGAAAAAAAGTATTTAGTCAGTCAGCAATAGTGCAAGTTCCACCACTTAAAAAGATGAGAGGCGTCTGTAATTTATATCATAGGTAGACCTCAACTATGGGAGACAAACTGAGAAAAAAAAATCCAGAAAATCACATTGTCTGGTTTGTTTTCATTTTATTTGCATATTATGGTGGAAAATAAGTATTTGGTCAGAAACAAAATTTCATCTCAATACTTTGTGATATATCCTTTGTTGGCAATGACAGAGGTCAAATGTTTTCTGTAAGTCTTCACAAGGTTGCCACACACTGTTGTTGGTATGTTGGCCCATTCCTCCATGCAGATCTCCTCTAGAGCAGTGATGTTTTTGGCTTTTCGCTTGGCAACACAGACTTTCAACTCCCTCCAAAGGTTTTCTATAGGGTTGAGATCTGGAGACTGGCTAGGCCACTCCAGGACCTTGAAATGCTTCTTACGAAGCCACTCCTTCGTTGCCCTGGCGGTGTGCTTTGGATCATTGTCATGTTGAAAGACCCAGCCACGTTTCATCTTCAATGCCCTTGCTGATGGAAGGAGGTTTGCACTCAAAATCTCACGATACATGGCCCCATTCATTCTTTCATGTACCCGGATCAGTCGTCCTGGCCCCTTTGCAGAGAAACAGCCCCAAAGCATGATGTTTCCACCACCATGCTTTACAGTAGGTATGGTGTTTGATGGATGCAACTCAGTATTCTTTTTCCTCCAAACACGACAAGTTGTGCTTCTACCAAACAGTTCCAGTTTGGTTTCATCAGACCATAGGACATTCTCCCAAAACTCCTCTGGATCATCCAAATGCTCTCTAGCAAACTTCAGACGGGCCCGGACATGTACAGGCTTAAGCAGTGGGACACGTCTGGCACTGCAGGATCTGAGTCCATGGTGGCGTAGTGTGTTACTTATGGTAGGCCTTGTTACATTGGTCCCAGCTCTCTGCAGTTCATTCACTAGGCCCCCCTCGTGGTTCTGGGATTTTTGCTCACCGTTCTTGTGATCATTCTGACCCCACGGGGTGGGATTTTGCGTGGAGCACCAGATCGAGGGAGATTATCAGTGCTCTTGTATGTCTTCCATTTTCTAATTATTGCTCCCACAGTTGATTTCTTCACTCCAAGCTGGTTGGCTATTGCAGATTCAGTCTTCCCAGCCTGGTGCAGGGCTACAATTTTGTTTCTGGTGTCCTTTGACAGCTCTTTGGTCTTCACCATAGTGGAGTTTGGAGTCAGACTGTTTGAGGGTGTGCACAGGTGTCTTTTTATACTGATAACAAGTTTAAACAGGTGCCATTACTACAGGTAATGAGTGGAGGAAAGAGGAGACTCTTAAAGAAGAAGTTACAGGTCTGTGAGAGCCAGAAATCTTGATTGCTTGTTTCTGATCAAATACTTATTTTCCACCATAATATGCAAATAAAATGAAAACAAAACAGACAATGTGATTTTCTGGATTTTATTTTCTCAGTTTGTCTCCCATAGTTGAGGTCTACCTATGATGTAAATTACAGACGCCTCTCATCTTTTTAAGTGGTGGAACTTGCACTATTGCTGACTGACTAAATACTTTTTTTCCCCACTGTAGATAGATGAATAATAGCAAGGCCGATGTTTATTAATGAACAATATGTTTAATTTAAAAAAAAAACAGAAAAAAAAAATGGCGTGGGCTCCCGTGCAATTTTCTGCGCCAGAGGGGGAAAGCCGATGGCTGGGAGCCAATATTTGTAGCCTGGGAAGGGGGTAATACCTATGGCTCCTTCCCAGGCTATGAATATCAGCCCGCATCTGTCTGCATAGTCTTTAATGGCTATTAAAATAGGGGGTCCCCCTATATTTTATAGCCAGAAAGGCTATGCAGACAACTGCCGGCTGATATTCATAGCCTAGGAAGAGGCTATGGATATTGCCTCCCTCGGTTACAAATACCAGCCCACAGCTGCTCCAGAAATGGCGCATCTCTAAGATGCGCCGATTCTGGCACTTAGCCCCTCTCTTCCCACTACCGTGTAGTGGTGGCATATGGGGTAATAAGGGGTTAATGTTACCTTGCTATTGTAAGGTGACATTAAGCCCGGCTAATAATGGCGAGGTGTCAATAAGATGCCTATCCATTATTAATCTTATAGTAAAAAAGGGTTAAAAAAACACACACATAAGAATAAGGTATGTTAATGAAATGAAACACGACACATTTTGTCCAAAATTTTATTTCACGCCTAATCCAGTCGAAGCCATTGATCACCTGCAAAAAAAGTTAAAAAACAAACCAACAATATACTCCCTGTCCGGCGTAATTCCATTAATAACGATTGTCCCACGATGATCTCCCCTATAGAGCTCTCACATCAGCAAATGTGACCGCTCTATAGGTCTCCGATGGCACACTGACCAGAGATAACCCTCCAGCAGTGTGTCATCAGAGATAAGCCTCTTGCTTTTCAGCACTACAGCGTGAGAAAATACTCACGCTGTAGTGCTGCAAAGTGACAGGTGAACTCCGGTGACCTGTCGGCGGTGGAGTGATACAATGCGGAGGATTATCTCCATCATTGTATCACCGGAGCCCCTGGAGAGCAGTCGCATCAGCTGTGACAGCATCAGATGTGACAGCTCTCCAAAGGAGATAGTCGTGTGGCAATCGTATTAATTGGATTATGGTGGACACAGGGAGTATATTGTTGGTTTATTATTTTAATTTTTTTTGCAGGTGAGCGAAGGCTTCGGGGATTACGTGTAGATGGTGAGTATGGACTATATATGTGTATATGTTTTGCTTTTTTGTTTTTTTCACATTGAACACATTAGCCGGATGATGGGACTACTACTGTCCGATCATTGGCTAATGTGTCAGTCACTGTCACTGTGGCAGGCATAGCCGGATGGGACTTGTAGTCCCATCGGATGATGCCTGCATACACACACAAACACCCACAGCCCCGCAGACCCCCGGACAGCCTCGCAGACCCCCGCACAGCCCCGCAGACCCCCACACAGTCCCGGAAGACTCTCGCACAGCCCCAGCAGATCCCCGCACAGACCCCCCACAGCCTCGGCAGACCCCCGCAGACCCCAAGACAGCCCCACAGACCCCCCTCCATACACGCACACACATAGCCTGCACACACCATACAGGCACACAGTATCCGAGCATGCGCAGTTAAAAAAAAAAACAGAATCCGTCGCCGGATTCCGTCATTTGTCGGACAGCGACGGATCCATCGCCCATAGGCTTCCATTCTATCAAACGACGGACAGCAACAGATCCGTCATTGTCCGATTTGTCAACGCAGACAAAAAAAGTTCCTATGTCCGTTGTCTCCATCCGACGGACAAAGAATTTCCGACGGATCAAGTTAATGAAGATACACACAGAGCTCACATCCAGTCTATATTACTGGGAGAAACCCTCCCACCAGTGAAAAATCTGAAGCTTGGAACAGGTTGCAAACTGCATATCATGATGTCTAAAAATGAGTGATAGAATGAAGATTGCAGAGGGATGCTTAGTGGAATTTTGTTAGGTAAATGTAACAATCAGTATGAGAACATAATTTTGCAGGAAAACAGCTGTCTAACATGCAAGACTGTTATGATGTGTGTGTGATTTTGCTGCTGAAACAGCTGTTTTCCTGCAATATTAAGTGATTGCTTAAGAAGCAGCGAATACATGGCAGCGGCGTCTTTGGCCTCTTAGTGTCCACAGCATGGCCGCAGCTAGTGGATGCTGCCTCGAGGAGAACTTATGGCTCATTACACAACTAGTTGAATGTTTTATGCAATCTCCAGCTATGTAGCTGACGATATCTTTCTTGCATTACGCTAAATATATGTAACCGCATTACGTCTGTTTTGTATGCATTCGCTATGCACCTCCCATTTAAGGGGCCACTATCGAACCTACATACACGAGGGGCGTTCATTAAAGATTACCCCTGACCCATTTCCTGTGGACTGAGAGCAATGAAACTTGGCACAGTTATTAGTCCTTCTCTACATAGGTGCCGCCTAGAGACACACACATCATTTTCTTTCTTGCATTCTGTAGAAAGATGACTGAAAACTTGCATGGCGTTCTCAATTATTTGCCACATCTACGCTACGGAGCTTTCCCCTCGAAACATTGCTTCATATAGCAGTCTTTGCTTTGATACAGATGTGTAAAGATATAACCCGAATTGAAAGACTACAAAAAGTTTTTACTTCTAGAAATAAGACTTTTCAGCCACTGCAAAGCCGAAAATGAAGAAAAATCACATGAATTGTCAGGTGGCTGAAAACTTGTGCAATCTGGATATAAAGCAAACATCAGAAACTATATAATCAGGTAAAAATGGAGATCACTGTGTTCTGTACACCCAGTGTAGGCAGAGACAAGAGGAAACTGAATAAAATATGTACTGATCAAAACATTACAGTGACACAGGAAAACCCAGTGCCCTTAATGTGATCGAAATTGCATGATATCAATAAAACAACATTTTTTTTTACATTGGAATGCCAATTTACATTCAAAGGTGAAAGAGAAAATCAGTGACAGAATAAGAAGAGGATTAGTTGTGAATTGACTTCCACCCACAGATGAATAGCACTGGGAAGCATACACACCTAGTGACTGAAGAACACATGAGATATAAAGGGGTTATTTCAAAATTGCTGTTAGGGAGAGCACTGGCCCCTGTCCCGCAGCTTCTGCTTTCTAGGTAGCTCAAGTGTCGCAAGCAAAAGACATTTTCAAAGGAACGCAGAGGCACTGAGCGGCCGGATCCGGATTGGTGCTTGCAAGCTCTGTAAACAGGATCTTGTAAGTGCTGGGCTCTTTGCCTAAGTTGTAGAGGTGGACGGTAACTTGGGCAAAGAGCAGTAAACAATGAGAGGATTTTTTATGTTAAAAGTAAGTTGCAAAGTTGCTTGTTTTTACATATGCCTTACATTAAAGGTAATCTGTCACCCTTTTTTTTTTGCCTATCAGCTGCTGACATTGACATCAGGGGCTTATCTACAGCATTCTGTCATGCCCTGTGGATCCGCAGCAGTTTTCCATGCGGTGTACAGTACCATGTAAACCTATGGAGAACCACATCCGCTGTGCACATGTTGCGGAAAATTCCACGCAGATTTGCTGCGGTTTATTTTCCGCAGCATGTCAATTCTTTGTGCGGATTCTGCAGCCTTTTAAGGCTATGTGCCCACATAGCGTTTTAAAACGCAGAGTGAAAACCGGACTCCTTCCCAGAAATCGCGCGTTTTTTTCTTTCACCGCGATTTTACCGCGATTCTGTTTGCGATTTTGCCGCGATTTTCTCAAGCACTTTCCAAGCGATTTGAAGCATCGCTTGGAAAGTGATTGACAGTTTCGTCACACTCGTCAAACATAGTGTTTGACAAGTGTGAGCAGCTTTTTACTATTGAGGCTGCCTATGCGGCATCAATAGTAAAAGATAGAATGTTAAAAATGATAAAAAAATAAAAAATCGGGGTATATTTACCTTCCGACGTCCCGCGCTGCCATCCCGGGCCACAGCGTTCGCAGTAATGCCTTGCGAGACCTGTAATGACGTTGGTCTTGCGTTGCTATAGCGATCTCGCGAGATCGCTAGAGTCACGCAAGACTACGTCATCACAGGACCTTGCCGCAAGGCATTACTGGGAACGCTGAGGCCGGGAATGCAGCGCGGGACGTCGGAAGGTAAATATACCCCGATTTTTTATTTTTTATTCTTTTTTTTACAGGGGTATGGTACCCAGGGCCTGGAGGACAGTCTCCTCTCCTCCACACCGTGGGTACCAACCGCACATGAGACGCTTAACTTCCCGCATGGTGGGCATAGCCACATGCGGGAAGTAAGCGATTCTCATGCATTCCTATGGGTGCGGAATCGCGGCAATTCTTTGCGATTCCGCACAAAAGAATGATCATGCTGCGATTTTTTTCTGCAATGTGATTCTGTCGCGGAAAAAGCGCAGCATTAGCACAGCATGTGCGGAATGCCATAGGAATGCATGGGGGGCGTTCTGTGCACGATTTTTAAACATTTTTGCAGCATTTTTGCACCGAAAATCGCGGCAAAAACGCTTAAAAATCGCATCGTGGGCATACAGCCTAAGGCTTCAAATCGCTTGGAAAGTGCTTGAGAAAATTGCAGCAAAATCGCGAACAGAATCGCTGTAAAATCGCGGTGAAATCGCACAGAAAAAAACGCGTGATTTGTGGGAAGGAGTCCAGTTTTCACTGTGCGTTTTAAAACGCTACGTGGGCACATAGCCTTACACCTATTCCGTTATAGGAATCCACAGGTGTAAAAACGCAGATGAAATCCGCACTAAATCCGCAGGTAAAGCGCAGGTCATTTTACTTGCGATTCAGCAAAATCTATGCCGAAAAATCTGCAGCCAAATCCG
This sequence comes from Dendrobates tinctorius, assembly GCF_039654945.1. Lineage (NCBI taxonomy): Eukaryota > Metazoa > Chordata > Amphibia > Anura > Dendrobatidae > Dendrobates > Dendrobates tinctorius. The sequence goes on along the minus strand of NW_027361739.1, from coordinate 8,250,931 downwards.
CAAAGTGTGCACATACCCTAAAACTGTCTGACTAGTTAACCCTTTCAGTGATCATTATTAAAAAATGATGCAAAAAACATGCTTTATCATCATACTGCCCACTGAACAAAAAGTGTAATCAAATTAGATCAAAAGTACAAATGTACTGTAGATAAAAATGGTACGAAAACGTCATCTTGTCCCACAGAAAACAAGCTGCCAAAAAGCTTCGCCAGTGAAAAAATAAAAAAGTTATAGCTCTCAGAATTAAGCAATTCAAAAATAATAATTTTTTATATAAAATAGTTTTTATTGTGTAAAAGCACCAAAGCATAAAAGGACAATATAAATGGGGTTGCTGTAATCGTACTGATCCAAAGACTAAATCTGCCTTATCAATTTTACCACACTCAGAAGGGTATAAAAAAAACAACCCCAAAAAACAATTCCTGAATTTCTGGTTTTTGTTCATTCTACCTCCCAAAAATCAGAATAGAAGGCAATAAAAAATGTCATGTTTTAGGCTAGTTTCACATTTGCGTGTCAAGGCGCAGCGATGGCCTGCGCACGGCCGCCGCTAAGCCCCGCCTCCTGCCACGTCTCCGCCGGTAGCTCCATCTCCGGGCGCATGACGCTGCATGCGTCATGCGTCCCCTATCTTTATCACTGAGGACACAGGCCGTGTGCAGTATGCGTTTGGCGGCGCCTGCGTCCTTTTGATGGTGCGCAACCAAATTGCAATAGGTTGTGTTTGGCGCTGGTCGGCGCACCGTCAAAAGGACGCAGGCTTCGCCAAAACGCATACTGCGCACGGCCTGCGTCCTCAGTGATAAAGATAGGGGACGCATGACACATGCAGCGTCATGCGCCCGGAGGCGGATCTACCGGCGGAGGCATGACAGGGGGCAGGGCTTAGCAGCGGCCATGCGCAGGCCGTCGTTGCGCCCTGACACGTAAATGTGACACTAGCCTTACTTATGCGGGTTCTGCTGTTCTGGCACCTCAGGGGCTCTTCCAATGTGACATGGCACCCTCAAACCAGTGCAGCAAAATCTGCACTGTATTATGGAGCTTCAAACCTTCTGATCATTGCACTGTGACTCAAAAGTAGCTTTTGACCACATGGGGTATCAGTATACTCAGGAGAAATTACACAACATATAAAAATACAAAATTTGGGGCTAAAAAAACATTTTTGTGGGAAAAATAAGATTTTTATTTTCACAGCTCAACGGTCAATTTTCCAAAATGGTGTCACCTGTTGGGGGTTTCCACTGTTAAGGCACATCAAGGGCTTTTCAAATGTGACATGGCGTCTGCTAATTATTCCAGCAAATTTTGCTTTAAAAAAGTAAAATGGCACTCCTTCCCTTCCAAATTCTGCCATGCGCCCAAACAGTAGTTTTCCTCCACATATGGGGTATCGGCGTACTCAGGAGAAATTGCACAACAAATTGTATGGTGCAATTTCTCCTGTTGGCCCTTATGAAAATGCAAAGTTTGCAGTTAAAACATATTTTTGTAGAAACATTTGATTTTTTCTTATTTCACGGCTCAACGTTATAAATTTCTGTGAAGCACCTGGGGGTTGAAGGTGCTCAATATACATCTAGATAAGTTCCCTGAGGGGTCTAGTTTCCAAAATGGTGTCAATTGTGGGGAATTTCCACTATTTACGCACATCAGGGCTTCTCCAAACACGACATGGCGTCCGCTAATTATGCCATCAAATTTTACATTCAAAAAGTTGAATGGTGCTCCTTCCCTACTGAGCCCTGCTGTGCGCCTAAACAGTGGTTTTCCCCCACATAAGGGTTATCGGCAGGCTCAGGTGAAATTGCACAATCATTATCTCCTGTTACCCTTGTGAAAGTAAAAAAAATTGGGTCTAAAAGAAAGTTTTGTTCATGTTTTTCCTTCCACATTCCATTAATTCCTGTGAAGCACCTGAAGTGTTAATAAACTTCTTGAATGTGGTTTTGAGCACCTTGAGGGGTGCAGTTTTTTGAATGGTGTCACTTTGGTGTATTTTCTGTCATATAGGCCCCTCAAAGTCACTTAAAATGTGAGGTGGTCCCTAAAAAATGGTTTTGTAAATTCTGTTGTAAAAATGAGAAAATTATAGAAAAAAACTTATTTAAAAAATTGTGCTGATGTAACGTAGACATGTGGGAAATTTTATTTATTTATATTTACTATTTTACGTGACATGACTCTCTGATTTAAGGGCATAAAAATTCAAATTGGAAAATTGTCTCAAAATTTAAGATTTTTTTCACAAATAAATGCAAAGAAATGTTACCGCTATCATTAAGTATGGTATAATAAGTCACGAACAAACAATCTCAGAATCAGTGAGATCCATTGAAGCCTTCCAGAGTTAAGCCCTCATAAGGTGACAGTGGTCAGAATCGAAAAAAAATGGCCTGGTCAGGATGATAAAAACAGGGTTTTGGGGTGAAGGGGTTAAGTAGATATTTCAGTTATTTGTCAGAAATGTGTAAGCCTTAGGAATCAACTTATTCACATGTTGTTTTTTCATGTACATTGGTTTCAACAGTGATTTGATCAATGTTTCATCAGTTTTATCAGAGCTTGGTCCAAGTTTCATTAGTTTTTCTCATACTGCTCGTGGAAATAATGTTTCTTCACCTTATCCTATCTAGCAGTCCATGAAACAGCACTCAAGTGGCATCCAAGAGCCGTCTGTTTTTTTCTTAGACCAAAATACTTTGCTTATTTTGATCTGACACTCAAATCAATATTGGAAATGTCTCTGTGATTTTGCGCTGACCGCTTGGACAATGAAATATCACGGACATTTCAATGGCCCATTGCACTATTATAGCTACGTGTGCTATCCATGGAAAAGTAGCACTTGAATGGAAAAATGGATGTCTGAATGAGACTTGATCATTTGTATTATGCCATTAACAGTTCACCAGAGCATGTACCCATTATGGTGTCACATTTTGTCACCCTGGACAGAGTACCTTGAGTTTGTTGTTGTGTTGATGTAGGGCGAGGCCAGGACTGTAGTCATGGCCAGAGACACTGAAGCATCTGTGTCCTGTCTTGACCTTCCCTCACAGAAAACTGTAATCCTCTGCTCAGTGTACCTGCGTCTCTAGGTTCAGGTCCCTCTGGGTGCTTCTCAGGCTGCGACGGCCCTTCTTCCAGGCGACCCCCAGTAATGGAGACATAGTCCAGAATAACTTGAATATTTTCTTTACTTAGAACTTCCCACATTATATCCACAGTTGGCACATCATGGAATTCACATTCAGCTTTACTGGCTTCCTCAGCTTTCCCTATTTTGCTGACGCTTCTGTGTGGCACACGTCCGGACGGGACCATCCTAGACTGCTTTCCAGAGCCTTCCTGGCCTATCCTCACCATAATGACAATTTCTTCTGTATGTTTCGCCCCAGACTTGAAATCATCCGCCACCTGGTTTAGTTGCCTCTGGAAAAGCCTCCGGCCCATTTGTACTATTCCCTGTGAAGCTTCAACTTCCTTCTGTTCCTCACTCCGAGTCCCACCCTAAAGGCGTCCGCCCAGGCTATGAATCACCACATCTTCTTCCTACTGTACTGGCCCACTGAAATGGTGCCCAGTGGCAGTGGATAACGCCGGATGTCGCTGCTTAACATTACGCGGCTGCTGAGCCGTCCTGGCTTATAGCCCATGTGGACACTTCAGGCACCCTGGCCCCATCTAACTTCCCTTCTGCTCTAACCTTAACTCTCGGCAGTGCCTCCTACACTTAACCCTATACTATGTACTAACTGTTCTTTATACTAGAGTGCCCTCCTCTAGTGTCCAACTAAGAGCACTACGCTTTCCGTATACTGTACACAAAGCATAATGAACATTATCACACGATATACAATAAAAAACATGGAGAAAAAGCAATCGTAATACCCAGAAGGGATAGAAGTACCATATCATACATGAGGTAGTACATGTAACATGTAGCAATACCAGTCAGCAAAAAGGCATAAATACATCAATGAACATTATTAACTTAACCCCCTTACATTGACATATTCTAAGGTCTAGCTGACCTGATGTCCGTCTGCCTATGCCTTCTTTTTTTGATCGGAAGTTGTTCTCCTGTTTTCCAAAAAGATCACCACATATGCTTCGGGAGGCTTGTTTTTCTCCATGGGATGGACACGCATAATCTTTATTAGCACCGAGTCTGACACATGTCACACTAATAGTAAAGTAGGGAGAAGGCAGGATCTCACATATGGAGGCAATGGCAGCAGGATGGAGGGCACCAGGAACAGTGGCTATACATGATATATATTGTCAATTTTAGGTTTGGGAGTAAATGGTATCTTTAAGGTGATACAGTAGCAGACTAGTTAGTTATTTTCATCTTTATTTACTTAGGATCTACATGTAGTGACAGGAAAACACAGAATCTACAAACTGGTGTATACTACATGTTCCAGACTTCCAAACTAGTGATGGATGAGCGTGCTTGGATAAAGTGTTATCCGTGTATGTTCATGTGCTAATCGAGTATCTTTGGCGTGCTTGAACAATATATTCGAGTTGACCCGGCTGCATGTCTCGCAGCTGTTCGGCAGCCACAACACATGCAGGGATTGCCACCTGTCAACTAGTCTCCTGTACGACTTTTAAAGTATGTTTTAAAATGATGCATCACAGCATTTCAGAGTTAAATATATATAGCTGAAATCATGGTTGGAGAAGTATGTATCAGCTGTTAGGTTACTTTTACCTTTATCTGTCCTTTCATAAAAAACCTGTGATAAGCCTGATTTTGCAGCTCTTATGCCAACAGACGGTAAAATAGTAAATAGCATTCTTTCAGCAGGCAGTTCCTCTTCATTAGCAATCTTGCAAGCACTATAGGAGCTGGAACTTCCCCTTTCCCCCACTTTCCATTAATTATCCACAGACAGGAGAGCAAAAGCAGCAAGACAAAGCCCCGCCCCATCTCCTGTATTCCGTCTTGTGGTCTTTGCTGCCACAGATGGATTACTCTTGCCAATCGGCAGTGGGCAAAAAGATACACAACAGAGATACACCAAGTGGATGACACCCTGAAATGGGCTGTGACCTGAAAATGTTATTCTCCTATGAGAATGCATTTTTTTTCTTTTTTAATCCGCCATTCAGTTTTAGAGATATGGGCCCTTATTTATAATGATAACTTTTATGGTCTTTACAAGGGGATGTTTCTCAGATTATCTGGGGTGTGTATTTAGGCTGCTCTTCATTAATACCCTGTAACTAAGACAAAAAAAAATAGCACTATATAAAAAGTCCCATATCTTTAGAACTGTATGACAGAAAACAAACTGTATATTCTGGGTAAAAACAGCAGGAATACAATAAGATAAAAAATGCCAGTTTTAACCTGGTGACAGCTCTTCTTTAAAGGAAAACAGGATCAATATGAAGATTATCAACATTACAATGTTGTGTGGCCGCCTTCCTGAAAATGCGGTTACCAAAAGAAAATTAACTTTATTCCTCCTCCTGAGACCCACCGGCTTTCAGTCATAGAGACATGGCTGGTGCTTCCGTGACTGCTCAGTACATAGTGAGCAGCGACTGTAAGCACACCCCGGCACTATGATTGATAGATTGTTCTGCAGCACATCTTTGCAGAGCAGACTGTCAATCAATGTGCCAGGACATGCTTTCAGGAGCAGCTCTCAATGCTGTGATTAATGGCTGTATCCGCTCTGTGCACGCCTTAAAGACTGAAAGCCTCCCAGCAGATACCTTATTTTGCGGATTATAAAACGCACCAGATTATATGATGCACGGGTTTTAGTGGAGAAAAATAGAAGTAAAATTTAAGCCAACTATGGTCATGACACACTGTTATGGGGGCGATCTGCTGCGGTCACTGTTGCGGAAGTAATGTCCCCCAATTTTGTACTAATGTCCCCCAATTCCATACTAATGTCCCCCATCCTTGTGTTTATGTGGCCCATCCTTGTCCCATCCTGGTATATATGATTCCCATCCTGGTATATATGGCCCCTATCTTGGTTTATATGTCTCCCCATACTGGTATATACGATCCCAACTCTGGTATATATGACCCCATCTTATGTCCCCACATACTGGTATATATGATTCCCATCCTAGTATGTATGTCCCCCAACAAGACGCACTCATAAAAGAAAACATTCTACTAACCTTCCCTGCACTTCCTTGCAGCGCAGCATCCTCTTCTGATACTGGTAAATGACCTCAGCGTGTAAGTGGCGCAGCGTGGGACGTCAATTCCAAGAGCCCCACATGCCAACGTCACCAGATTATTCACTGCTGTGGCTGTGGGGGAGAGGGAAGAGGGGCTTTGACGGCGGTGGAGGAGTGGGACACAGGAGGCAGGAACCGGGGCTTGGGCTTCCCATGCCTATAGTTATGCCCACCTCTCGCATGGGTTTCACTTTAAAGAGGTTCATGGGGTTATTGGCGTGGGGAGCAGTGAATATTCATTCACTTTAATAGCATGCACACTTGTTAGCCCCAGCGCCAGTTTCTGCTTCCTGAGACCCGCTCCTTCACCGCTACTGCCCACCCCACAACTGCAACCAGGTACATCCGGACAATTAGACACACCATATACTTTCCTCCAAAAATTTGTGGGAACAAAGTACATCATATAGTCCACAAAATACGGTGTAAGGTTCATTTTCTCCAGGTAGCTAGGCTTTCAGTACGGCGGCTGGACAGCATTTTTATGTTGTGAACCTAGACCATATATCAGCAGTGGTACAGCATTTGGGCATATGACAGGTTCCCTTTAAGTGAGCTAATTATACAAATTCGATATTGTAATTTGATAAGCTGCCCTCTTGGTCTTCCAACAGAAGGCTATATATTTCTGGCCTCTCGCTGATTTAGAAGCAGAGTTTCAGTGCCCATTCATACATTATTTTGCCAGCAGTGTTACGCGGACTTCTGGCACATAAACACATGTTTAAAGCTTCCATCTGTCAGCTGTGTCACCATGCTGCACATCATTCCTGAGGTCATGCCTCTAATGCTGCTCTCGCATTACCTGCTGATGATCTCCTATTTGATGCCTACCTGTAACATTTATGGATACAATTAATTAAGGATTTCCTAATGGAAAACGGGACTGTATGGGATCGCTGTGCTGCACATATAGGCACGCGTACCCCCGAGGGCTGCAGTCTACATGGAATTGATAATCGCTAATATTCTAGCCACAGTCTGCTGAACATTAGACTGCAAGTTCTTAGCAAGAAGAGGAAATGGAGATGCTAATGCTCCCCTCCATGTATAAATGCCTAAACATGCATTTTCTGTACTGTGGCTATGTGATGCTGATATGAAGGGACAGTGTCTCCCTGTACTCTCCACCTCCCCATTCCCTCCAAGCGCATCCCCTACATCTGCGGGCGTCCCCGGGCTGTCACTTCTCATCCTCCTGACAAGAGTCAAGAACTGAGAGAATCCATCAGAGCAGAAATTAGAAGGAGGAGGGAGGTTGTACTGCTGCAAGGATTGGAGGGAAGGAAGCTTGATATAAATGGGAGAGGGCCGTGTGTTACTGCTTGGCGAGGAGGCGACGTGCTTGTACAGTACTGTTCTGTTCAGGGTCTTGTGGGCTACGTCTTCATGGCTGACAGTCATAGGATTGTGTGGTTCCGCTAGTGGGGACAACTTAGCTCTGTTGTGCTTCTCGCTTAGGCAAAACACCAGTTTATGATGAAGAAATCGCTCATGCTTTATTTTAAAGGTGGAACATTTGGTTCTGTATATGGAGGGTGACAAACTGGTGGTTAGTCGCAGATTATATACTCCTATATACAATGTGTATGAGTCTAGTGTGCATTTTGCTAGCCTGCATTTTGGATTTGATTATTTTTCCCTCCTGTTTTAAAGACGTTCTCACATGAACAAAGTAGTTTTTAATCAATAGATCTTGGAATAATAATTTCCACAATTGGATGTGTTAAAAAATGTTCCTGTGCTGAGATAATTTTATGAATGTGCCCCTGCTGAGTACTGTGTAATGTCTGTGTCTTACCGTACCGGGACATCGTCTCATCATACCACAGCTCCTTGCCAAGGGAGATCGCAAGAGTATACAGATAGGACAGCATGAGATCACAGCTGATTCTTCCTGTGAGGTAAAACATTTCACTGCCTGTTTAAAAACTTGTTTTACCTCACAGAAAGAATCAGCTGTGATCCCATGCTGTCCTGTCTGTATCTTCTTTTTTGCCTCCCCCACTGCTTGGGATCTAATTAGACCATGTTCATGCACGGTCAACACAGGAGCATTTTTTTGTAACACATCCAATTGTGGAACTTATTTTCATCCAAAGATCTATTAATTAAAATATACTTTGTTCGTGGGGAAACCTCTTTAAGGATCCTTATATCCGAACATTTTTATGCTGAAGATGAAATATGTAAACCAATTTACCATAACTTTGTTTAGAACATAAGCATTAAAATTTAACCCACTCATATTTTTTTCATTGGTGTTTGCAGATCAGAAAATCCTGTAGTAAGGGGAATCTGTTCCCAGCTCTACACTGTGTCCTAAATCTGTTCCCGTGTGAGTGGAAAGTGTGAGCACGCTCCGTGATTCCTATCACAGTCCCAGAATATTACATTCTGCCATCATTGAACATTGTGATTAATCTTTTTCTGCATAGCTGCTCTTTGTATCTGACCTCTTCTGGAATCTAATATACAGTCTGAAATCATAAACCACTCAGTCACTGGTAATCATAGGCAACAATTTTTTTCCTCTTCTGTACTGAGTGGGGCTCAGTGTTGAACTCTTTGCTTTCAGAATAAGTTTAACTGGGTTATCCAACCTTATAAAAATGATGGATTATACTTAGGATAGTGATGTACAATAAAAAAAAATTATATTATGGTACCATTCAAGTCAGAAAAATCAATGTAAATATTTTTTGCCCCAAAAAGCAAAAGTATTCTACGAGTGTTACCCTCTTTTGGCTAATTAGTGCTAATCGGCACTTCCTCCAATTAATCCGTTGCGTGTTGAAGTACTAGAATCATGGATGAGATTTACACGCTGCAGAGAAAATCAGCTGGATAAGGCATGTCAATTCATGCCATAGATGTACTTTACAAAGGGTAAAAATTGTGGAAAATCTACAGCAATTCCTCAATGTCTACAGTATTTTCTTTCTCTGCAAATTTTCTGTTGTGGAAGTTTCAAGGGTCCGCAGGGCTCGTGTCTAAAGCTTCTCACAGCTAAGAACCTTCAAATGCATTCAGCCCAGGCAATACTATGAGCGTGAAATACATCAATATGACAAATATACCTGGTTCTCATCGTTTCTACAATGCACCGGTGTGAATACATTTTATGGGTCCGGAGTCTTGACCAGAGGCGGACACTGACAGCTTGGGGTCCCTGTGCAAGAAATGTATCTGGGCCCCCTTCCTTTTATGGCGACAAAGCTACATATATATATATATATATAGCCACACACATAAATGTACATGTATATATATTACATATTCTCCTTTATTATGTATATTGCTGTCCCTTTTACAGTGCCCTCTCTTGTTATGTACAGTACCATCTTTTACATATTGTATTATAAACAGCCCTGTTTTTTATTACATACTGTCTTGTCTTGTTAGATATATAATGCAATGATGACTGATGGAGCATGGGAAAGCTTCCTTTCTAATGGAGGAGCTGATGGACTTGTAGTCTGGTCACCGGCTCCTCGATCAGCATTCATTTTACATCTAAAAAGAGAGGTGACTATGTAATAAAAGAGGGCACTGTGAATAACAAAATTAACAAGAATACACTATGTAAGAGACAGTGCTATACATAACAGCAGAGGAAGCTATATAATAAGGGATGGCACCATATATAACTAGAGAGGATGGTATGTAATAAGGGACGGTGTTATACATAATAAAAGAAGAAACTATGTAACTAAGGATGGTGTTATACAGAATTAGTGAGTACACTATATACTAAGGGACAGTGTTAGACATAGTAAGTGAGTATACTATATACTAAGGGACTGTGTTAAACATAATAAACGATAATGTCTTCCTCCACCTCCCCCTGTTCCTAAGGCCATTATAAGTCCCCCTTCCTCCCATCCCAATCCCCCACACCTGTTGTGAGTTCATTTTTCCCTTCACCATTGAGGTCTGATGAACTCCCTCCTCTGGTGAAGGAAGGTAGTGAGACTGATTACCAAACACCTGGGCAGCTAGATGATAACTGGGTGGCTGGAATTGAGGACTGGATATAAGGCTGCCGACGCCCTTCTTCCTGGCTGGTGATTTTCCTGCTGGATTCTTGGTTACCAGTCTGATTCCTGCATCTCAAAGCTAAGTTTTTCTGCTCTGCTTTGTACTCTTCAGTTTTGTTTTTGTCTTGCCTTGTTTTTTGGGAGTTCTGCCATCCCCGGCCTGGGGTGAGCTGAATTCCATTTTTGTCTCTGATCTGTTGATCTTTTGCTCTGTCTTCAGAATATACCTGAGTGCTGATATAGTCTTTTGAAGCCTAGCGACTGCCTGTTTTTCCTATCAGTCGGTTGGCTCATTTTGATAGGGTTTTTGCGGATGGCAGACAGCAGCTTTCCTATCCTGTCCTATGTAGTTAGCTTGGGCCCCATCATTTGCTCAACCTATCTTTCTATCTGTGTTAGTGTTTTCATCTTGCTTCACCGTCATTATATGTTGGGGGCTGCCTATTGCTTTGGGGTCTGCGCTGGGGCAGTTTAGTTTTTCCCCTTTCTGTCTTTAGGCTATGTAGCTCTCCAGCTGTGATCGAGGGGTCTAGGGCACCGTAGGAACCCCCCACGGCTACTGCTAGTTGTTGTGGATAGGTTCAGGGGTCTGCAATCCGATAGCTGCCAACCTCTCTGGTTTTTCTGGACTTAGCTGGTATTTTGTTTTTTCCTCCTTCGGTGACTCATCATAACAGAATCACCAGCCATACCGCAGATTCTAGGGTACTCAATAGCAGGAGAGAATTGTAATTAAAAAAAAAAAAGTGTCAGAATTTTTTTTTTTTTTGTGTGCATATTTTTTCCTCTATATCTCTGAGGCCGTAGGGGGAATTTTTCTCTCAATGGAGATGAAGCAATTGTCTGATCGTGTGGAGCAGCTCGCTGCTGAAGTGTGGGGAATTTCCGCCTATCTTGCTCATTCACATGCTGCTGAACCAAAGATTCCTACTCCTGATGTGTTTTTTGGGGATCGGTCTAAATTCTTGAATTTTAAGAATAATTGTAAATTATTTTTTGCCTTGAAGCCTAACTCGTCGGGGAACTCCGCGCAGCAGGTTAAAATTGTCATCTCTTTGCTGCGCGGCGATCCCCAGGATTGGGCGTTTCCTTTGAAACCTGATGATCCTATTGTGAATAATGTGAATGCATTTTTTCAAGCCTTGGGGTTGTTGTATGATGAACTTAATGCTATTGATCAGGCTGAAAAGACCCTGTTGGCATTAAGCCAGGGTCGGGATTCGGCAGAGTTGTACTGTCAAAAATTCCAAAAGTGGGCGGTCCTTACTACCTGGAATGATGGTGCCTTGGCAGCCCTCTTTTGGAAGGGTTTGTCAGAGACTGTAAAAGATACTATGGTGGGATTTCCTGTTCCCTCTGGTCTTGACGATTCTATGTCATTAGCCATTCAGGTGGATCGGCGTTTACGTGAATGCAAAACTACACGAGAGATGTTGCCACCTGTTGAACAAATGACTGAACCTATGCAATGTGATAGAGTTTTGTCTAGGGTGCAACGTCAGGAGTTCAGAAGGCGTAATAAGCTGTGTTTTTTTGTGGAGATGGCTCGCATATTATTTCTGTCTGCCCTAAACGAGAGAAACGTTGTGCACCCACGTTTTCTGTGGGTGGTGTTCAACCTATGTTTCTTCTGGCAATTACTCTGATCTGCTCCCTGTCCACATTTTCCGCCAAGGCTTTTGTGGATTTAGGAGCAGCTCTGAACCTAATGGACTTGGATTTTGCTAAACGTTGTGGATTTCCTATGACACCTCTGCGGACGCCTATCCGTTTGAGGGGTATTGATGCTACTCCTTTGGCGAAGAATAAACCTCAGTTTTGGACCCAGGTGGTAATGCGGGTCGCCCCAGACCATCAAGAAAATTGCAGATTTTTGGTGCTGCATAGTTTGCATGATACCATTGTTCTGGGGTTTCCCTGGTTGCAAATCCATAATCCAGTTCTGGATTGGAAATCTTTGTCTGTGGTGAGTTGGGGTTGTCGGTGTGCCCTTAGTGATGCTCCTGTTTTTTCCACCTCTCCCCAGTTGCATGATGTTCCTGACTATTTGGCTGACTTTTGTGATGTATTTAGTGAGAATGAGTCTGCATCTTTGCCTCCTCATAGGAGTTATGACTGTGCAATTGAGCTGAACCCGGGGTGTAAATTCCCCAAGGGTCGGCTTTTCAATTTATCTGTACCCGAGCACGAGGCTATGCGATCCTATATTAAGGAGGCATTGGAGAAGGGTCATATTAGACCATCCTCTTCACCCTTAGGTGCTAGGTTTTTTTTTGTGGCTAAAAAGGATGGTTCATTAAGGCCTTGTATTGACTATCGTGCCCTCAATAAAATACTGTTAAATATCAGTATCCGTTACCCCTGATTTCTGATATATTCTCCAGAGTTAAGGGTGCTTGCTGGTTTACCAAGCTTGACCTCAGGGGGGCGTATAATCTTATTCGCATTAAGCATGGGGATGAGTGGAAGATGGCATTTAATACTCCGGAGGGACATTTTGAGTACCTGGTGATGCCTTTTGGGCTCACTAATGCCCCTTCTGTCTTCCAGTGCTTCATGAACGATATATTCCGAGACTTTGTGGATAAATTTTTGATTATCTATCTGGATGATATCTTGATCTTTTCCAAGAATTGGGACTCTCATGTGGAACATGTTCGGACTGTGTTCCGGATTTTGAGGGAGAATTCCCTGTATGTCAAGGGATCGAAATGCCTTTTTGGGGTACAGAGGGTTTCATTTTTGAGATTTATTTTGTCTCCGTCAACTATTGAAATGGACCCGGCCAAGGTACAGGCCATTTATGATTGGGTTCAGCCCACTTCTTTGAAGGCCCTCCAGAAGTTTTTGGGTTTTGCTAATTTTTACCAGAAATTTATAGCTAATTTTTCTGGTATTGCCAAGCCATTGACGGATTTGACTAGGAAAGGTGCTGATGTGCTGAATTGGTCTCCTGAGGCTGTTGCTTCCTTTCAGGAGCTGAAGTGAAGATTCACTTCTGCTCCGGTTTTTGCGGCAACCTGATGTCTCACTCCCGTTTCAGGTGGAGGTGGACGCTTCTGAGATTGGTGCGGGAGCGGTGTTGTCCCAAAAAGATCATGTGACATCTAAAATGAATCCTTGTGCTTTCTTTTCCTGAAAGTTCTCTCCATCTGAACGTAACTATGATGTGGGGAATCGGGAACTGTTGGCCATGAAATGGGCATTTGAGGAGTGGAGACATTGGTTGGAGGGAGCCAAACACCAAGTCGTGGTCCTTACTGACCACAAGAATTTGATTTACCTGGAGTCAGCCAAGCGCTTGAATCCTAGACAGGCTAGGTGGGCCTTGTTTTTTACACGTTTTGATTTTGTGGTCTCTTTTCTTCCGGGCACTAAGAATGTCAAGGCAGACGCCCTCTCTAGGAGTTTCCTTGCTGATTCTCCTGTTGTGACTAAGCCTGCTACCATCTTAGGCGAGGGGGTAGTTCTTTCTGCCATCTCGCCCGATTTGAGACGTGCTCTGGAAGAGTTTCAGGAGGACAAACCTGAGCGTTGTCCCAGTGGAAAGTTGTATGTTCCTGAACAGTGGAGGAAGAGAGTGATGTCTGAAGTTCATTGCTCTGCATTGGCTGGTCATCCAGGTATTTTTGGTACTAGAGATCTGGTGAGTCGGTCTTTTTGGTGGCCCGCCGTGTCTCGTGATGTCAGGAATTTTGTGCAGTCCTTTGGGACTTGCTCCCGGTCTAAACCTTGTTCTCACTCTAGTGGCTTGTTTATGCCTTTGCCGGTGCCCAGGAGGCCATGGACCCATATTTCAATGGATTTTATCTCTGATATGCCTGTCTCTCAGAGAATGACTGTTATTTGGGTGATTTGTGATAGATTCTCTAAGATGGTCCATCTTGTACCACTCCCTAAGTTGCCATCTTCCTCTGAGTTGGTGCCCTTGTTTTTGCAACAGGTGGTTCGCTTGCGCGGGATTCCTGAGAACATTGTATCTGACAGAGGAGTTCAGTTTGTGTCTAGATTTTGGAGGACTTTCTGTTCCAAGCTGGGAATTCAGTTGTCCTTCTCCTCTGCGTTTCACCCTCAGACCAATGGGCAGACGGAGAGAACAAACCAGACTTTGGAGTCGTATTTGAGATGTTTTATTTCTGCCGATCAGGATGATTGGGTTTCATTTTTGCCCTTGGCCGAATTTGCTTTAAATAATAGAGCTAGTTCTGCCACTTTGATGTCACCTTTTTTTTGTAACTTTGGTTTTCACCCTCGATTTTCTTCAGGGCAGGTGGAGCCTTCTGCCTGCCCAGGTGTTGACACTGTGGTGGAGAGAATGCACCAGATCTGGGACCAAGTAGTGGATAAGTTGTCTCTCTCCCAGGAAAAGGCCCAGCGGTTTTCCAACCGGCGTAGGACCGTTGGTCCCCAGTTTAAGGTGTGTGATATGGTTTGGTTGTCATCAAACAATATCGCTATGAAGGTGGCTTCTCCTAAGTTTAAGCCTAGATTTATTGGACCTTACAAGATTTTGGAGATTATTAATCCGGTCTCTTTTTGGTTGGCTCTTCCTGTCACATTTAAAATTCATAATGTGTTTCATAAGTCCTTGTTGAAGAGGTTTGTTGAACCAGTAGTTCCTGTGGTGGCACCTCCTGACCCTATATTGGTTGAAGGTAGCATGGAATATGAGGTAGAGAAGATACTGGATTCCCGTCTGGCTAGACGGAGACTCCAGTATTTGGTTAAGTGGAAGGGTTATGGTCAGGAGGATAATTCCTGGGTCTCTGCCTCTGATATTCAT
Organism: Dendrobates tinctorius; assembly: GCF_039654945.1. Taxonomy (NCBI): domain Eukaryota; kingdom Metazoa; phylum Chordata; class Amphibia; order Anura; family Dendrobatidae; genus Dendrobates; species Dendrobates tinctorius. The sequence goes on along the minus strand of NW_027361739.1, from coordinate 8,235,874 downwards.
GCCGAAAGATTGGTGCGTGCCTTTCATCGGGCTCACCCAGATCGCCCTGGTGGCATGGATGAGGGTTCGGTGACCCCTCCTCAAGGGGGAGGTACTGTTGTGAGTTCATTTTTCCCTTCACCATTGAGGTCTGATGAACTCCCTCCTCTGGTGAAGGAAGGTAGTGAGACTGATTACCAAACACCTGGGCAGCTAGATGATAACTGGGTGGCTGGAATTGAGGACTGGATATAAGGCTGCCGACGCCCTTCTTCCTGGCTGGTGATTTTCCTGCTGGATTCTTGGAGACCAGTCTGATTCCTGCATATCAAAGCTAAGTTTTTCTGCTCTGCTTTGTACTCTTCAGTTTTGTTTTTGTCTTGCCTTGTTTTTTGGGAGTTCTGCCATCCCCGGCCGGGGGTGAGCTGAATTCCATTTTTGTCTCTGATCTGTTGATCTTTTGCTCTGTCTTCAGAATATACCTGAGTGCTGATATAGTCTTTTGAAGCCTAGCGACTTCAGGGCCTGTTTTTCCTATCAGTCGGTTGGCTCATTTTGATAGGGTTTTTGCGGATGGCAGACAGCAGCTTTCCTATCCTGTCCTATGTAGTTAGCTTGGGCCCCATCATTTGCTCAACCTATCTTTCTATCTGTGTTAGTGTTTTCATCTTGCTTCACCATCATTATATGTTGGGGGCTGCCTATTGCTTTGGGGTCTGCTCTGGGGCAGTTTAGTATTTCCCCTTTCTGTCTTTAGGCTATGTAGCTCTCCGGCTGTGATCGAGGGGTCTAGGGCACCGTAGGAACCCCCCACGGCTACTGCTAGTTGTTGTGGATAGGTTCAGGGGTCTGCAATCCGATAGCTGCCATCCTCTCTGGTTTTTCTGGACTTAGCTGGTATTTTGTTTTTTCCTCCTTCGGTGACTCATCATAACACACACCCCTCATTGTCCTCCTCTTCCCGCATCCCATTATTGTCCTCTCCCCCACCCCATCATTGCCCTCTTCATCACTTCCATCATTGCCTTCTCCCCCACCACTATCTTTGCTCTCTCCCCCACCACTCCCATCATTGCTCATTCCACACCTCCATTGTTTCCTCCTCCCCTACCACCCCCATTATTGCGCTTTCCGCCACCACCATCATTGAATTCTCCCCTACCACCCCATCATTTCTTTTCACCCACCATCCCATCATTGCCCTTTCTACCACCTCCATCATTGCCTTCTCCCCTACCACCCCATCATTGCTCTCTCAATCACCCAGATCATTGCCTTCTCCCCATCACCCCCATCATTGCCTTCTTCCCATCACTCCCATCCTTGCCTTCTCTCCATTCCCCCATTATTGCCTTCTCCATCACCCCATCATTGCCTTTGCACCATCATTCCCATCATTGCCTTCTCCCCATCACTCCCATCATTGCCTTCTCCATCACCCCATCATTGCCTTCTCCCTATCACTCCCATCATTGCCTTCTCCATAACCCACATCATTGCCTTCTCCCCATCACTCCCATCATTGCCTTCTCCATCACCCACATCATTGCCTTCTCCCCATCACTCCCTTCATTGCCTTCTCCCCATCGCTCCCATCATTGTCGTCTCCATCACTCCACCATTGCCTTCTCCCCATCATTGCCTTCTCCATCACCCCATCATTGTCTTCTCCCCATCACTCCCATCATTGCCTTCTCCCCATCACCCCCATCATTGCCTTCCCCCATCACTCCCATCATTGCCTTCTCCCCATCACCCCCATCATTGCCTTCTTCCTATCACTGCCTTCTCCCCATCACCTCCATCATTGCCTTCTCCCCATCACCCCATCATTGCCTTCTCCTCATCACTTCCCATCACCCCCATTATTGCCTTCTCACCAACAACCCATCATTGCCTTCTCCATCACCCCATCATTGCCTTCTCCCATCACTCCCATCATTGCCTTCTCCCCATCACCCGTCATTGCCATCTCCCCATCACCCCATCATTGCCTTCTCCCCATCACCCCATCATTGCCTTCTCCCCATCACTCCCATCATTGTCTTCTCCCCATCACCCAATCATTGCCTTCTCCCCATCACCCCCATCATTGCTTTCTCCCCATCACCCCCATTATTCCCCTCTCCTCCATCTGCACACACACACAGACACACACAGCACCATTGACCTCTCTGCATATTCCCCCGCAGCACTACGTACGCATGCACGCACACACACATCACCACTCATCTCTACACACACACATACAAAACACACACACATACATACAAAACACACACAGCACCTCTCACCTGTCCGCAGCCGCAGCATCACCGGGGCCCGCGCATCTTCGCTCTGGCACAGCAGCTAGCCAGCCACTGAATGATGATGTCATCCAGCGGCGCTGCTCTCTGTATCAGAGACAAGAAGCGCGGGCACCGGGCAGGAAGCAGGGTGGATCCTTGCAGCTCCACTCCTGCTATTTTCTCTTGCAGGCAGCGGAGCTGCTGGGATCTCTCCCTGCCCACCGCTCGTGAGGGCAATCTGGCCAGGGGCCCCCAGGAGCCTAGGGCCCGGAGAAACCGGCCAGATTGCCCTTATTATTAGCCGCCCTGCAGGGGCCCCCTGGAGCCTCTGGGCCCCGATGCAGCCGTAGCTGTTGAACCGGCGGTATGTCCGCCCATGGTCCTGACAATTTAACTTTAGACTGTCTATAATGAATTCAAGATGCATATTTGTGTAATGTGGTAGGTAATCATGACCGAACTGCTGTCCGTTTACGTTCTGACACTTTCCAGACAAACTGCGTCCCACTCCCAATGTGATGTAGGGTGTGGGGTGCATCGCACTCATTTGTAGGCCGCAGGCCTCAGCTGCCTCCAGGCTTCCGTCTCCAGGAGGCCTCACACCCAATACAAGGGACACCAAGTTCTTTACAACAGGGAAATGTTTAGTCAGACCAAGTACCTCAGGTGGTGACAGATAGGATAGGGCACAGCAATTCACATTTTCTTCCACCTTAGTAGAACTCCTCTTCAGTCCTGTCATTAGTTCATCCTGGACTACCCCTAAGCCCACTGATTATAACAGTCTCAGGTTTCCCGTCCACCTTGGCAGTGTACTCGAGAACCTCCACCTTTCATCTACATGGGTCCCTGTCCATCTTCTACTGTATGCCGGAAGACATGATGTGTACAACAGCCCCATTGCCAGATTTTGGGTTCCGGACGTGAAAGGAGCGATCACTCCTCCCACTGTCTGGAACAAGTGACACATGCTGCCCCCAGCAACCCACAGCACCTGAACTTGACCTCCAATATGCACTTCACTAACTCTCTCAGAAATCTCTCTACCAGCAAGTGCCCCTCTTTAATTAACAATAGTACCCACCCACCTATCATTAACAATTTGCTATCTTATATGCTAAACCTATTTTCCTTTTCTTATGTCTTATGCTGTTGCCATTTTCCGCTATGCACTTACAGTATAAACTTACTTATGCTATCCTAAGCTCATCTTATACTATACTCACATTACAGTATGCATTAAAACTTGACATGCTATACATGACCATAATACATTACACACGATGCAAATCCCTTTTTCATATAAAACCATACAACCGTTTTCATATGACGCGTTTGTTGTCTTCAGGGGCAGGAATAGGGTAAGACAGTCCACATCCCTACATTTTTCAACACTTTTCATTTTATGATACTTAAAGGGTCACTGTGTTTTAAAAATAGAAACTCTGCATGAATCAAATGAATATAAAACACTTTATATCTCAGAGAAATATGCTTCTGTCTCCATTTATGAGCCACTTCTCCCCTCCACCTGCCTCATGAACCATTCTGAAAAACAGCTCAAATCTGTATTGCTCATGACAAGATGAATTGTCAATTTACTAAGGGATGACATAACAGCTGCCTGATAAAAGGCACAAAGGGCCCAATTCATCATCTAATTTCCAGCGTTTTTTTGGCATGAAAACCTCTTATCGAATGATATTTTCATTTATGAGAAATTCATCTAACAATTTGTGCCATTTTTCAAGTTGTCTTATTGTTTAGTCAGTTTTTTGATAATTACGTCAATGTGGCTTTTCCACATGCTTCAGACTGATGAAATGCTACTTTTTATTAAAAGGTCACAAAAACTCTACTCCACTACCCCCTGCAGTGATTTTAATAAACTAAAAAAAATCACATATTTTTAGACATTTGTGCACCTTTTTGTGTTTGAAAAGATCCAAAAAATGGTAAAAGCATGAAAAACAGACAGTTTTGAGCTTTGAACAAAATTCATTAATCGCAAGCACCATTTTGATAAATTTGATGAGAAAAAAAATCAGCGAAAGCCACGAGCCAAAAAAGTAAAGTGACTTAAAAAACACAAATGATGAATTGGACCCACAGACTTCGGTTGCTTCTTTCTATTTAATTTTTGTCAGTCTGGTGCTGAATTCACAGCTACACTGCTCAGTATTGCTGTGTAATGTCCCCCACACCATTTGTTTCTTACTTTTCACATAATATAACTTTTAAGTTTAAGGTGTATTGAAACATGATCAGTTATTTTGTCTTGGTTTTCCAGACTGGATTATGATGGTATTAGGCTACTTTCACATTTCCGTTCTTTTATTCCGGCGGGCTGCGGTGAAAAGTTGTCAAACCGGATCCGGTAGAAGCCACAGCCCGCCGGATAATCCGTTTAGGCCGGAGACGGTACAGGAGAGGGAGAGGGAGTCTTCGGGCATGCGCTTTGCAAAAAAGCGGTCCGGTGCTGTCAAAAAACGTTGCAGGGAACGTTTTTTGCAGACGCCGGACAGGCATTTTTTGCCTTATCCGGCAAAAGCCGGACACACCGCATGGCCATCAGGTGCAATGCGGCGATAATGCAAGTCTATGGGAAAAAAGCCAGATCTGGTGGCAACCGGCGCCGGATCCGGTTTTTACATTTTTCGCCGCATCGCGCCTGATGCTTAGAAATGGAAATGTGAAAGTAGCCTTATTAGGACTACCATTCTTCTATACAAACTAGAAATGGTTTAAATAGGTTGTCTTGTATAAAAATCACTTTTAATGCTTAAAGTGGAAAATGAGTACTAACTTGATTTCTAAATATCAGTGCCAGTCTTGACACCTCACCAGTGTTCATTAAAGGATGACACAGCTTTCTGCATCAAAACAAGATCCATGATGTGTATGAAGGGGGCTGGTTCAATAGCTAAGACAACTTCCTCCTATGTCTATGCTTCAGCAATGACATAGAATGGGGCTGGCTTAGCTATAAAAAAACAAGGCTGCCAACTCCATTACACGCACAGGCTCTGCTTTGTGGAATCCAATCTGTAGGCAGAGATGCTGGGACCCCAGACCAGCCCCAATATTATGTGATCCATGCCACTTTTTTGAGTAAAAAAAATGGTAAATTTAGACTTTTTTCCCTTTCAAACACATTATAATATAGTTTTCCACCCAAATAAACCCTTCAAACGTGTGCCACTTTTGGCATATTGTTTCGGTGCTATCTTAGTTGATAGATGTACTTTGTACTTAAAATACTGCATAGCGATCAGCTGGTATCCCTGGCACGCTGCCACCTCTGTGAAAAATTCCTTTCTACACCGATCCTTTGTGATAGATGCAGTTTGGCAGCACATGTGGAATTATAGATGTAATTTCCCTGGCTGACTCAGAGTTTCGCACAATAAGATTTTTCACCTTATTGTAATGAATAGCTTGTAAAGGTTGGCACAAACTGACGATGTTGTTCATCTTATTTTTTGAGCGGCTCTCCTGATTTTAGCTGCGGCTCGCTTTGTTCTTTACAGAAAATATCAGGCAAACAGATCCTGATTTAGGTTTGTCCTTAGTCAAATATCCTAAATTTATGTTTCCTTCCAATATTTTCCTGATCAATGATTTTACAGGTGCCAGGATCTTGTTCTGTGCCACTTAATGAAACCTGTGCCCCCCCCAGAATAGTCAATAGTCATTCCAGCCTTGCTGTTTAATGAGCACTCTTATTGAGCAGCCTAGGCATGGAGCATAACGATCTGTTAATTGCTTGTGAAAGCCATATTTAGTCTAATGTCAAAGGTTTGGTTACATCCTATAAATTCAACGAGCAGCAAAAAAAGCTCTATCAGCATTGTCTCTTTTTGCTCATTACATCGTCAGAGTCGATCATGTGTACATATAGTCACAGCGGATACAGGGGCAGATTATAATGAAGGAATATGGGTGCTTTCCCTGGGGCCTTCATCAGTCATCCTAGTCTGTTTGGTGATCCTATCCAGCCATGCGCGTTACTCTTCCTTTTATCCTAGGGAAGGTTCCCATGACCTTATTGTGGCTGTGCATTTGAGTTCCTAGTAGAGCCACAATAGCTGGTCTCTTGATCCAAACTAACAGCCTTTGGGCTCCACTCCATGTAGCGCTTTGGACAGAGTGGAAACCCCCTTCTGTACGCGCGGTGATTCCGGATGTGCTCATTGAACACATCCGGAATCGCTGCAGCGTATCTATAGACTAGGCTCTGCAAGGTAAACAGACATGCTGCGGTCTAAAAAGATGCGCCGCATGTCCTGATTAGCGGGTGTGTCACCCGCATACTCGGACGCATAGTGGAGACGGGATTTCTTAAAATCCCCTCCACTATTTTGGAATATCTGGATGCTGCAGATTAAACACTGTGGCTGTACGCAGCGTTCAATCCGCAGCTATTCCGGATGTACAGTATTATGGAAACTCACCCTTAGATATGTTTTTTACAGTCAGCAGACCCATACTTTGGGATTTCTGTAATAAAAAAGTACATCTTTAATTTGGTTATGGGGATTTTCCCTAAGGGAGTTGCTGGATTGGCCAGATTCACACACAATTTTTTCAAGGCATTTTCATAAGTCTTTTTAATGGCTTTTCAATACTGAGGTTTGATATTACCTTGGCCTATGTTCACATGAAGCATTTTTGTAGCATTGCCATCTGCAAAAACTGCTCTCTTGGCATTAAAACACTCAAGTTATTCTGCATTTTCGCATGTGGTTTTACAGTGGTCTGCGCCACTTTTTTTGCAGCATTTTTGGGTGTGGTTTACATGTGTGATTTGTCCACAGTACATGTTTAATAAAGTTAGTTTTATTCACCAAAAATGCTTCAAAAATAATTATAAAAAATTTCACTTTCTCATTGCTTTCTATGGGTGAAAAAATTGTCATGATCCCAGTGCAGGTTTTGACCTGCACATCAGGGGTTATCGTCTTGAGACCAGTGCAGGCTTTGACCTGCACGCCTGGGGTTAATTATTGTGGCCTCTCTTTGGTTCAAGGAGAACTTCTTATAGCCCTGGGAAACTCCAATCCCCATCAGTTACACTTTTGCCTTTGGCCGAGTGTGGTGACCCCTGTGTGCCTGTGCTATCTGATTGTCTTCTAGCTTGCTTATATGGTTCTGACCCGGTTCTGTCCCCTGTTTTGAGTTTGTCTCTTGATTCTGTACTGTGTATCTGCGTCTCTGGTTTCTGACTCATTGCCTATGTCCTGACTATTCTCTGATTGCCCCTCTTGTACTGTGCTGCTATCTCCGTGTATGACTCATTGCTTACGTTCTGACTACTCTCTGCTTATCCCTCTGGTACCGCGCTGCCCTCTCTGTGTATGACCCCCCGTTTGTCTGACCTGAGGAACCCTGTAGTAGAATCCTGCATTCATCTCCAGCAGGATGCTAAGCCCCGCCCCCTGCTGTCACATGATCGTAGGTCCTTCACTGCTTGCTACTTTCAGCATCCCAGGTCCTGTCTGCCTGAGCGTTCCCTGCAGTATCTGACACCGGGCCCTCCCGCAGTGTGGGTGAGCCACCCTGTTCAGCAGTGGCAGTTCGCCGGTGCTGACAGGACCCTGACAAAAATGCTGCAGAAACGCTGAACGAATTTGAATGCAGCGGATTTTAAGTTTAAAGGCCTTTTTGTCTGTATGATTTATTCATTTCTTTATGGCTTTTCACCCTACTTTTGTGCCTAAGCTCTGAATTGTGACGCCCTTTAACTATACAGATTCACCACAAAACAGCTGCTGAATTTCCTGCCTCTGCTTTTATATAGGCTGCAAAAGTCCCTCCACATTGGCTGTGTTATAACCGTTGTGATAGTTCAACTGACTCAGCGGTACACGGAGGTAGAAAACTGTCCCTTTAAATTTTCAGTTGGTTTATTATATGGCAACATAAACCAACAAGAAAGGGAAAGTAAAACCCCAGCCCGTCAAACAAAAACAGTTAAACAACAAAGAAAATAAAAATGCTGTGCACAGCCTATACATTTGCGGGGAGAGACCCGCTCTGGAGCAACACAGGTTGTCTTTTCTCCTCAGGACACAAACCACTGGAGATCCTCTCTCCAGCCCTGCTGAACCAAGACTGCCTCTGGAGCCACGCTACTTAAGCTCCAGACCACACCCTTGGGTGGAAATAGGGTGGGCATCCTCCCAACCAGCTGTATGGATTTCCACATAAAAGCCAGCCCATTATACAGTATAAGCTAAATTAATCCATCACGGCATTTAGTTTGCAAGAGGAAAGTACTCTTGGTTTTATATCACTGACGCAATTAAGCGCAGTGACACATATCTCCCCTCCAGCACTTTACCAGTGACTTTGTCACACTGTGTAATGTGATAACTACAAGGTTTTAAAGGTACGCTTTTATGGGGTTAGGTGATCTTTTACTGATGCATTCTTCTTGTAAAGTGGTGGCAGCCATTTTTTTGTGATTTGCGCAAAGCAAAAAGCACACTGTTTGAATTTAGCACATTTCTAAAAATTGGACACAAGTTTGACAATCATCAAATCAATTTGCACGTCTCATTTAAATAGTGTTATAGTATTGCAGTGTCTTTCTTTCAGAAGATATACAATACATACAAACTTACAGTTTTTGTGGACCAGTCTTGCTAAAATATTCAAACGTTCACAGTGGCACGAGGAGGGGGCACTGTCTATTAGAGCAGGTTGGGGTAGGGAGAGAGAGAAGTGCTTGTTACATGCAGTGGACCAAGGATCCAAGGGGATTTTAATTAATCCAGAATGATCCAGTTACCTGCCTTCTTCTGGAAAAGTGCAAATATAAAATTAAACTGAGACACTTAAAGCTACAAAGCTATGAACAGCAAGATATTTTAATAAGCAATAGACTACCCCAACTGTCTAATAATGACATTGTGTTGGCATATTTGAATATGCTTATAAAATAATGTACTCCTTATAGTTACATAATTATTAACACAGATTTTCGACACACACAGCTATGCTATATAGACACATATAGCTATCCTACATATATATACATGAATCTTTCCTGCATACACACAACTCTCCTACCTGCAAATCCAACTTTACTATATCCTCACAGTTCTCCTATATACTGTGACAAAGTGTTTTATATCACTGATGCCATTAGGCGTAGTGAAACATATCTACAGAGTTTTTCCTCCACCACACTAAGTTTTGTTAGGGTTTACGCTAAGTTGCTTAATGAGCTGGCTTTTATGTGGACATCATAGAGTGGGTGGGAGGATGTCCACCTTATCTCCACCTGTAGAGCCAACACCGCCTTGTGCTGACAGGACCTGTGTGGTGTCACAGTCATGTGATCAATCACATGAGGGGAGGAGTCACATGGACTGGGGCTTTAGTAGCTGGCCTCCAAAGGCAGCAGAGTTCAGTGTCTGGAGAGGAATTCTCCAGAGAAGTGGTTTGTATTTATGCTAAAACCTGAAACGTGTGTTTGCTGCTAGCGGTGAACGTTAGGAATCCCGCTCTCAAAAGGACTGTGCTTTCTGCTACCATTTTGATTTGTTTCCTGTTTTGCCCAGAGACCTGTATTTGTTTTACTACATTTTGGTTTATGATGTCCATTACAAACCCAAGGAAGTTCTTAAGGCCACAGTCTTCCCGTGTCTACCTCCGTGTACAGCCGGGTGATCCGATCTACCACAATACACACACACACAGCCATTTTACTTGCATACACACAGCTCTCCTCCATACGAACACAGCTCTGCTACATACACTCATAGCTCTCCCACATACCACACAGCTGTCTACATAGATACAGAAATTTCTCTTGCATACACACACAACTCTGTTACATAAAAAATATAGCTATCTTACATAAAAAACCAGCACTAATACATACTTACAGTTCTCCTACATACAGACACAGCTATCCTATATGCACACCATAAAAACAATAAATACTCACCTGTTCTCCTTGTTCCTCCACTGCTGTGCGCCCACACATCTCGAGGCAGCAGGCACCGAGCAGTGATGTCATCAGTGCCCCTGTCAGTGTCTGCTTCAGAGACATCAGATGCTGACAGGGGGATTGATGGGAGAGGGAGTCTAACGCTCCAGCTCCAATCAATGCGGTCAGCTTCTCTTCTGGCCGATACAGTTGAACTTACATTGACGGGTGGAGGGGGCCCACTGCTAGCACCGGGCCCCCCTTTCTGCTTTTTGGCCCCATAGCGGCCAAGTGGAAGAGCAGGGAGATTGATTTTCCCTGCACTGCTGCAGAGTGTAACTGTATTGGCATGCTGTGCATGTCGACACAATTACAATAGCGTAGCTCCGGTGGCCTCTTCAGGGCACAGGGCCTGTGGCAACCACCCCCTCTGCTTCCCTCTTGCAGCTACGCTACTGCACCCAGATCTACCACATACACACAGCTCTCCTATCTCCTACATACACAGTTTTCCTACATACACACAGCTCTCTTACATGTACACACAAAGATTTGCTGCATACACACACAGTTCTGCTATATATACACATCTCTACTACAATGACATAGCTCTGAAACATAGAGATACAAGTTATCCTACATACATATGTAAGGAGGTTGATGAGATTGTGGGTACTTGCGTGCCAGGTCCGGAACTAAAAGGGCTGCATCCTCTGTTTCCGGGGGGAAGCTTGAGAGAGGCGGACCTTCCCCTGTTGCCGGGGGAAGCCTGAGTGAGCCGGACCAACCACTGAAACCAGGAGGGCGGGGAGAACCTGAAAAGGGTGCGCAGGATCGGAAGCTTTAGAGAAGAAAGCATGGGAAGCAAGGGAGTCTGGCGTCGGGGGAGTGCAGTGCAGAGGGCAGTGCAGAGCATTGAGCGGCGTGCCCTGCTCCCCCCACCAGAGGCCCGGGCCATAAAGAAGTAGTCCTGGTCACCTGCAGAGAGAGCCGTCCAGAGCAGAGCCGTGCCACCAAAGCAGAGCTGTTCCAGTGGAGCAGAGCTGTGCCAGCAGAACAGAGCTGTGGAGAACACAGCCGTGCCAGTGGAGCAAAGCCATGCCAGCAAAGCAGAGCCATACAGAGCAAAGTCATGCCAACAGAGCAGAGCTGTTGTGAATTCGCTTTCTTGCCTACCTCTGGTTACTAGTGAAGGTAGAGGAGCTGGTCATATTGACAGAGGGGTCACGAGTTCTCTTTCCGGGTTCCCTCTGGAGGTTACTGGAGGTAATGGAGCTGATTTAATTGACAGAGGCCTGCCACCTGATAATGAGGAGTATGACTGGAGATCTGGAGTTTCTGACTGGATTTATGACAGCCGACTCCCTCTATCCCTGCTGGTGATTTTTTCCTGCCTCCTGAGGTCTTAGTTTCCAGCTCAGTCCCTGCATTCTCAGCTAAGTGTTCTTTTGCTATTGTTCACATTTGATCTGGTTTTGTCTATTCCAGTTTTGTATGGTCAGCCAGCTCTGGCTGGGGCTGTGCTGAATTTCCATCCTTATGTTACTGCTTGTGCCAGTTTGTTTTGTCCCTTATTAGATTGGCCTCTTTTTGCTCTGCTTTCAGAATATACCAGAGTGCTGATATAGTGGGTGAAGTGTAGTGACTTCAGTATTTTTCTATCAGACGTGTTGGGCATTTTTTGCAGGGTTTTTTGCGTGATCGCAGACAGTGTCTTTCCTTTCCTGTCCTGTCTAGTTAGTGTGGGCCCCATTGTTTGCTCAATCTATTTTCCTACCTGCGTTTGTGTTTTCATCTTGTCTCACTGACAACATATATTTGGGGGCTATCTATTCCTTTGGGGTCTGCTCTGGGGCAGTTTAGAGTTCCCCTTTCTTGCTTTAGGCTTATTTAGTTCTCCGGCTGTGTCGAGGCGTCTAGGATCATCGTAGGTACGCTCCATGGCTACTGCTAGTTGTGTGGATAGGATCAGGGGTCTGCAATCCGCTTAGTTACCAACCTCTCTGGTTTTCTTTGGCTTAGCTTGGTCTTGCTTTCCTCCTCGGTGACCCAATCATAACACAGAGCTGAGCCAGGTGTTGTAGCAGCCAAAGAGAGGAGTGCTCCATCCTGGGAGTACTAGTGGCACACAGACCAACGTCTGCCATTGCCCACCATCAAAAGCGGGGACCAGGTAGAATGGGACGTGCAGTGTGTGTCCAGTGATGATCAGAGAACCAGGTGCCGTATACTATGTGACTGTGAGTACTGCACACGTGCTGCCCAAGAGAGACTGCATACGAGAATGGCAGTTGCACCCTGACGTTTGCAGCTGTTTGTTGCCCTGACCCTTGTGACATGACTTCACCAGTTAAGATAGTTAAGACAGGACTGTGGCCCGTACCTTTGTTAGCCACATCAGTATATAGACTAGGGTTAATGGAAGGAACCGGAGACTGACCACTGCCACCAGAAGATGGACCAAAGACTACAGTTCCATCCTGGAGAAGGAGCTGTGCCCGCCGTTGCCCATACCTCCCTACTTTTGAAGAAGGGAAAGAGGGACAAAGGTTGCGGTGCACAAATTTTAGGCCATGCCCCGACCACACCTATTTCATGACTAGTTACACCCATGTTCACGCCCAGTCACACCCATGTAGCACTGCTGATCACACTGACTGCTATTAGGGTCATAGTGGCTGGCATTATGGGCACAGTGACTGGTACTGTGGGCACACTGACTGGTACTAAGGAAATGAAAAAAAGAAAACAGAGAGAGACAAAGAAAATAAAGTGAAAAAGAAAGAAAAAAAGGAGAGCAAGAGAGAAAGAAAGAACAGAGAGAGAGAAAGAAGAAAGAACAGAGAGAAAGAAATAGGGGAAAGAAAGAACAGAGAGCAAAAGAAAGAACAGAGAGCAAAATAAAGAACAGTGAGAGAAAGAAAGAACAGCGAGAGAAAGAAAGAACAGAGAGTGAAAGAAAGAACAGTGAGAGAAAGAAAGGAGAAAGAAAGAACAGAGAAAAATAAAGATGGGAAATAAAGAAAGAACAGAGAAAAAGAGAGAGAAAGAACAGAGAGAAAGAAAGAGGGGAAGGAAAAAAGAAAGAACAGAGAGAGAGAACAGATAGAGAGAAAGAAAGAAAGAGGGGAAAGAAAGAACAGAGAGAGAAAGAAAGAGGGGACAGAAAAAAGAACAGAGGGAGAGCGAAAGAAAGAAAGAGGGGAAAGAAAGAAAGAATAGAGAGAGAAAGAAAAAGAAAGAGAAAAAAAGAAAGCAAGAACAGAGAGAAAAAGAAAGAGGGGGAAAGAAAGAACAGAGCGATAGAGAGAAAGAAAGGGGAAGAAAGAACAGAGAGAGAAAGAAAGAAAGAAAGAAAGAAAGAAAGAAAGAGAAAAATGAAAGAAAAACAGAGAGAAAGAAAGAGGGGAAAGAAAGAAAGAAGAGAGAGATTGAGAGAAAGAAAGAGGGGAAAGAAAGAACACAGAGAGAGACTGAGAAAGAACAGAGGGAGAGCAAGAAAGAAGTAAAGAAAGTACAGAGAGAAAGAAAGAAAGAAAGAAAGAAAGAAAGGAAAGAAAGAAAGAGGGGAAAGAAAGAACAGAGAGAGAAAGAAAAAAAGAAAGATTAGAGAGAGAAAGAACAGAGAGAGAGAGAGAAAAAGAGAGGGAAAGACAGAACAGAGAATGAGAAAGAAACAGAGAGAAAGAAAGAACAGAGAAATAAAGAAACAGAGAGAGAGAGAAAGAAAGAAAGAAAGAAAGAAAGAAAGATCCTGTAAAGATACTATAGCAGCCTGACTCCCATTGAAGTGCCCACCTGAGCCTCCCGGTGCAAGACATATCATGATCCGCTCCCATGGCAGGCATCCCTGATTCCAAGGTGATCCTGCTGTCCGCGCTGTCAGAGGAGTACACGGTGATAAATCTGAAGCATTCCTGGTTCTGTCACAATCTCCTCATGAAATTACCTCATTTCTGGTCAGCTTCCAGCACATCACTTCCGGTGGAACGTCATGTGCGAGTTTTAAAGTGCTCCTTGGGGCTCCGCCGTGTACTCCTGTGACCGTGGGAAACGCCCACTTTGTATGCCTCATACACACTTGGCTCCGCTCCATTCATCCAGTACACATATGGCTCCACTCCGCACACACACAGCTCCGCATACCCCATACACACGCGGCTCCGCTCTGTACACAAAGTACACACACGACTCCACTCCATACACCTCGTAAATGCGCGGCTTTGCTCCATACACACGCGACTCTGCTCCGTACGCCCCGTACACACGTGGCTCCGCTCCGTACGCCCCAGACACGCGCTGTTCCTCTCTGTACACCTCGTACACATGTGGCTCTGTTCTGTACACCTCGTACACATGCGGCTCCGCTCCGTACACATGCGGCTCCGCTCCGTACACCTCGTGCACATGTGGCGCCGCGCTCCACACCTTGTACACATGTGGCTCCGTACACCTTGTACACATGCGGCTCCATTCTGTACACCTCATACACACGGGGCTCCGCTCCGTACACCTCGCACACATGCGGCTCCGCTCCGTACACCTCGTACATGCGCAGTTCTGCTCCGTACACCTCGTACACACGTGGCTCTGCTCCGTACACCTCGTACACACACACAGCTCTGCTCCGTACACCTCGTACACATGCGGCTCCGCTCCGTACACATGCGGCTCCGCTCCGTACACCTCGTGCACATGTGGCGCCGCTCCCCACACCTTGTACACACGTGGCTCCGTACACCTTGTACATGCACGGCTCCGCTCTGTACACCTCATACACATGGGGCTCCGCTCCGTACACCTCGTACACATGCGGCTCCGTTCTGTACACCTCGTACACATGCGGCTCCGCTCTGTACCCATGCAGCTCCGCTCCGTACTCCTCGTACACATGCGGCTCCGCTCCGTACACATGCGGCTCCGCTCCATACACCTCGTGCACATGTGGCGCCGCTCCCCACACCTTGTACACACGTGGCTCCGTACACCTTGTACACACGCGGCTCCGCTCTGTACACCTCATACACACGGGGCTCCGCTCCGTACACCTCGTACACATGCGGCTCCGTTCTGTACACCTCGTACACATGCGGCTCTGCTCTGTACACATGCAGCTCCGCTCCGTACTCCTCGTACACATGCGATGCCGCTCCCCACACCTTGTACACACGTGGCTCCGTACACCTTGTACACGCACGGCTCCGCTCTGTACACCTCATACACACGGGCCTCTGCTCTGTACACCTCGTACACATGTGGCTCCGCTCCGTACACCTCGTACATGCGCGGCTCCGCTCCGTACACTTCACACACGTGGCTCTGCTCCGTACACCTCGTACACACACACAGCTCTGCTCCGTACACACGTGGCTCTGCTCCGTACACCTCGTACACACACGGCTCTGCTACATCCACACTGTAAACCTCTCCTGACCTCACACAGAAACTTTACCTCATCCAGCATGACAACCAGCGCAGCAGACCAGACTCCTGCAGAGTGCAGACAGACATGTAGGCAGACACAGCCCCTGATCATGTGACCCCTGACTCCTCCCCTCTCACTGGTCCTGTGCGCACAGAACACACACAGCCCAGCCACATAGACACGAGGGCCCTGATCATGTGACACCTGACTCCTCCCCTCTCACAGGTCCTCTGCGCACAGACAGAACACACACAGCCCAGCCACATCATTGCAGGCTGCGGTGCATCTATCTGGGACGGCGAGCATGGTGTCGATGGATGGTGGGGCGTGGCGGCTCAGTGCAATGCAGGAAAAATACAGTTTCGGGCGGGATGCGGGAGGGGGGTGTCAAAAACGGGACTGTCCCGCGGGAATCGGGACACTTGGGAGCTATGCCGTTGCCGCCGCTATTGATTATGTGAGCAGAAGCTGCAGTATTAGGACTTCCTGATACGCTTGCTGCCAAACTGTCGTTATTTGAACCGTTGTACTTCATTTTGCCATTTATACTGTTTGATCCTTTACTTCCCTGTGTGGAGTTTTCCCCTGTAAATAAACCTGTTAACCTTAACTCGTACGTCACTGCATTCCTGTGATTTCTACACATACACAACTCTCCTGCTAATATACAGCTCTTTTAAACAGACACTATAGATTACCACGGCTCGTATAAACTTTCTCCCAGCCACATGATCTGAGAAGTCTTTCAGCTACTCAGAATGTGTGCAGCATCCGTGCAGGTCCTCATAGCTTTCTCTCAGGAACAGTTCAGATGGATCAGTGATGAACAGGTGAAGTGAAAGTCAGAGATCGGGAAGGACATTGTGTTATCTTTCTCTCTTGATCATAAGACACTTCTAGACAAAAAGACACACTTTTTACAAAGATTTTTTGTTAAAAAGGGCATCTTATAGTCCAAAAAGTATGGTACTATATTTCTCCAAAGTATTAATATATATCTGACTCGCTCTGTTCCTAGCGACTACCTCCGAGGTTCGCACGCTACCGCGGTCTGTGAGCGTGCATGTGGTTCATGTTCTGCGCCATTCCAGAGGAATCTACAAAAGAGACTGTTTCTATGCTCCAATGCACTCAAGCCAAGCGAGCCCGGATACATCGGCACGGTCGGGAGACACTGCTTATCATTCCTCCATAGCAGAGCCAGAGACATTGTCCAAGCGACAAGTTATCTTTTTCTTACACCTTCTTCCCAAATATTGTGTTTTTGTTCAAATCCTGTTGTTTCGCTCAGTGTTCCTGTGTTATTTCGCTGTTGATTTCTACCCCCTGTGCGCAGTATTCCTTGTATGCCAATAACCTGTTCGAGTACTTCCTGTTAACCCCTTCTCTGCCTCCGGCTCTTCACTGCTTCCAATGAATCTTACTTCCAGTACCCTTACATATGAATAAATTTTTTCAATTAGTTTTGATTAAAAATATCATACCACTGTATAAACGGCTATAAAGCTGACTAAGGCTACTTTCACACATCAGGTTTTCGGCGTCAGGCGCGATCCGGCGTCGTGCCGGAATGCCGGATCCGGCAAATGTTTTGTAAAACCTGAAGTGCCGGATCCGGTTTTCTGCCGGATCCGTCTTGTTCTTGACAGACAAAACCGGATCCGGTTCATCCGTTTTTCTATCCGTTTTTCTATCCGTTTTTCGACGGATTACGCCGGATCCGGTTTTTAAAATTTACCCTTGTGGCCTTCCGAACGGGATTGGCTACTGGAAAACAAGATATAGCATGTTCCTACAGCCCTTCTTTGACAGGTTGTAGAGAAGAAAGTGCAGGTTGGAGAGAAGAGCAAGTTACTGGCGAAGATGGATGTTGTCATTGGAAATATTACCACTAGAAGTTCTGTGACGGTTTCAGTAATGAGGGACAATTTTGCACTATACTTTATGTCACCTCAAGGCAGAGTACACTGGCAGGATGACAGAGTGTGAAAGATTTGTGCCCTAACCAAACTTGTGTACCTTCTGTACCAACAGTATATACCTTTGCCAACCAAAGTTAGCTATCTTGTCATGGTCTCTATTTTTAGCTTTAGGCCACAGGTGTGTACCTGGTTGTGTTTTATGCAAAGTATTTCACCTTTTAACAAAAGTTGTGTACATTGTTAGGAAATCACCAACAATAAACACAACTTTTTAGGTGAAATACTTTGCTTCCAACACAACCAGGAACACAACTGTGGCAAAAAGGTAAAATTTACCCACAGTTATATACCAGGTTTTGAATACCTTTTGACCTTTGAAATTATTTAACCTTTTTTTCTAAACATATTTCGCCGCAGAAAGAAATGAGAGACAACCATTGTAAAAGTAATTTAACTTTTATTTGAAATTTTTTTTTTTTTGTAAAATGTTTTTAAAGTTAGTTAAAAAAACTTTTTGAATAAATGTTTGAAAACAAACAAATGGGCATTTTTATTAAAAAAAAAACATTACAACTCGGTGTAGTGTGGGGTGGAAATACTGCTGGAGGGGCTGCGGGACACTTCGACACTGGGAGTGTGGAGAGAGGACTGGGATCGTGGTGGGGAAGGAACAGTTAGAGGTGAAGGTGTGGAAAAAGATACAGAATGGGTGGACATGTGGGAGGCAGAAGAGGTGGTGGGCGGTGGAGTGGAGGGTTGGGCAGGGACTGTAGGAGCAGATGATGTTGATGGAAAGTTGTGTGGGGAAGGAGTTTGGTACGGGGAAGGAGTTTGGTACGGGGAAGGAGTTTGGTACGGGGCAGGTTGCTGGAAGTGGGGAGATGTCTGGTACTGGGGAGGTTGCTGGTACTGGTGAGGTTGCTGGTATGTAATAGGAGGGGGAGGATGGAAAGTGGCTGGAGGGGGTGCAGATGTAATAGGAGGGGGAGGATGGAAAGTGGCTGGAGGGGGTGCAGGTGGAGGAACTACAGTGGTGGGAGGTGGAGGTTGGGAGGTAACCTGCTGTAGAGCACCGTGGCACGAATGCATTACATGCATCTGCTGGGTAGGAGATAGCGTTTCCATGCGCTCCACAACAGACCTGAAAAAGGTGTGGTTTGGCGAAGATCTTGCTTCTGAATGCATGGTTTGCAGAAGTGTCTTCACCTCCAGAATGCTGGAGTTGATCTGCTGAAAGCCTGCGGAGATTTGCTCTGACAAGACTTTGAGACAGTTCTGGAAAGATGCATTCAGATGCAAGAACTCTTGCGCATAACTCTTTTCCTGACCCCTCTGCCGCTGCCGCCCAGTACCCGCAGGTGTACTAGAGGTGGCAGGGGCAGAAGGGTGGGGTAAAGGGAAAGCGATCTCCTCACCAGCAGCTTCATGTAATGTAGGCGGCCACGATGCTCCTGTGCTGGTGGATGGGACAGATGGGTCAAATGTGTGGGAAGGCTGGGAAGGTGCAGATGTACCGGGGCGGTCGAAGTGTCCCTCGGTGCCGGTCTCCTCAGGGATCGCCTCAGAAGGGTCCAATCGTGCAGGCTCCCGAGTGCTGCTCACCGTGCTGTGTAATAAAGAGAAAAAAAAACAATTAAAATACTGACATGGTATGGCCCTGGCTGAAAAAAAAAAGTTACATCTAACATTTTTTTCACATGTGGTGTGTAATATTTACCTTCTGGTGACCATTGTTTCCCGGAGGAACGACAGGGCTTGTGCATACTTGTACTTGCTCCTGCGTCCTCCAGATCCACTCGGGGCCCGCATCTCTTTATTGAACTCCTTCTTGAAACGATCCCTCACAGACCGCCACCGATTCACAATTCTGTTCCCTGAAACGAGAAAGGAGTGGTTAGTATACAACATCAGTGTTTCACAAACTCCAGTCCTCATGGTCCCCAGGGGTCATGTTTTCAGGATTTCCATAGTAAATAGAAACCCTGAACACATGATCCGTGGGGACCACGAGGACTGGAGTTCGGGAAACACTGGTTTACATCAAGCAACCGGTACTGTATATACTTACGCTCTTTAATCTGGGCCCGAGCTTCGAGGTCCTCCCAGCGGCCCACAAGGAGAGAACAGATTTCCTCCCAGAGTCGTCGGGTAACGATCAGGTCAGCGTGGCGGCGGTCAGCCATATTCCAGAGCGGCTCCCTTTCTCTGACGAGATCGATGAGGCGGTCCACATCAATCCCTCCATCCTCACCGTCAGAGTCGGGAGCATGCTGTGAAGGCTGTTAAAGAAAAAGACAAAAATAACATAATTAGCCTCCACAAAAGAAATGAAATAAAAAGTGCAAAAAAACAAAGCAAAAATATTTATACTTACACGCTGGTGACCGCCGCGTTGCTGTCGCCGACGACCCTGGGAGGCACTGCGAGGACCTCTTGGCCGAGCACCAGATTGGGAATACTAGAGAAGAAAACAAAAAATGTTATGTCTTTGGATGTAGGCATTTGTTTGCTGTGTGTGGTCTGCAGAACATTGTTTTCTATGTGTTGTGTGTAGTGTGATGTTGTGTTTCTGCGTTTGATGCAAAAAACTTACCAATTGTGAGCCCACTCCAGGTGTCTGTCCACCCCTTCCTTCTTCTTCTGGGAGCTCCTCTTCATCTTGTGATTCCTGTTTTGAAATAAAAGTCAATGAATAGACATATATTACAGAGATGATGGATTTTGGAAATAAAAACTTACCGTCAAACGCTGACGATGCGAGGGAGGGCTCCCAGAAGAAGATGTGCTGTCCTGTTGATGGCCAGACTCCATGGCTGTGGGTATTGCTGCTGCTGTTGCTGCTGCCAGTGATGCCATTTCTGCTGCTGCTGCTGCTGCATCTCTTTGGCGGCTGTTGAATAAAGAGAAACAAAGGGCCAATGAATATCTTGATATTCCATGGCCCTAGTTTGGAGGAATGGGGGATTTGATAATTACCGTCTCTCATCTGCTTCTGGACTCCCCTCCTCAGCATGTTCCATTTGCTGCTCCATTTGGGGTGGTGGTGGTGCTGATGGTGCTGCAGATGTCTGCTGCCTTCTCCTGGTTCTTGGCTTGGGTGGCATGTTGGGTGTGGCTGTGTCTTGCTGTCTTGCTTTTATATATGTCTTGTGGGCAGAGCTACTGAGCATGCTCAGACCAAAAAAAACGGATCCGGCCACCGGATCCGGCTTTCGCCGGATCCGGCGCATTGCGGCGCTCATAGGCTTTCATTGTGTGAAAAAGCCGGACGCGCCGGATCCGGCGTGTCCGGCTTTTTCGCCGGAGACAAAAAACGTTACAGTAGACGTTTTTTCCAGACGCCGGATCGCGACACATTGCCGGATCCAGCGAAAACCGGATGAAACGCATGGCCATCCGGCGCGATCCGGCGCAAATGCAAGTCAATGGGGGGGAAACCGGATCCGGCATTGCATTTCGCCGGATCCGGTTTCTGTCAAAAGCGCCGGATCGCGCCTGACAGCGAAAACCTGATGTGTGAAAGAGGCCTAAGCTGTATTTATGGTTACAGACAACTAACTATTCCTATGTTTAGCCTGATGCTGCGTCATGTGTCATGTCATTCTCAGCATTAAAAGAAAAAAACAGGCATCCTTAGGATCTGTATATAGAAAATGGTAGCATATCTGTTTACTAGACTATATACAAACTAAAGTGATATTCTTGAAATAGAAAAGAATATCTAAATGATATGTCATTATAAATAAATACCTTTAATTAGCAAATCATACTTGTTTTGTTTAGGGAAATAATCACTATAGAAGTTAAATGGCCACCCCCTTGACAAAAACCTGTTCTAATTTGCTTACAGGACAGTGGCATGTGAGCCTGCGCAGTAGGAAACCCCCCACTTAATGTGTAATTAAATGTGGTCTCAGTCGATATTCTGATCTAATAATGGAGACACAAGTGGTACTAAGTTAAGAAGAGGCTGCTCACACTGCTGTTCACCATGTCTTTCTGATCTATTGGAAATAGCAGGGTGCTGAGGTTAGAAGAATCTGCTCACACTGCTGTTCACTCTGAGGGCACAGACAGAAGGTCGTATAACTCGTGGAATGATCGCATTGCACTGCACCTCTCCTGACCTGAGAATGACAGCGTAATGTATTTCTATGCAGCTGTCCAGCTCTGGTCAGGAGAACAATTTGAGGATTGCAATGCAATCCTCACACGAGTTATACGGCCGTCTGCCTGCGCCTTAATACTGGAGATACAAGGAGCGCTGAGGTAAGAAGTGGCTGGTCCTACTTTCATCCACCATGTCTGTCTGATCTAATACTGGAGATACCAGGGGTGCTGAGGTAAGAAGAGGCTGCTCACACTGCTGTCCAACCTGTCTATCTGATCTAATACTGAAGATACCAGGGGGCAGAGGTAAGAAAAGACTGCTCTTTCTGCTGTCTACCCTGTGTATCCTATCTAATACTGACCTACTCTTGCTAGATTGTAAGAGCAGGCGTCATCAAAAGACATTGCTGCAGATTAAGGTCCCACGTCACTTGCCTTGAAAATAAATGATGGGTGGTTAAGAGGTTAAAGATGATTTCTTCTGCAGAAGTTCCACTGTGTATATTACTATAAAATAAGTGGATGGCCTCCAATACTTTTCATTCAGTAAAGAGCAATAATAGTGATTTGCAGATGCAGAATAAATGATTTCCATTACAGCGATTCCGCCATCATCTGAGGCCGTAAGCCAGACAGAATTGTATAGGTTTTCATGGCTCGGAGTGAACATCTTTTATGTGTCTATGAGATCATGGGTTGATATTATCTCTAAATTACTTATTAGAGCACATGGGAGGTTTGGCAAATAAGTCATGGCATCCTGCTGGAGGGAAGAGACATTTACCAGGCTTGAAAGCGTCCCTGGCGAGAATTTGCCTGCAGGTGGACAGTGGGCGGAAGAGCATGCCCTGGTCAGTGTAATGGAGAAAATGCCACTGGCCGCACTTTATTGTGTAGGAGAGAAAAGATGTCTGCTAATAAATTAGCAGGACCTAGGAAAGCTGGAGAGGTAATTAATTTATAGAGCCGTTAATGAATGCATCTCTGCCAGGACTCAGCAGGGACAGCCATTCCCCCGTGGTCTTCATGTTCTGGTTTGTGGGAAGCCTCAGGGAGTCATTTATCATGGTAGGCAGTGGAATAAAACTGTTGTTGGGGGGTGAGGATATTCGTTTAAAATAAGAGGGAACTAAATAAAATTCAGGAAGGGGAAAGAGAAGATTATTCCGTGGCAGCGCCGGTCTCATGCTGCATCTGTGTGTGCATGTGAATAATTCAGATTATTGCATGCTGAGACGTATGTGAGAGGAAGTCAGCGGGAAGAAGAGGTGAAGAGAGATGCTGACTAGTTTATATCTTGTGAAGGAAAAAGATTTAGAACACTAACAAGAAAGAAGGGGGGTTATCGTGATTAAAATCTCACCACAGACTCTCATAAAAGCCATTTTATAGGTTCTTCTGGTAGCAATTGGGACTTGATGTATGTGTTGTATTTTAAGATACTTCTTAAGGTAATCCCTATCTTCACTATTCAGCTGTCCGGAGCCAAAGATATCAAAATCAACAAGCCGATTCAAGAAAGTCTCAAGAGTCTTTTTAACGTATTCCAATATATCGCAGACTTTTGTCATGTAGTCTTTGTTAACAACTTTCAGGAAGAAAAGAGCAGTCCTCTGACTGCTTGCCGTACTGCTTCATAATGGCACAATGGATCACAATGGATGTCTGCTAAAGCGAGAAAAGTGAGACCTGGTTATTATAGAAATCATGAAGTCGTTTTTCAAAATTACATGTGTTCAAAGTATTTCTGCACCCACATCCAGTGGCATACTGCCAATGGCGGCAGACCACATGGCTGCTATGGGGCCAATGAGCTGGGGGGGTCCTGGTGCCAGAGCCAGCACTGGGCCCCAGGCCCGTTATCGCCAGTTCAACTATAGCAGCCTCATGGATCCAGTAATTCACTGTGTGGGTAGCATACAGTGTTTGTGGGGTACGTTTGTTTGCATCATACTTTATGGGTGCAATGAAAATGATATCTAGAGCTTCAGTAGGAGTAAATGCTGTAAAGTAGTGACATATTACTAGTTCTTATTTAGTCCCAGGGGATGATACTGAAACTGCTTTTGGTGTTGTGAGAATCATTTGGGAATAGTGGATGAGGGCAGGTATATCTCGCCCAGATTCCTTTCCTATGTGGCCTAGTCTGGTCAGTATCGCACCTGCTTACTAATGGATAATGGGAGGTGGATATAAAAGGATGCAAGGTGGTTGTGTGAGTGTCTCAGCCTGGGAACACAGAGAGCCTGTCTGTGTGAGAGACACACGTGAGTGGAAGCAGTGCCCACTGCAACTGTGGTTTGGCTGGACGGGAGAAGCCCGCCAGTTGGTAGTTAGGTTGTCCATTGTTTAGTTAGTGCCGGACAGGCAAGGATTTGTTTTATGTTTTATTTCCTTTTGCATTGCTTTCACCGTTAATAAACCTGACCCAGGGTCAGTTATACACGAATCCCAGCTCTGCGCCTGAGTTTCATGCTGAACGCACGTGACCTTTGACCCCAGCAAAGGCGATCCCGGAGTGTTTTATCACATTGTGGTGGAGAATGCGGGCAGTCCCGTTTTCAGTCATGGCGGGTGATACGGAGGAGACCGGGGAAGAGGAGGAGGCTGACAGCCGTCCACCTCCCCGTTTGCCGGATTTGGAAGTTCAGAAAGATGACTTCCAAAGCGAGCAAATAAAGGATCCTACCCTTTCTCAGGCTAGGACAAATGTAAAAGTGATAAATGGGGTACCCGTTGAACTTGGCTCTAGGCTGGCATATCCTTACATGGTTCTGGAGAATGATTTACTCTATCAGATAGAGAAAAAGGGGGAAGATACGGTGCAACTATTAGTCGTGCCAAAACCCTACCGGCGGCAGGTGCTGGACCTGGCTCACGGACATGTGATGGGAGGTCACCTGGGAGTCCAGAAAACCACCGAAAGGATATTACACTGTTTTGTTTGGCCAGGCATGCATCACGATATTCGAGTATATTGTGAGTCTTGTCCTGACTGCCAAGCCTCTGCACCTAAGCCCCGGTTCTGTAGCCCTTTGGTACCCCTACCTATTATTGAAGTCCCGTTTGAGAGGATTGGGATGGATTTAGTTGGGCCCCTTCCACGGTCTGCACGAGGACACCAACATATCCTTGGCAGTGAGGACAGCTCCATTTGCCACGCCGGAAGGTTTATTTCAGTATGTGTATATGCCGTTTGGACTGCACAGGGCACCGGCGACCTTCCAGAGACTGATGGATCGAGTCTTGAGGCCACATAGGCGGTATGCTTCGGCCTATTTGGATGACATTGTCATTTACAGCTTGGACTGGGAGACTCATCTCCAGAAAGTACAAGCTGTGATTGACGACCTGTGGGAGGCAGGTCTAACCGCGAACCCCAAGAAATGTCACATCGGGCTAGAAGAAGCCCGGTATTTGGGGTATGTAATTGGGAGGGGTGTTGTTAAACCCCAGGTTGATAAGATTCAGGCGGTTCAGGACTGGCCACAACCTGTCAACAAGAAGCAGGTGCAAGCCTTCCTGGGGATCGCCGGTTATTATCACCGGTTCATACCCAATTTTGCAGCCATCGCTACCCCCCTGACGGATCTTACAAAAGGGAAAGACTCTGTCATGATTAAATGGAGTTTAGCGGCTGAAGAAGCCTTCCATAGCCTAAAACGGGCACTTTGCTCTCAGCCCGTACTGGTGACTCCGGACTTCCGCAGTGAGTTTGTGTTACAAACGGATGCCTCTGATACCGGTATCGGGGCTGTACTCTCACAAGTGAGGGACGGAGTGGAACACCCAGTCCTCTATCTCAGCAGGAAGCTGAATAAACACGAGCAAAGGTATGCAGTCGTAGAAAAAGAGTGCCTCGCCATTAAGTGGGCTCTAGAGGCCCTCAAATATTACCTGGTGGGCCGAAAGTTCAGGCTGATCACTGACCATGCCCCTCTCAAGTGGATGCACTTGAACAAGGAACGGAATAGCCGGGTGACCCGGTGGTTCCTTGCCCTGCAGGCCTACACTTTTACGGTGGAGCACCGCCCAGGGGTACAGATGGGAAATGCAGATGCCCTGTCCCGAGTGCACTGTTTGGCGGGTGTCATTGCTCGACCGGAGTGGTCTGTGCAGAAGGGGGGGATATGTGAGAATCATGTGGGAATAGTGGATGAGGGCAGGTATATCTCGTCTGGTCAGTATCGCACCTGCTTACTAATGGATAATGGGAGGTGGATATAAAAGGATGCAAGGTGGTTGTGTGAGTGTCTCAGCCTGGGAACACAGAGAGCCTGTCTGTGTGAGAGACACACGTGAGTGGAAGCAGTGCCCACTGCAACTGTGGTTTGGCTGGACGGTAGAAGCCCGCCAGTTGGTAGTTAGGTTGTCCATTGTTTAGTTAGTGCCGGACAGGCAAGGATTTGTTTTATGTTTTATTTCCTTTTGCATTGCTTTCACCGTTAATAAACCTGACCCAGGGTCAGTTATACATGAATCCCAGCTCTGCGCCTGAGTTTCATGCTGAACGCACGTGACCTTTGACCCCAGCAAAGGCGATCCCGGAGTGTTTTATCACAGTGTACATACAGATATACAATATAGGTACAGCTCTTTTAAAAATATATGGATATCTTTGTGGGCTTATTTTTTTACTGAAAGAAGCCCTCCCATTAACTTTCTTTCTCTCTAAACCTGTGTACATATTGTAACACGCTAGGGGCATTGTAGGGCGCTATGGCCATGACATAGATGAAAACAGTCCATAGAAAGGAAATGTGGGGCTTTTATTTTATGCCAAAATACAGCAAACAAGAACAACAAAGACTTGCCTGGCTAGGTGCCAACTATTACACCATACTTCTGTCTCAGGCTGTCAGGGATGTGTGCGGGGCTTGGCTTTCCAGCAACTCAGCATTTAGATGATTTAACCACCTTGCCTATGTGGCGCCCCTGAGGGTTCAGTCAACACAGAGGTACTGCACCTCCTACTGAGGTGTGGTACCCCACCATTCAGGTAAGATGGAGACACCTGACCACACTCCAACACCTGCATCCCACACAAAACAGTAGTGTAGCAAATCACCCTTTGGTGGTTCTCTGCTTGGAACACAAAGCATGCTGGGAGGCGGGTGGAGTTTAGTCTGCACTAAAAGAGCGGGAAGAGTTGAGGATTCAGTCAGTTGGTCAGTTAGTGAGTCTGACAGAGTCAGAAGAGGAGATAAGATCCCCTGAGTGGGATGAAGGAAGTGCTGCAGCCGACCTCAGTGATCTGGCTCCACTGGCACAGGAGAGGAACATTGATAGAAAGCCTGACTCTCCATGAGAAAGAAAGGATTAGTACGGAACATGAGGAGAAGAGAACTAAGGATTAGGGTTAGAGGAGAACCCTTCCCAAGTTCTAAGCGCAAGGTCGGGGTCCGGTCCCCGAGGTTGTATGGATACTAATGGTCCTGCAGCAGACACCGGAGGAATAGAAGTTGTCATGACTTTATTTCCACACCAAACTTGGGGGCACAACAGCATCGTAAGAGAGCTGGGATTAGGTAGTAAGTAGAGTTGAGCGACTTTTGGTTTTTTAGGGTCGCGTTTCGTTTCGTGAAACCCGACTTTTCCAAAAGTCGGGTCGAGCAAGATTGTCCGATTATAGGGAAAAGTCGGGGTCATCCCGAAACACGAAACCCAATGTAAGTCAATGGGGAATAAAAGTCGGCAGTGAGAGGAGGACAGGAAACACACCAACAGTGCCCATTTGAATGCCAAAAGCATCAATTCTTCTTACTTAAGCTTGTCAACCTTAATTAACTTCATAATACAAGTTACGCACTGAAAAATGGGGGTTATTTGGCTACAGACTGTGGGGGGGGAAGGCTGGCTCCAGGTTTTCATGTGCCCTGGGCGAAAGAGCGCCACTTTAACACATACCACAACTCATCATGCTCCGATACGGCAGAGAAATAGCGGTATAGTACAATGAAAAATACCTCACTTTTTACATCTCATGACGAGGCCCATCTATTTCTCCATACAGAATCATTGGTACCATATAATGTTTGAAACAGTATATGATGAGCTCCACATAATGCTACAGTATATGTTGGTCCCCATGGATGAAGCTCTACTGTCTTATGGGCCCAAATAATGCTCCAAACATAATGGGCCCCATTTCTAATGCTCTAGTGTATAATGGGCACTGTAAATGCTGCTCCAGTGTCTGATGTCCACCTTTGGAATGTTCCAGTGTATGGTGGGCCCCATCTATCATTCTCAGACGGTGTTAGGCCCAGTATGGATTGCACGTGATTGCACAAAGGTTAGAAAGGGTACCGTATCCCCAGATAACATGTATGGATAGCGCACACATTCAAAATATATGTCTCAGGAGGCAGGCTCAGACGGTGTTAGGCCCAGTATGGATTGCACGTGATTGCACAAAGGTTAGAAAGGGTACCGTATCCCCAGAAAACATGTATGGATAGCGTACACATTCAAAATATATGTCTCAGGAGGCAGGCTCAGACGGTGTTAGGCCCAGTATGGATTGCACGTGATTGCACAAAGGTTAGAAAGGGTACCGTATCCCCGGATAACATGTATGAATAGCGTACACATTCAAAATATATGTCTCAGGAGGCAGGCTCAGACGGTGTTAGGCCCAGTATGGATTGCACGTGATTGCACAAAGGTTAGAAAGGGTACCGTATCCCCAGATAACATGTATGGATAGCGTACACATTCAAAATATATGTCTCAGGAGGCAGGCTCAGACGGTGTTAGGCCCAGTATGGATTGCACGTGATTGCACAAAGGTTAGAAAGGGTACCGTATCCCCGGATAACATGTATGGATAGCGTACACATTCAAAATATATGTCTCAGGAGGCAGGCTCAGATGGTGTTAGGCCCAGTATGGATTGCACGTGATTGCACAAAGGTTAGAAAGGGTACCGTATCCCCGGATAACATGTATGGATAGCGTACACATTCAAAATATATGTCTCAGGAGGCAGGCTCAGACGGTGTTAGGCCCAGTATGGATTGCACGTGATTGCACAAAGGTTAGAAAGGGTACCGTATCCCCAGATAACATGTATGGATAGCGTACACATTCAAAATATATGTCTCAGGAGGCAGGCTCAGACGGTGTTAGGCCCAGTATGGATTGCACGTGATTGCACAAAGGTTAGAAAGGGTACCGTATCCCCGGATAACATGTATGGATAGCATACACATTCAAAATATATGTCTCAGGAGGCAGGCTCAGACGGTGTTAGGCCCAGTATGGATTGCACGTGATTGCACAAAGGTTAGAAAGGGTACCGTATCCCCAGATAACATGTATGGATAGCGTACACATTCAAAATATATGTCTCAGGAGGCAGGCTCAGACGGTGTTAGGCCCAGTATGGATTGCACGTGATTGCACAAAGGTTAGAAAGGGTACCGTATCCCCGGATAACATGTATGGATAGCGTACACATTCAAAATATATGTCTCAGGAGGCAGGCTCAGACGGTGTTAGGCCCAGTATGGATTGCACGTGATTGCACAAAGGTTAGAAAGGGTACCGTATCCCCGGATAACATGTATGGATAGCGTACACATTCAAAATATATGTCTCAGGAGGCAGGCTCAGACGGTGTTAGGCCCAGTATGGATTGCACGTGATTGCACAAAGGTTAGAAAGGGTACCGAATCCCCGGATAACATGTATGGATAGCGTACACATTCAAAATATATGTCTATACATCAGGAGGCAGGCTCAGACGGTGTCAGGCACAGTATGGATTTGACGGCCCAGATTACACAGCGGAGGAGCAGGGAGAAGTAAAGATTGCAAATGCTGGGGCCCTGCCCAAGCAAGGGGGGCCCACTCGTGGGCGTCGGTACTGGCACTGGGCCCCTCATAGAACAGCGGTGTGTCTGACGGCGGGTGTGCACCACCACCGTCAGAGACACTTGATTGCACTATGAGGGACACTGTGCCAGTGCCCGCGCCCAAGAGTCGGCCTACCCACCTGTCCAGGGCAACGGCACTCGCATGGTGTCGTGCGCTAGGTGGTGACCCCAGCCATGGGGGGGGAGGCAGCACAGTTAGGGAGTTTTAGAAAGTGGCATATGTTGATGTTGGACATTCAGCTGATGCAAAAGGCGAAATAGGTGAAGTACCAGGAAGAGGTGGACCAAAGCAAGCCATTTTTCTGTCACCCTATGTGTCATCAGGGGAAGGTGGGACAAAATCCTTGGAAACCCATGCGTGGTTCATTTTAATGAAGGTTAGATCATCCACATTTTGGGTTGACAGACGGGTCCTTTTTTCTGTCAGGATTGATCCAGCTGCACTGAAGACTCTTTCCGATAGCACACTTGCAGCTGGGCAAGCGAGCTCCTGTAAGGCATATTGGGCCAATTCAGGCCAGGTGTCCAGCTTAGCGGCCCAATAGTCAAAGGGGAATGACCTGTGTGGGAGAACATCGATATGGGAGGAAAAGTAGTTTGTAACCATAGTTGACAACTGCTGTCTCCTGTCACTTTCCATCGATGCAGTATTACCAGTTGTGTGAGCGGTATTTGAAAAATCAGTCCACAACATTGTCATGAAACCCCTGTCTCCAACGCCACTTCTGCTGTGTGCAACACGAACACCTCTGCCAAGCTGCCCCCGGCCCGTACGGCTCGTGTGAGAACCATCACCGCTGCTGTGTGCTGGGAATGCCTCAAGCAACCGATTTACCAGAGTTGCTTGTTTATTAGCCAGTATTAGGTCAAGGTTCTCCTGTGGCATGATGTTTTGTAATTTGCCTTTATAGCATGGATCCAGGATGCTGGCCAACCAGTAGTCGTCATCGTTCATCATTTTGGCAATGCGGGGGTCCCTTTTTAGGATCCGCAAGGCATAATCTGACATGTGGGCCAATGTTCCCGGTGTCAATGATGCACTGCGAGTGCTGGGTGGAGGAGCACTTTCTGGCAAATCCACATCCCTCCAGTCACGCACAAACCATGTACCAGACCTTGCCACGCCAACATTTTCACTTGCCCCACGAGATGCATCCTCCTCCCCTAAGTAATCATCCCCATCATCATCCTCCTCCTCCTCTTCTTCCTCCACCTCGTCCAGGAGAGGTCCCTGAGCAGACAATGGCTGAATGTCATCAAGGATTCCCTCCTCCTCTTCCTCCTCATCAACATTGGCTGCAGACGCCTGCTCCTTAAGGTGCGTCAAAGTTTGCATGATCAGACGCATAAGTGGGATGCTCATGCTTAGGATGGCGTCGTCTGCGCTTACCAGCCGTGTGCATTCCTCAAAACACTGAAGGACTTTACAAAGGTCTTTCAGCTTCGACCACTGCACACCTGTCAACTCCATGTCTGCTCTCAAAGTGCCTGGCCGTGTATCCTCCCACAAATGCATTATGGCCTGCCTCTGCTCGCACAGCCGCTCCACCATGTGCAGGGTGGAGTTCCACCTTGTTGCAATGTCGATAATGAGGCGGTGGTTGGGAAGGTGGAGCAATCGCTGCAGCTTCTGCATACGAACGGAGTGTACAGGCGACCGGCGATTGTGCGCGCACAGTCTTCGCACCTTCTGGAGCAGGGCTGTTAACTCCGGATAATTTTTGAGGAAGCACTGCACCACCAGGTTCAAGGTGTGAGCCAAGCAAGGTATGTGGCTGAGTTTTGAAAGGGCTATGGCTGCCACAAAATTACGCCCGTTATCACTAACTACCTTGCCTGCCTCAAGATGTACACTGCCCAGCCATGACTCAGTTTGTCGCTTCAAGTACTCGGCCAGCACCTCGGCGGTGTGTCTGTCGCCCAAACACATCATCTGCAACACAGCCTGCTGACGCTTTCCACTAGCTGCTCGATAGGGGGACACATCGTGTGCAACAGTGGCAGCTGCAGATGGAGTGCTCGTACGACTGCGCTCTGTGGACGAGCTTTCGCTTCTGGAGGAGGAGGAGGGTCGAACGCCTACAGCCAACTGTTTCCTATACCGTGGGCTAGGCAGCACTGTCCCACCACTGCTGTCCCCTGTGGACCCTGCATCCACCACATTAACCCAGTGCGCAGTGATGGACACGTAACGGCCCTGGCCATGCCGACTGGACCATGCATCAGTTGTGAGGTGCACCTTTCCGCTCACTGACTGCTTGAGTGCATGGACAATGCGGTCTTTCACATGATGGTGGAGGGCTGGGATGGCTTTGCGAGAGAAGAAGTGGCGACTGGGTAGGTCATAGCGTGGTACTGCATAGGCCATGATTTCGCAGAAAGCTGTGCTTTCCACCAACCGAGAGGGCATCATCTCAAACGAGATTAGTTTGGCAATGTGGGCGTTCAAACCCAGTGTACGCGGATGAGAGACTGAGTACTTTCTTGACCTACTCATAGTGTCTGGGAGGGTGAGCTGGACTTGAGAGCTGCATATGGTGGAAGTAGCGGTGGACAGGGCGGACTGAGAGAGGGTTGATGATGGTGATGGAGTTGGTGTTCTTTCTGATGGCCTAGAATCAGTCTTTCGTTGATATAACAGTGGGATTCCCTGACTGCTGTGGTCTTGCAACGACACCTCAACATTTGCTGCTGTGCTAACCGGTGGGCTTACAGTGGGGGAAACAATGTAGCGTTGCTGATTACCTTCGTTGTGATCAGTTGCACATGTGGCACTTGAGGTTTGGTGTTGTGTCCACGCTTGCAAGTGCATGCTGGTTAAATGTCTAAGCATGCAACTGGTATTCAAATTTTTCAGATTTTTCCCTCGGCTAAAGGTCTTTGCGCACTTCTTACAGATAACCTTAGCCTGATCATGAGGATTTTGTTCAAAAAAGTGCCACACTGCACTCTTCCTACTTTGGCAGACATTTTGCGGCCTAGCACGCTGTGATCTTTTGACCCTCTGGACAAGCTGTCCAGCAACTCTTTTGATGTTTGGAACCTGTCTTTGGAGTGCTACGGGCCTGCCAGATAACAGCTGTTGCGATGTCGATGTCTGCTGTGGATGCTCCTCATCTGAGCTATTGGAAGCAGCACCCTCTTCCCCCAATGGATGCCAATCTGGGTCAACAACTGGGTCATCCATCACCTCCTCTTCTATGTCATGTGCACCTTCCTCTGTGTCACCGTGTATGGTGGTATAGTGTGAGGGAAGGGGCACCTGAGTCACATCAGGGTCAGAATCTGGCTCTGTACACTGCGAGGACAATGTAGTGCTCTGAGTGAATGTACCAGCAGAATCATCCATCAGCGGCTGTGCATCAGTGCACTCCATGTCAGATTCAGCTTGGCCTGGGTAATTCACCATTTCACTTGATAATCCAGGCATGGTATGTGAAAACAGCTCCATGGAGTAATGAGTAGTATGGCCTGCATCATCCTTCAATCTTGGTTGGGGTGAAGGACACAAGGAAAGGTGTGGTTCATGAACATGAGCCTCCAATGACGACTCAGTGCTTTTACTTTTTACAACTGAAGAAGAGGAGGCGATAGAGCTGTAGGCTGAGTCAGCAATGTAAGACAAAACTTTTTCCTGATGCTCTGGCTTTAAAAGCGGTTTGCCAACTCCTAGAAAACTAAGCGTTCGAGGCCTTATGTAGCCAGACGATGACGCAGGGTCAGCACCTCCTGCATTCGGTCCTATTTTGCTCTTGCCACTACCATCAGATCCACCACCAACACCATCATTACCAGCTGCCAACCCCCGCCCAATTCCACGGCCTCTTCCACCAGCCTTCCTCATTTTTGGTAGAAATGTAGACAAAATCCAACAAACTATATAGTAATGTAAAACAAGGTACAAGGTGTCTATAGGACAGGGGAGATTTTGAATTTCTGCAGACACTTGTGGACACTGGACACTTTTGGATTGTGTGAGGCCCAATGAATATCTGAGAGCTATGTGACAGGCTCGATGGCATAGCTGTGACAAAAGTGACTAGAGAATAAGGGAGATTTTGAATCTCTGCACACACTTTTGGACACTGGATGGACACTTTTGGATTGTGTGAGGCCCACTGATATCTGAGCGCTATGTGACAGGCTCGATGGCACAGCTGTGACCAAAGTGACTAGAGGATAAGGGAGATTTTGAATCTCTGCACACACTTTTGGACACTGGACACTTTTGGATTGTGTGAGGCCCAATGAATATCTGAGCGCTATGTGACAGGCTCGATGGCACAGCTGTGACAAAAGTGACTAGAGGATAAGGGAGATTTTGAATCTCTGCACACACTTTTGGACACTGGATGGACACTTTTGGATTGTGTGAGGCCCACTGATATCTGAGCGCTATGTGACAGGCTCGATGGCACAGCTGTGACCAAAGTGACTAGAGGATAAGGGAGATTTTGAATCTCTGCACACACTTTTGGACACTGGACACTTTTGGATTGTGTGAGGCCCAATGAATATCTG
Source organism: Dendrobates tinctorius (assembly GCF_039654945.1). NCBI lineage: Eukaryota > Metazoa > Chordata > Amphibia > Anura > Dendrobatidae > Dendrobates > Dendrobates tinctorius. The sequence continues at coordinate 8,201,810 of NW_027361739.1, read as the reverse complement.
AGCGCTATGTGACAGGCTCGATGGCACAGCTGTGACAAAAGTGACTAGAGGATAAGGGAGATTTTGAATCTCTGCAAACACTTTTGGACACTGGATGGACACTTTTGGATTGTGTGAGGCCCACTGATATCTGAGCGCTATGTGACAGGCTCGATGGCACAGCTGTGACCAAAGTGACTAGAGGATAATGGAGATTTTGAATCTCTGCACACACTTTTGGACACTGGATGGACACTTTTGGATTGTGTGAGGCCCACTGATATCTGAGCGCTATGTGACAGGCTCGATGGCACAGCTGTGACCAAAGTGACTAGAGGATAAGGGAGATTTTGAATCTCTGCACACACTTTTGGACACTGGACACTTTTGGATTGTGTGAGGCCCAATGAATATCTGAGCGCTATGTGACAGGCTCGATGGCACAGCTGTGACCAAAGTGACTAGAGGATAAGGGAGATTTTGAATCTCTGCACACACTTTTGGACACTGGACACTTTTGGATTGTGTGAGGCCCAATGAATATCTGAGCGCTATGTGACAGGCTCGATGGCACAGCTGTGACAAAAGTGACTAGAGGATGAGGGAGATTTTGAATCTCTGCACACACTTTTGGACACTGGATGGACACTTTTGGATTGTGTGAGGCCCACTGATATCTGAGCGCTATGTGACAGGCTCGATGGCACAGCTGTGACCAAAGTGACTAGAGGATAAGGGAGATTTTGAATCTCTGCACACACTTTTGGAAACTGGACACTTTTGGATTGTGTGAGGCCCAATGAATATCTGAGCGCTATGTGACAGGCTCGATGGCACAGCTGTGACCAAAGTGACTAGAGGATAAGGGAGATTTTGAATCTCTGCACACACTTTTGGACACTGGACACTTTTGGATTGTGTGAGGCCCAATGAATATCTGAGCGCTATGTGACAGGCTCGATGGCACAGCTGTGACAAAAGTGACTAGAGGATAAGGGAGATTTTGAATCTCTGCACACACTTTTGGACACTGGATGGACACTTTTGGATTGTGTGAGGCCCACTGATATCTGAGCGTTATGTGACAGGCTCGATGGCACAGCTGTGACCAAAGTGACTAGAGGATAAGGGAGATTTTGAATCTCTGCACACACTTTTGGACACTGGACACTTTTGGATTGTGTGAGGCCCAATGAATATCTGAGCGCTATGTGACAGGCTCGATGGCACAGCTGTGACAAAAGTGACTAGAGGATAAGGGAGATTTTGAATCTCTGCACACACTTTTGGACACTGGATGGACACTTTTGGATTGTGTGAGGCCCACTGATATCTGAGCGCTATGTGACAGGCTCGATGGCACAGCTGTGACTAAAGTGACTAGAGGATAAGGGAGATTTTGAATCTCTGCACACACTTTTGGACACTGGATGGACACTTTTGGATTGTGTGAGGCCCACTGATATCTGAGCGCTATGTGACAGGCTCGATGGCACAGCTGTGACCAAAGTGACTAGAGGATAAGGGAGATTTTGAATCTCTGCACACACTTTTGGACACTGGACACTTTTGGATTGTGTGAGGCCCAATGAATATCTGAGCGCTATGTGACAGGCTCGATGGCACAGCTGTGACCAAAGTGACTAGAGGATAAGGGAGATTTTGAATCTCTGCACACACTTTTGGACACTGGACACTTTTGGATTGTGTGAGGCCCAATGAATATCTGAGCGCTATGTGACAGGCTCGATGGCACAGCTGTGACAAAAGTGACTAGAGGATAAGGGAGATTTTGAATCTCTGCACACACTTTTGGACACTGGATGGACACTTTTGGATTGTGTGGGGCCCACTGATATCTGAGCGCTATGTGACAGGCTCGATGGCACAGCTGTGACCAAAGTGACTAGAGGATAAGGGAGATTTTGAATCTCTGCACACACTTTTGGACACTGGATGGACACTTTTGGATTGTGTGAGGCCCACTGATATCTGAGCGCTATGTGACAGGCTCGATGGCACAGCTGTGACCAAAGTGACTAGAGGATAAGGGAGATTTTGAATCTCTGCACACACTTTTGGACACTGGATGGACACTTTTGGATTGTGTGAGGCCCACTGATATCTGAGCGCTATGTGACAGGCTCGATGGCACAGCTGTGACCAAAGTGACTAGAGGATAAGGGAGATTTTGAATCTCTGCACACACTTTTGGACACTGGACACTTTTGGATTGTGTGAGGCCCAATGAATATCTGAGCGCTATGTGACAGGCTCGATGGCACAGCTGTGACCAAAGTGACTAGAGGATAAGGGAGATTTTGAATCTCTGCACACACTTTTGGACACTGGACACTTTTGGATTGTGTGAGGCCCAATGAATATCTGAGCGCTATGTGACAGGCTCGATGGCACAGCTGTGACAAAAGTGACTAGAGGATAAGGGAGATTTTGAATCTCTGCACACAATTTTGGACACTGGATGGACACTTTTGGATTGTGTGAGGCCCACTGATATCTGAGCGCTATGTGACAGGCTCGATGGCACAGCTCTGACCAAAGTGACTAGAGGATAAGGGAGATTTTGAATCTCTGCACACACTTTTGGACACTGGACACTTTTGGATTGTGTGAGGCCCAATGAATATCTGAGCGCTATGTGACAGGCTCGATGGCACAGCTGTGACCAAAGTGACTAGAGGATAAGGGAGATTTTGAATCTCTGCACACACTTTTGGACACTGGACACTTTTGGATTGTGTGAGGCCCAATGAATATCTGAGCGCTATGTGACAGGCTCGATGGCACAGCTGTGACTAAAGTGACTAGAGGATAAGGGAGATTTTGAATCTCTGCACACACTTTTGAACACTGGACACTTTTGGATTGTGTGAGGTCCAATGAATATCTGAGCGCTATGTGACAGGCTCGATGGCACAGCTGTGACAAAAGTGACTAGAGGATAAGGGAGATTGGATTGCTTTTAAAAAAGCAGTTTGCGGAGCAGTGGGTAAACAGCAATGCAGGAATGTCAGGAAGCCTTAGAAGGCAGCCCAACAACCAACACCACTGATACACCACTATATAGCCTCCCCTTGCACTGCACACACAGTGATGGTGTGTTGTGCAGGCCAAATTGCTAGCAGCAGAAGCAGTTTTTTTGTCTTCTCAGCAGGACAAAAAAAAAAATTGGGATTGCTTTTAAAAAAGCAGTTTGCGGAGCAGTGGGTAAACAGCAATGCAGGAATGTCAGGAAGCCTTAGAAGGCAGCCCAACAACCAACACCACTGATACACCACTATATAGCCTCCCGTTGCACTTCACACACAGTGACTGGTATGTTGTGCAGGCCAAATCGCTAGCAGCAGAAGCAGTTTTTTTGTCTTCTTCCCTGCCTAACGCTCTCCCTACAGAATCAGCAGCAACCTCTCCCTATACTAAGATCGGCAGAAGTAAGATGGCGGTCGGCGTGCACGCCCTTTTATACCCCCTGTGACGCCCACCAAAGCAAGCCAATCACTTGCATGCCCTTCTGAAAGATGGTGGTGACCCGTGCCTATGTCATCACGTTGCCCACAGTGTCCGTGGATCCTGATTGGCTGAAAAAGAGCGCAAAACAAACTTTTGAAACGCGACTTTGGCGCGTAAGTCGCCGACCTCGTGGCCGACCTCATCCTAGGGTCGGGTTTCGTTTCATGAAACCCGACTTTGCCAAAAGTCGGCGACTTTTGAATTTTTTCGACTCGTTTCGCTCAACTCTAGTAGTAAGGAGTCCCCGAAGCAGGCTACAGCTCTCTGCTGTACAAGTAGAGTTCATAGGAACATCTGACCAGAGGAACTCCAGTGTAACTCAGTACTGTGAGTACTTCACTAAAGGCGCTAAGAGGGAGACGTTCAGAAAAGGCACATGTTGGCGGAGTGATGGAAAGGAGTACTTCATCTGGCCTGGAAGTTGGCTGAGCTCCTGACCCAGAGGACACAGCAAGGATGCGGGCTCTTGTGCCACCACAGACTGTGAGTAAAGCTTTGGAACTACATGCCCTGGTGTCCTCCACTTATTCCTGCGTCAACCTGCCCGACACTGCTATATCCCCTGCGCCCGACACTACACCATCTAAGTGTCACTTCACCTACCCTGCCCTGGGACTACAGCCCTGCCTGTGGAGGGCTATAACATCCTTGCTGCACCACACCATCTGTCCCAGAGGATCTGTCTGCAGCGTTGGCTTAACATCTTCATTGCCGGACACCACAGGTGGCGTCACGACTCATTCATTCTAATCATCATAAGCACACTGAACATTTTCCCCCTTTTACAATGGGCGCCCAGGGCCACAGGCCGGGTCCCAGCTGCCGTGACATCTCCCATTGAAGCTCATCGGGCCCAGTACCGAGTACCCCATGGACCTGGGAGGGCGACCCATATATCCTTCTCAGAAATGCACCATATCAGTCCAGAAGCTTTCCTTCAGGCTTTTCTGTGTCTGTAATGAGGCAACCTCTCTCAGCTGAGCTGGCTAAGCCATACTGGAGTGGGAGTGATGAGTCCCACCATTAAATCCTCCTCATCACTCCAATAAAAACTAGCCCGGACCTACCATGAAAAAAAGGCTCAGCCCCGAAGGTGCTGCGCCCTGCGTCTTTACCGCCACAAAAGGGTTAAATATGTACAGTGTTGGCCATAAGTATTTACACCCCTGCAATTCTGTCAGATAATACTCAGTTTCTTCCTGAAAATGATTGCAAACACAAATTCTTTGGTATTATTATCTTCATTTAATTTGTCTTAAATGAAAAAACACAAAAAGAATTGTCCTAAAGACAAATTGGATATAATTCCACACCAAACATAAAAAAGAGGGTGGACAAAAGTATTGGCACTGTTCGAAAAATCATGTGATGCTTCTCTAATTTATGTAATTAACAGCACCTGTAAGTTACCTGTGGCACCTAACAGGTGTTGGCAATAACTAAATCACACTTGCAGCCAGTTGACATGGATTAAAGTTGACTCAACCTCTGTCCTGTGTCCTTGTGTGTACCACATTGAGCATGGAGAAAAGAAAGAAGACCAAAGAACTGTCTGAGGACTTGAGAAACCAAATTGTGAGGAAGCATGAGCAATATCAAGGCTACAAGTTCATCTCCAAAGACCAGAATGTTCCTGTGTCTACCGTGCGCAGAAGTTTAAAGCCCATGGCACTGTGGCTAACCTCCCTAGATGTGGACGGAAAAGAAAAATTGACAAGAGATTTCAACCTAAGATTGTGCGGATGTTGGATAAAGAACCTCGACTAACATCCAAACAAGTTCAAGCTGCCCTGCAGTCCAAGGGTACAACAGTGTCAACCCGTACTATACGTCGGCGTCTGAATGAAAAGGGACTGTATGTAGGAGACCCAGGAAGACCCCACTTCTTACCCCGAGACATAAAAAAGCCAGGCTGGAGTTTGCCAAAACTTACCTGAAAAAGCCTAAAACGTTTTGGAAGAATGCTCTCTGGTCAGATGAGACAAAAGTAGAGCTTTTTGGGCAAAGGCATCAACATAGAGTTTACAGGAGAAAAAAAGAGGCATTCAAAGAAAAGAACACGGTCCCTACAGTCAAACATGGCGGAGGTTCCCTGATGTTTTGGGGTTGCTTTGCTGCCTCTGCCACTGGACTGCTTGACCGTGTGCATGGCTTTATGAAGTCAGAACATTACCAACAAATTTTGCAGCATAATGTAGGGCCCAGTGTGAGAAAGCTGGGTCTCCCTCAGAGGTCATGGGTCTTTCAGCAGGTCAATGACCCAAAACACACATCAAAAAGCACTAGAAAATGGTTTGAGAGAAAGCACTGGAGACTTCTAAGGTGGCCAGCAATGAGTCCAGACCTGAATCCCATAGAACACCTGTGGAGAGATCTAAAAATGGCAGTTTGGAGAAGGCACCCTTCAAATATCAGGGACCTGGAGCAGTTTGCCAAAGAAGAATGGTCTAAAATTCCAGCAGAGCATTGTAAGAAACTCATTGATGGTTACCAGAAGCGGATGGTCGCAGTTATTTTGGCTAAAGGTTGTGCAACCAAGTGTTAGGCTGAGGGTGCCAATACTTTTGTCTGGCCCATTTTTGGAGTTTTGTGCGAAATGATCAATGTTTTGCTTTTTGCTTCATTCTCTTTTGTGTTTTTTCATTTAAAACAAATTAAATGAAGATAATAATACCAAAGAATTTGTGTTTGCAATAATTTTCAGGAAGAAACTGAGTATTATCTGACAGAATTGAAGGGGTGTCAATACTTTTGGCCAACACTGTACTGTTTTGTATGTGTTTTGTGAGCAATGGGAGTTATGATTTCTCTGCTAGAGACCACAACACACACACAATTCACCTCACTCCCTCACTTATTTGAAGCTTAGAGCTTTGCAGACATACCCTAACTGGGAGGGGGAGGAGTCGAAAGTTGTTGTTCAGTGAAGAAGAAGGAAGTGAACGCTCCTGGCAGCCATGATGACATGTGGTCCCTCTAGGAGCAAAGCAAAGAAGCATCAGGGAATAAGCCCCTAGACCATACATGCTTTCAGAACAGGGTGGTAAGCTGAGAGACTGTGTGGGATTATACAACCAGCTGTAAAATGTTTTCCCTCGGAAATACTGCAACAACCTAGGATCAGTGAAGGATAGTGCAAGTGGGAACTTGAGCTGCTTCACACAGGATTCAAGCTGCAAGTTGCTGAAGGAGAAATACAGTGAGTAGAGGCTATACTGGAAGTTTTAGACTTTGGGAAGCCTTGGTCCCAGAAGGGATTAGAATAGCAGGAAGCATACACTGAGTCACAGCAGCAGAGAGAAAGGATAACTCCCATTTTGCAGAACAGACTGTAACCTGGTGAGAGTTGTAATATTTCCTCTGAACTGCACCTGAACTACAGTAAATACTAAAGTGACTTTCCTTGTCTCCTGCCTTATTACTCCGTGCCTTCTACTTGCATCACAATCTCTGGGGGTCTGCCCTGGTTGGAGAGGGTTTAACATCTGCACTGCCATCACCATCTACTCCCCCAGGGATCATCTGCAGTGCCGGCTATACTACAGTCGAACACTCCAACTGGCATCATGAATCACTATATAAACTTTATCCGCATCCAATTCTACCCCGTTTACATGCATCTCCCATTGAAGTTAACGGGCTCGGTACCGAGTATCCCATTGCACATCGGACACGTCAGCTCCACCTACCAGTGCTACCTGGCTTTTAATATCTTGCTCAGCTTAAATTTCTGGATGTAGTGTAGTGTCAGTATGTCAATATATTCCCCTACCGCCACCTGCTCCGGCATCCAGCACAGCTCTGGTCCTCTTCGGAATTATGTCCCCGCTCTTCAGAATCTCCAGGTCATACTGCTGTCTGTATGATCAGGCCTAATGACAACTCCTATAACATCTGCAACAGTCACCAACAGTGTCCAACTGACACAACTGGCTCTACATCCGAAGAAGGGGAGAGTGAAGCAGCTGCTGATTGGCCACAACGAGGTGAGCCCCGGGAGAACCAGTGCCGACACGGATGGAACAGCGCCCACACCGGATGTGAGTATAAATGTTGTTATTTAAGAGGGGAACATGAGGAGGGGTTGTCCAAGTAATGGAGAACCCCTTAAAGCAGAGGCTGGTGTAATGACCACACTTCCAGGAATCAACAAAGCATGCAAACCTGCAGACTTTGAGCTAACATTGAATGTTGGAAAATGTTAGCTTAGAAGACTGCAAAATTGTAAAAGCAGTTCTGTACTACAATACAGCATGTAACTCAAGATTACAGTAATGTAGAGAAAACCTAAGAATTTTAAAATATTGTCTAGTTGAGGGTTTAGATGTAGCAATCACATCCATTATCACATGGAAGAAGGTGGAGAGGAGATTTAAGCAGTAACAGATCCAGATTAGGGCCAGAGTTTTTCACAGTATCAAGCTGCAAATTTAGGTGAACATAACCTTTAAATATATTTTTGATATCAATTTCTAAAAAATAATAAAAGTGATTATCCAAATTTTTACAAAATCTACCCAGTAATACTTTATTTTTGATAACATTCTGTAATAACAACTACCGGACTTATCCATTGAGTCCCCTCCGGTACTGCAGGGATGAAGTCCCATCTCTTATCTGCAGCTGTACATGCAACCATGACCTCTGAGGCCAGTGATTGGCTGCAGCAATTAGATGACTGATGAGCAGGACATCATCATATCTGGACCCATGGGGACCACCTGGATATTTATTGGTTAATTATGTCTTTATTACATTGTCTATTCAAGAAATCCATATAATGGCTATTAAACTACTTATCCATTGAGTTGATCTGGTGATGCCCTGCAGTCCTGCAGGGATAAAGCCCAGTCTATCAGTTGCCACAAAGCTGCAGCCAATCACAGGCCTCAGTGATCATGTGCTGTACATGCAATCACCACCTCTGAGGCCAGTGATTAGCTGCAGCAGTCAGCTGACTTATGAGCAGGATATCTTCACATCCGAACCAGTGTGGACCATCAGAGTAGTGGGATATTCATTTGGGTAACTTTTTTTTTTCTTAAATTCCCCATTCTGCAACCTTTTTTTAATGGCCATTAGAAATTATAAACCGAAGTGATTTTCCTGTTTTTCTGGGATTGTATAATTTTCTTTTACGTATTCTCACCAATATATTTTCTAAGCTCTTTTTCTATAGATTTACATTTTTATCAATAATAGCAAAGTCAATTTGGAGGGCCAAGAAGGAGCAGGACTTTCCAAGAATTCTAAGCTTTCAACATAAAATTCTTCATTCAACCAGCACATAGAGAATAAAATATCACAATTCATATATTGCAGAACAAACAATGCAAATACAATGTTTTCTAGATCAGTATCGTTTAGGATGCAGCTCAGCACTATCAATAGTTAATGCAAAAAAAGAAGAACCATTCAGGGAGCGACTGCCTCCACTGTCTATTGTAAAGATGGAGCACATTATTGCCTCTTATGTACAAGTCTTAGGCTACTTTCACACATCAGGTTTTCGGCCTCAGGCGCGTTCCGGCGTCGTGCCGGAGCGCCGGATCCGGCAAATGTTTTGTAAAACTGGATGTGACGGATCCGGTTTTCTGCCGGATCCGTCTTGCGCATGACAGCCAAAACCGGATCCGTCTCATCCGGTTCATCCGGTTTTCAATCCGTTTTTCGACGGATTACGCCGGATCCGGTTTTTAAAAAGGCCCCTTGTCGCCGTCCGAACGGGATTGGCTACTGAAAAGCTATATATACCATGTTCCTACAGCCCTTCTTTGACAGGTTGTAGAGGAGAAAGTGCAGGTTGGAGAGAAGAGCAAGTACTGGCGAAGATGGATGTTGTGATTGGAAATATTTTGAAGAATTTGGCGGATTTTACAGCGGACGCAAATCATTTGAGAGTGATTGTTCTGGAGAAGGAGAGAGCGAGACAGCAGCGCATCAGGCATCGTAGACGACATTTGTGGATCCACCCCATCACAGCCAAGAGAATGACGCGTGGGGTCTATTCTACACTCTGCATGGACCTTAGACGAAACCCGCATAAATGTTTTGGATATGTTCGGATGAAAATGGAGAATTTTGATTACTTGGTGGAGCGCATTGCACACCTCATAAGAAAATCGGACACCTATTGCCGCTTCTCTGTTTCACCCGCAGAGCGTCTGATGGTGACTTTAAGGTAAGCCACATTTATTGGATATGCCTCGCATCAGAGCACACTTTCACTGCAATCTTGTTGGTGGTAGTTTGCATCTCCAAGTGTTATAGCTGACTTTTGGTATGTAATGCTGTGATTTTAAACTATTTTGATTGTTTTTTAATTCCCCACAGATTTTTTGCAACTGGAGAATCCCTTTCGTCACTGCATTTCCAGTACAGACTCAGGATTTCCACCATATCTGGAATAGTGAAGCACACATGCCGTGCACTGTGGGACTCCTTAGCTGAAGAGTTTTTACCAGAGCCCACAACAGAGAGGTGGATTGAAATTTCAGAAAAGTTTCAACAGATATGTCAGTTTCCGAACTGCTTGGGCGCTGTGGACGGGAAACATATCCGCATTGTAAAGCCAGCCGGATCGGGATCGGAATATTTCAATTACAAGAAATATTTTTCAATTGTCCTCATGGCCATCGCTGACGCGGAATACAAATTTATTGCTGTTGATATTGGGGCCTATGGCCGCTCCAATGACTCTCAAGTTTTCAAACTGTCTGCCATGGGGCGTAAACTGTATGGAAACACCTTCCAGTTCCCATCCCCTAGACCGCTGCCGCAAACATCTGGTCCACCTATGCCATTTGTCTGTGTAGGGGATGAAGCCTTACAGCTGTCAGAACACCTTTTGAAACCGTACGGTAGCAGAGGATTGTCAAGAACAAAACGCATTTTTAATTACCGACTCACAAGAGCAAGAAGAATGGTTGAATGTACCTTTGGACCAGCCAAATGGCGGGTCCTATTGACTGCGATCAACCTCAAGACAGAAACTGTGGACGAGGTGATCAAAGCTTGCGTGGTACTCCACAATTTTGTTATCTGCAAGGAGCCCATTTCCATTGAGGACACTGTAGTGTCGGTAGTGGGCCGAGCTGGGGGATGATAGGGGGTGGTCCCACTTCTTACCGCGCAGAGATGATAACAGAGACACGATGGAGGCAGATTCTGGGTGCAACAGGTCCAAGTTTATTCACGCTGGCCGTCCGACTGACGGCACACCTCGCGGCCCTCCGTTTCCAGAGCCGCTTCTCAACCCGTACACTAGGGACGTGTCTGCACACACCGTCCCCTCCTTTACTGTCGATGCTCCTGACAGGTCCGTCACTGTGGCCGCCTTAGGCCCGTAAACCAACAGCGCTTCTACTGCTCAGTTGTTGTGTTACATACGGTGTCCTTCACCCAGAGCCTCGTCTCTGCTGCGGTCCTTTCCTGTCAGGACCACCCCCCTGACGTTTCCTCTCCTCAGTCCCCTTGGTCGGATTCTCCTCAGGGCACACAGACTGGCGTAGTCCTCCTGTCACCTGAGCTCCCCCTGGGGACTGGAACCTTCTGGAACCCTCCCTCAGTATTTATAACTCTCCCGGTTCCTTGAAACTGTCACTCTAACTGTCACCACGCCCCCCATGACCAACGGTTTCTAAAGCCCTAAGCTGCTGTAAAGTCCTTTGCTCACACTCCTCCCTGCCATCTAATGTCCACCCAAGGTACTGCACGTCCACTACACTTTCCTAGCTGTTTCCCCTCTATAATAACTGACACCTACCTACACTGTGCATACCTATCTTTCTCCATTCTGACACGTCCGTCCGTACGTCAGGTCACCTTCCCTACACTCTCCCTTCCTTTGTCCATTGTCGTCCTTGACAATCGTCTTCCCTGCCTTTGTCGTTCTGAAGCTACACCTACATTCTGTTGTCGGACCAGCTGTTGAGCCAAACCCACTATCTGCGGGGGCCGAACCTTACTGGGAGCACTATGCTCTGAGCAGCCTACTGCTACTCACCAGCACGCACGCCACATGACAACGTCTTTCACATTGGGCAAGGTACACCCGTATTCTCTCTACGGCGTGTATCTTTCCCCTACTCTCCCCTTCTGTCACCTGTCACTATTCGGTACGCCATGATTGAGGCCACACACCTACCAGATCATTGCCGGCGCCCGCCTTTCCTTCTTCAGGGGTGTCCGTGGTGTTGGGGACCTGACCTAGGATGGCTGTCTCTCTCACGTCTTCCAACTCATTTTCCTTCTTTCAATTACATGTCATGGTCGGCGTCCCGGTCTCCCAGACCTCAACTCTTAGATCCCTACCGCATCTCACACTTTCCTTTGGTCCCGCAGACCTTCCCTTACCCGGACCTGTTGCATTTTACTTTGGCATATCATACAATAAACAACTTTATAATAGCACAAGTACCCATTTTTATATTATTTTTTTTTCATTTTCTTTTGCTTTAAAACTCAACGTTCAACAATAAACATCGCCAGTACTCCTTTTCCCTCCCCCTTCCTTGGACATGAACACTCCCTCTTGTCTTCGTATCCCCGTTCTGTCAAGTTTCCAAATCAGTAAAATAACATCCTGTAAGAGGAACATTCTAAAAAAAAACAGCTTAATCACATAAAACATTTTTTTTTTTAAAACTAGAACTGTTCTTTCAGACTCTGACAGTCCAGGCCATCTCCTGATGGCCGGTAGCAAGGGGCCCACAGCCGTGGAACTCCTGGGGTGAAGGGAGTGTCCAATACAGTCCTCTTTACGGGGGTTCGCGTTCCTCAGGTACCGCCAGTACCGCCACCGCATAATACCCGCGGGGGCAGTATTCTTTATAATAAGAGACAAAGTCCCCTATTTCCAGGGCACGGCCGTGGCGTATGGAGGCTACGTTCACGTATACCTTCTGACCAGTCTGATCACGTATGAAGCCATACCCCCGGGCCACATTGGTGTACACCAGCCGCCCCCGGGATCTTTCCACCGTCATGCCAGCCTCCCCTTTTGAATGAAGCAGGCTCCATACCTCCTGCTCTCGAACCTTCTTTTGTTTTACCACCTCCGCAACCCAAAAGGAGGGTACCGCGCCAGTCCCAGAGTCCGGTGGGCGGGACCTTGCCGAGAAAGGGCGCGGGGCAGAGGCGGTCGATGATATCTGTGGCCCAGCAGCCGCTGGGGCCGGGTAGCGGATGGGAGCAGCCGTGATTCCGGAGGGCTGGTCCACAGGGCCCGTTAAACAGACCCTAGCCGGTTCCAATACTGGCATTACCGCGGCCGCAGGGTAGGCCGCATCCACAACTTCCAGCAAAGCCGGAGTAACGGCCGGTTCGGGTGATGAGGCTGACACCGGCCGAGGGAGCGCAACCGCGCCTTCTGTAAATAAGCTCCGCCCTGGTGACTCCGGGCGGGAAGGCTCGGGAACGGGAGCTAGGGCCTTGCTCAATTCCACGTATAGCGTAGGGCCCTCCGCAGCCGGGCTTTCCGCTACACTGGAGGCTGCGTGTTGTGGCAAAATGATAGGGGCCGCTTGTGAAGCCGCCGGCAGGGCCGGGGGAACTCTCACCTTCCCCGGCGCCGCGGCCTCCGTCACACCACCGCACGGCTCATCCCGCAGCCTCCGCTCTCCAACTCGCTGCTCAGCGGGCCTAGCTTCCAGACTCAGGGGCTCCGCGGGGAGACTCTCCGCCGGTATCAATGGCGGCCGCTCCTTCTGGCTCCGCACGGGCTCCGCACAGACTCCTCTTCTTGCCCATGGACCCGAAGATGACGTCTTCTGTCTCAGCTCGTTCTCCTGCCGCCACTGCCATTCTAAGCGGCCAATGCCCCGACACCCGCAGCGTCTCATACCGTCCGGTGGGCAGCAATCGAATGGCGCCAAACAGCCGCTCCCAAGCTTTTCTTCGGTGTCACTCCCTCTGTGGGGTGGGGCGTTGGCAGGCCTCTCCACCCACCTGTCAGGGTCCAATATATGGAAACGTCGGCCTCCGGGCACATACTGCTGTCCACGGGGGTACGTTGGAGGGGGTCCCAGTCCATTCTGAACAACTGCGAACACCCGGACCTTGCCTCTGCGTTGAAGGAGCACCGCCATACTGCACTGTCCCTGGTACCGCCCCGAATCCTCTACTGGCCACACAGATTCATCACTGCGCTCCTCATTTGTAATCCACTGGTAAGCCAATCGTAATCCACCGGTAATTGTAATCCAAACTGAGTAGTCCGAGTCCTTTTCCATTCTTTGAGGCAGGTCTGCCGCAGAAGATGAGGTATTAGCGGCGGCCATCCTGCCGACTACGCCAAATGTAGTGTCAGTAGTGGGCCGAGCTGGGGGATGATAGGGGGTGGTCCCACTTCTTACCGCGCAGAGATGATAACAGAGACACGATGGAGGCAGATTCTGGGTGCAACAGGTCCAAGTTTATTCACGCTGGCCGTCCGACTGACGGCACACCTCGCGGCCCTCCGTTTCCAGAGCCGCTTCTCAACCCGTACACTAGGGACGTGTCTGCACACACCGTCCCCTCCTTTACTGTCGACGCTCCTGACAGGTCCGTCACTGTGGCCGCCTTAGGCCCGTAAACCAACAGCGCTTCTACTGCTCAGTCGTCGTGTTACATACGGTGTCCTTCACCCAGAGCCTCGTCTCTGCTGCGGTCCTTTCCTGTCAGGACCACCCCCCTGACGTTTCCTCTCCTCAGTCCCCTTGGTCGGATTCTCCTCAGGCACACAGACTGGCGTAGTCCTCCTGTCACCTGAGCTCCCCCTGGGGACTGGAACCTTCTGGAACCCTCCCTCAGTATTTATAACTCTCCCGGTTCCTTGAAACTGTCACTCTAACTGTCACCACGCCCCCCATGACCAACGGTTTCTAAAGCCCTAAGCTGCTGTAAAGTCCTTTGCTCACACTCCTCCCTGCCATCTAATGTCCACCCAAGGTACTGCACGTCCACTACACTTTCCTAGCTGTTTCCCCTCTATAATAACTGACACCTACCTACACTGTGCATACCTATCTTTCTCCATTCTGACACGTCCGTCCGTACGTCAGGTCACCTTCCCTACAACACCTCTGAAGAAACCACCTTGCAAGATTACCATGACATTACCACTAGAAGTTCTGTGACGGTTTCAGTAATGAGGGACAATTTTGCACTATACTTTATGTCACCTCAAGGCAGAGTACACTGGCAGGATGACAGAGTGTGAAAGATTTGTGCCCTTAACCAAACTTGTGTACCCTTCTGTACCAACAGTATATACCTTTGCCAACCAAAGTTGGCTATCTTGTCATGGTCTTACTATTTTTACCTTTAGGCCACAGGTGTGTACCTGGTTGTGTTTTATGCAAAGTATTTCACCTTCTAACAAAACTTGTGTACATTGGTAGGAAATCACCAACAATAAACACAACTTTTTAGGTGAAATACTTTGCTTCAAACACAACCAGGAACACAACTGTGGCAAAAAGCTAAAATTTACCCACAGTTATATACCTGGTTTTGAATACCTTTTTACCTTTTAAATACCCTGTATTTAACCTTTTTTTTAAACATAGTTCGCCGCAGAAAGAAATGACAGACAAGCAGTGTAAACGATAATTTAACTTTTATTTAAAAATTTTTTTTTTTGTAAACTGTTTTTAAAGTTAAAAAAACTTTTGCAATAAAGGTTTGAAACCAACCCAATGGGCATTTTTATTACAAAACACACATTATAAATTGGTGTAGTGTGGGGTGGAAATACTGCTGGAGGGGCTGCGGGACACTTCGACACTGGGAGTGTGGAGAGAGGACTGGGATCGTGGTGGGGAAGGAACAGTTAGAGGTGAAGGTGTGGAAAAAGCTACAGAATGGGTGGACATGTGTGAGGCAGAAGAGGTGGTGGGCGGTGGAGTGGAGGGTTGGGCAGGGACTGTAGGAGCAGATGATGTTGATGGAAAGTTGTATGGGGAAGGAGTTTGGTACCGGGAAGAAGTTTGGTACCGGGCAGGTTGCTTGAAGTGGGGAGATGTCTGGTACTGGGGAGGTTGCTGGTACTGGAGAGGTTGCTGGTACTGGGGAGGTTGCTGGTACTGGGGAGGTTGCTGGTACTGGGGAGGTGGCTGGTATGTAATAGGAGGGGGAGGATGGAAAGTGGCTGGAGGGGGTGCAGGTGGAGGAACTACTGGGGTGGGAGGAGGAGGTTGGGAGGTAACGTGCTGGAGAGCACCGTGGCATGAATGCATTACATGCATTTGCTGGGTAGGAGAGAGCGTTTCCATGCGCTCCACAACAGACCTGAAAAAGGTGTGGTTTGGAGAAGATCTTGCTTCTGAATGCATGGTTTGCAGAAGTGTCTTCACCTCCAGAATGCTGGAGTTGATCTGCTGAAAGCCTGCGGAGATTTGCCCTGACAATACTTTTAGACAGTTCTGGAAAGATGCATTCAGATGCAAGAACTCTGGCGCATAAGTCTTTTCCTGACCCCTCTGCTGCTGCCGCCCAGTACCCGCAGGTGTACTAGAGGTGGCAGGGGCAGAAGGGTGGGGTAAAGGGAAAGCGATCTCCTCACCAGCAGCTTCATGTAATGTAGGCGGCCACGATGCTCCTGTGCTGGTGGATGGGACAGATGGGTCGAATGTGTGGGAAGGCTGGGAAGGTGCAGATGTACCAGGGCGGTCGAAGTGTCCCTCGGTGCCGGTCTCCTCAGGGATCGCCTCAGAAGGGTCCAATCGTGCAGGCTCCCGAGTGCTGCTCACCGTGCTGTAGAATAAAGAGAAAAAAAAACAATTAAAATAGTGACATGGCATGGCCCTGGCTGAAAAAAAATTGTTACATCTAAACATTTTTTTTTCACATGTGGTGTGTAATATTTACCTTCTGGTGACCATTGTATCCCAGAGGAACGACAGGGCTCGTGCGTACTTGTACTTGCTCCTGCATCCTCCAGATCCACTTGGGGCCCGCATCTCTTTATTGAACTCCTTCTTGAAACGATCCCTCACAGACCGACACCGCTTCACAATTCTGTCCCCTGAAATGAGAGAGGACAACGTGGTTAGTATACAACATCAGTGTTTCCCGAACTCCAGTCCTCATGGTCCCCAGGGGTCATGTTTTCAGGGTTTCCATAGTAAATAGAAATCCTGAACACATGATCCGTGGGGACCACGATGACTGGAGTTCGGGAAACACTGGTTTACATCAAGCAACCGGTACTGTATATACTTACGCTCTTTAATCTGGGCCCGAGCATCGAGGTCCTCCCAGCGGTCCACAAGGAGCGAACAGATTTCCTCCCAGAGCTGTCGGGTAACAATCAGGTCAGCATGGCGGCGGTCAGCCATATTCCATAGCGGCTCCCTTTCTCTGACGAGATCGATGAGGTGGTCCACATCAATTCCTACATCCTCACCGTCAGAGTCGGGAGCACGCTGTGAAGGCTGTTAAAGTAAAATAGAAAAATAGCAAAATTAGTCACCACACTTTAAGACATGAAATAAAAAGTGTACCAAAATTTAACTCAAATATTATACTTACACGCTGGTGACCGCCGCGTTGCTGTCGCCGACGACCCTGGGAGGCACTCTGAGGACCTCTTGGCCGAGCACCAGATTGGGAAGACTAGAGAAGAAAAGAAAAAAATTTATGTGTTTGGATGTTGGCATATTTGTTTGCTGTGTGATGTCTGCGGTACATTGTTTTCTATGTGTTGTGTGTAGTGTGATGTTGTGTTTCTGCGTTTGATGCAAAAAACTTACCAATTGTGAGCCCACTCCAGGTGTCTGTCCACCCCTTCCTTCTTCTTCTGGGAGCTCCTCTTCAGCTTGTGATTCCTGTTTTGAAATAAAAGCCAATGAATAGACATATATTACAGAGGATGGATTTTGGAAATAAAAACTTACCGTCAAACGCTGACGATGCGAGGGAGGGCTCCCAGAAGAAGATGTGCTGTCCTGTTGCTGGCCAGACTCCATGGCTGTGGGTGGTGCTGCTGCTGCTGCTCATGCCAGTGCTGCCAGTGCTGCTGCTGCTGCTGCATCTCTTGGGCGGCTGTTGAATAAAGAGAAACAAAGGGCCAATGAATATCTTGATATTCCTTGGCCCTAGTTTTGAGGAATGGGGGGATTTGATAATTACCGTCTCTCATCTGCTGCTGGACTCCCCTCCCGTTGTTCAGCATGTTCCCTTTGCTGCTCCATTTGGGGTGGTGGTGGTGCTGATGGTGCTGCAGTGGTCTCCTGCCTTCTCCTGCGCCTGGTTCCTGTCTTGGGTGGCATGTTGGGTGTTGCTGAGGGTGCCACTGTCATGCTTTTATATATGTGTGCTGTGGGCAGAGCTACTGAGCATGCTCAGACCCAAAAAATGGATCCGGCCACCGGATCCGGCTTTCGCCGGTTCCGGCACATTGCGGCGCTCATAGACTTTCATTGTGTGAAAAAGCCGGACGCGCTGGATCTGGCGGGTCCGGCTTTTTCGCCGGAGACAAAAAACGTTACAGTAGCCGTCTTTCCAGACGCCGGATTGCGACACATTGCCGGATCCGGCGAAAACCGGATGAAACGCATGGCCATCCGGCGCGATCCGGCGCAATTGCAAGTCAATGGGGGGGAAACCGGATCCGGCATTGCATTTCGCCGGATCCGGTTTTTGTCAAGAGACGGATCACGCCTGACGGCGAAAACCTGATGTGTGAAAGAGGCCTTACCTGGAATGATCACTAGGTATGCAGGCCAGTAACTAAAGTCATAAATAGAAGCCATATTTATTTCTGCAAATCCCAGACTTAATTTATTTGTCTCTTGGCAGGTCGTATGTACAGTATTTAGTCCAGACACGCAGAGCCACTTTATCACTCTACCACATACTGTTTGTTTATGCTTTGCTTGATATTGTTTAAGTTAATTTTTTTTTGTTTTTTTCTTTTTTTTTGGAGTACCATAATATTTATGATTTGCATTGCATTGCTTGAATCTTACTATTTATTTGACAGATAAATAGCAAGAAAAATAAAATAGATAGATATAGACAGACAGATAGATAGATAGATAGATAGATAGATAGATATGGGAATGGATAGATAGATAGATAGATAGATAGATAGATAGATAGATAGATAGATAGATAGATAGATAGATATGGGATAGGTAGATAGATAGAGAGATAAATAGATAGATAGATAGATACACGGGTATTACATACCTGGTAATGTGTTTTCTCATGAGACATGACGGCACCACGAGAGAGGGGATCCGCCCAATGAGGACAGGAGACAGGAAACCTTCAAGATAAAAGGGGCAGCTCTCCGCATCAGTTGTTTTACAGAGCACGAGAGGAACTCCGCAGGTTAGTGTACATATAAATAATACATCCTTTACACTACTAAATTTCCGACACCCCTTGGAGTGTATAATGCTAATAATGCACCCAACTAATGACGTGATTAATAGGGAGGGAATATAAGGGTGCCGTCATGTCTCATTAAAAAACACATTACCAGGTATGTAATACCCGTGTTTTTCCATTCTACATGACGTCACCACGAGAGAGTTACAGAGATTTGTATCCTCTTAGAGAGGGTTCACTGCTTGTAACACTCTTTTCCCGAATGTGAGATCAGAGGTAGCAGATCGATCTAATCTATAATGTTTGAAAAAGGTAGATGGAGAGGACCAAGTGGCTGCCTTACAAATTTGGTCGATGGAGGCGTCAGCTCTCTCCGCCCAGGACGTTGCCATGGCCCTCATGGAGTGGGCTTTTAGGCCCTCTGGAACAGTCCTGCCTGCACTACTATACGCTAGCATGATGGCCTCTCTCACCCATCTAGCTATAGACTGCTTAGAGGCTTTAAGGCCATTTCTTGCCCCCTGGTATGAAACGAATAAGGTCCTCTGTTTTCTCCAGGGTCTTGTCACCCCTAAATACTGAAGGATACATCTCCTAAAGTCTAGGCAATGAAGTCTCTCCTTCTGGTTACTGGGGTTAGGACAAAAGGATGGTAAGACTATCTCCTGAGCCCTGTGGAATTTCAATACCACCTTAGGAAGGTATGCTGGGTCTAATTTTAACACAACTCTATCGTTCATGACCTGAGTGTAAGGAGGGTCTGCTGATAGTGCGTGTAAGTCTCCCACCCTACAGGCCAATGTGAGTGCCACTAATAAGGCTGTTTTAAGTGTTAGAACTTTATATGATGTTGTGTTTAGTGGTTCAAATGGACTTCCTGTCAGGGATGATAGGACTGAATTTAGATCCCAAGGAGGAGGAGTAGGGGACGGGACAGAGTCAGCTCTAGTACAGGCCCGGATAAACCTGGCCACCCACCTATTGTTTGCTAGGTCACAGTTGAATAGTTAAGGCTGCCAGGGCTGATACGTGTACTTTGAGGGTACTGACAGCTAACCCCAACTCTAAGCCTTTCTGCAGGAATTCCAGTATTGCCACTATCAGGACTTCCCCTTCCCATATTAGGCCTGAGGTAAATAAATTTTTTTTCCATATTCTACCATAAAACTTTGTAGTCACTGGTTTCCTGCTACTGAGTAAGGTGGATGTTAACCCTGCTGAGAATCCCTTCTTTTCTAGTAGTGATCTTTCAAATTCTAGGCTGTCAAATGCAGCTCGGACTTCTGTGGGTGACTGAAGGGCCCCTGTGTTAGGAGGTCGTGGTCCTCCGGGAGCACTCATGGGTCTGTCACCGACATCACTCTCAGCCAGTAGAACCAAGGTCTCTTTGGCCTAAAGGGAGCTATCACCATCACGCTGGCTTTGTCCCCCCTGATCTTCCTCAGAACTGCTGGAATGAGACATATTGGAGGGAAGGCGTACAGGAGACCTGATGTTCACGCTATCCTGAAGGCGTCTACTACCAATGGCCTGTCTACTGGACTTAGGGAGCAGAATTTTTGAACCTTCCTGTTGGTTTTTGAGGCAAAGAGATCTATGTTGGGTTTCCCCCACATATGCACAATCCATTGAAAAATGGACTCTTTTAGGCACCATTCTCCTTGCCTCAAGTGATTCCTGCTCAGAAAGTCTGCCTTCAGGTTGTCCACGCCTCGGATATGCAGGGCCGATAACGAGAGGAACTGGTGTTCTGCCAGAGTCATGATTCTTTTTGCTATTTGCATCAAGGACTGAGACCGGGTGCCCCCCTGGTGGTTCACATATGCGACCGCCGTTCGGTTGTCTGATAGGACTCTCACATGGTGTCCTGTCATGAACTCATTTTCTGCTCCACCAGTTGAGAGTTCCCCTTCCGTTCTCCCTCTGGTGGTGACAGGAGGTAGTGCGGTTGGTTTAAGTGGTAGTGATCTGCCACCTGATGAGGAAGATAACGATTGGATCTCTGGAGTATCAGACTGGATATAAGACAGTCGTCGCCCTATCCGGGTGCTGGTGATTCAGTCTGCTTCTCAGGTCCTGGACTTCAGCTCTCTTCCAGTCTTCTCAAGTTAAGTTTGCTTTTTGCTAATGTTCACACTTGCGCATGTTGGTCAATTCAGTTTTTTGTGTAATCAGCCTGCCCCTGCTGGGGCTATGCTGAAATTCCACTCCTATTAATCAGTATTTGCCAATCTGCTTTTTGTCCCTTATTAGATTGGCCTCTTTTTTGCTCTGTCTCAGAATATTTCAGAGTGCTGATATAGGTTTAGAAGTCTAGTGACTTCAGGGTTAATTTTGGCATCAGAAGTGTTGGACAATATTTTTGTAGTTTTTTTTTGGCAGATTGCAGACAGTGTCTTTCCTTTTCTGTCCTTTTTAGTTAGCCGGACCCATTGTTTGCTCAGCCTATTCCTGCCATTGTTTGTATTTTTACCTTATTTCACCGTCAATATATGTGGGGGCTGTCTTTCCTTTGGGGTCTGCTCTGGGGCAGTTAGTTTTCCTCTTTTCCTGCTTTAGGCTTATGTAGTTCTCCGGTTGTGACGAGGCGTCTAGGACCAACGTAGGAACGCTCCACGACTGCTGCTAGTTGTGCGGGTAAGATCAGGGATCTGCAATCTGCATAGTTACCAACTTCTCTGGTTTTCTGAGACTTAGCTTGTTGTTTTTTTTTTCCTCCTCGGTTTCCCATTCATAACAGAATCACCAGCCATACTGCAGATTCTAGGGTACTCAAAAGCAGGAAAGAATTGTTAGAGAAAGAAAAAAAAAAGAAGTGTCAGAATTTTTTTTTTTTTTTCTTTATTATGTATTTTTTCCCTCTTTTTCTCTGGGGCCGTAGGAGGATTTTTTCCTAATGGAGATTAAGCAACTGTCTGATCGTGTGGAGCAGCTTGCTGCTGAAGTACAGGGAATTTCCACTTACCTTATTCAGTCACATGCTGCTGAACCCAAGATTCCTACTCCTGATGTGTTTTCTGGGGATCGGTCTAAATTTCTGAATTTTAAGAATAATTGTAAATTATTTCTTGCTTTGAAGCCTAACTCATCGGGGAGCTCTGTGCAGCAGGTTAAAATTGTCATCTCCTTGCTACGCGGCGATCACCAGGATTGGGCTTTTTCTCTGACACCTGAAAATCCTATTCTGACTAATGTGGATGCATTTTTTCAGGCCTTGGGGTTGTTGTATGATGAACCTAATGCCGTTGATCAAGCTGAGAGAACCCTGTAGGCATTAAACCAGGGTCAGGATCCTGCAGAGTTGTACTGTCAAAAATTCCGAAAGTGGGAGGTCCTTACTACATGGAATGATAGTGCATTGGCAGCTCTCTTTCGGAAAGGTTTGTCAGAGACCGTAAAAGATGTTGTGGTGGGATTTCCTGTTCCCTCTGGTCAGGATGGCTCTATGTCATTAGCCATTCAAGTTGATCGGCGTTTACGTGAACGTAAAACTACACGGGAGGCGCTGCCACCTTTTGAACAAATGTCTGAACCTATGCAATGTGATGAGGTTTTGTCTTGGGCGCAACGTCGGGAATTTAGAAGGCGTAATAAACTGTGTTTTTTCTGTGGAGATGCCTCTCATACTATTTCTGTCTGCCCTAAACGAGAGAAACGTTTTGCACACACATTTGCTGTGGGCAGTATACAACCTAAGTTCCTTTTGGCAATTACTCTGATCTGCTCCTTGTCCACATTTTCCACTAAGGCTTTTCTGGATTCAGGAGCAGCTCTGAATCTGATGGATTTGGACTTTGCTAAACGTTGTGGTTTGTCAATGACGCCTCTGCAGATGCCCATTCCTTTGAGGGGTATTGATGCCACTCCTTTGGTGGAGAATAAATCTAAGTTTTGGACCCAGGTGATAATGCGAGTTGCCCCAGACCACCAAGAAAATTGTAAATTTTTGGTGCCGCATAATTTGCATGATACTATTGTTCTGGGGTTCCCCTGGTTGCAAACTCATAACCCAGTTTTGGATTGGAAATCTGGGTCTGTGGTGAGTTGGGGTTGTCAGTGTGTTCTTAGGGAGGCTCCTGTTTTCTCCACCTCTCCTCAGTCTCATGGTATTCCTGATTATCTGGCTGATTTCTCTAAAGTTTTTAGTGAGAGTAAGTCTGCGTCTTTGCCTCCTCATAAGAGTTATGACTGTGCAATTGAGTTGATGCCTGGGTGTAAATTTCCCAAGGGTCGGCTTTTCAACTTATCAGTACCCGAACACGATGCTATGCAATCCTATATTAAGGAGTCGTTGGAGAAGGGTCATATTAGACCATCCTCGTCACCGTTAGGCACTGGGTTTTTTTTGTGGCCAAGAAAGATGGTTCATTAAGACCGTGTATTGAATATCGTTCCCTTAACAAGATGACGGATAAATATCAGTACCCGTTACCTCTGATGTCTGATTTATTCCCCAGAGTTAAGAGTGCCTGCTGGTTTACTAAGCTTGACCTCAGGGGGGCGTATAATCTTATTCGCATCAAGCACGGGGATGAATGGAAGACGGCGTTTAATACTCCGGAGGGACATTTTGAGTACCTGGTGATGCCTTTTGGGCTCCCTAATGCCCCTTCTGTCTTCCAATCCTTTATGAATGATATTTTCCGAGACTTTGTGGATAAGTTTTTGATCATCTATCTGGATGATATTTTGATCTTTTCTAGTGATTGGGATTCCCATGTGGAACATGTCCGTACTGTGTTCCGGATTTTGAGGGAGAATTCCCTGTTTGTTAAGGGATCGAAGTGCCTCTTTGGTGTACAGAGGATTTCATTTTTGGGATTTATCTTGTCTCCATCGACTATTGAAATGGACCTGGCCAAGGTACAGGCCATTTATGATTGGGTTCAGCCTACTTCTTTGAAGGCTCTCCAGAAGTTTTTGGGTTTTTCTAATTTCTATCGTAAATTTATAGGTAATTTTTCTAGTATTGTCAAACCACCGACCGATCTGACCAAGAAGAGAGCTGATGTGCTGAATTGGTCTCCTGAGGCTGTCTCAGCATTTCAGGAGCTTAAGCGGAGATTTACTTCAGCTCCAGTTTTACGGCAACCTGTCGTCTCACTTCCATTTCAAGTGGAGGTGGACGCTTTTGAGATTGGTGCAGGAGCTGTGTTGTCCCAAAAAGACCCTGTGACTTCTAAGATGAATCCCTGTGCCTTCTTTTCTTGAAAGTTTTCCCCATCTGAGCGCAACTATGACGTGGGGAATCAGGAATTGTTGGCCATGAAATGGGCATTTGAGGAGTGGAGACATTGGTTGGAGGGAGCTAGACATCAATTTGTGGTCCTCACCGATCACAAGAATCTGATTTATCTGGAGTCGGCCAAACGCTTGAATCCTAGACAGGCTAGATGGGCCTTGTTTTTCACGTGTTTTAATTTTGTGGTCTCTTTTCTTCCGGGCACTAAGAATGTTAAGGCAGATGCCCTTTTTAGGAGTTTCTTTGCTGATTCTCTTAATGTGACCAGGCCTACTACTATCCTTGGTGAGGGGGTAGTTCTTTCTGCCATTTCGCCCGATTTGAGATGTGCCCTGGAGGAATTTCAGGAGGATAAACCTGAGCGTTGCCCTATGGGAAGATTGTATGTTCCTGACCAGTGGAGAAAGAGAGTGATGTCTGAAGTCCATTGCTCCGCATTGGCTGGTCATCCGGGTATTTTTGGTACCAGAGATTTGGTGAGTCGGTTGTTTTGGTAGCCTGCCTTATCTCGTGATGTCAGGAATTTTGTACAGTCCTTTGGGACTTGTTCTCGCTCTAAACCCTTTTCTCATTCTAGTGGGTTGCTGATGCCCCTGCCGGTGCCCAAGAGGCCATGGACCCATATCTCAATGGATTTTATTTCTGATCTTCCTGTCTCTCAGAGAATGACTGTTATCTGGGTGATTTGTGATAGATTTACGAAGATGGTCTATCTTGTACCACTCCCAAAGTTGACATCTTCCGCTGAGTTGGTGCCCTTGTTTTTACAACAGGTGGTTCAGTTACACGGGATTCCTGAGAACATTGTGTCCGATAGAGGGGTCCAGTTTGTTTCCAGATTCTGGAAAGCCTTTTGTTCCAATCTGGGAATTCAGTTATCCTTCTCCTCCGCATTTCATCCCCAGATCAATGGGCAGACAGAGAACAAACCAGACCCTGGAGTCTTATTTAAGATGTTTTATATCTGCTGATCAAGATGATTAGGTCTCATTTTTGCCCTTGGCCGAATTTGCGCTGAACAATAGAGCTAGTTCTGCCACTCTGATGTCACCCTTTTTCTGTAATTTTGGGTTTCATCCTCGAATCTCTTCAGGGCAAGTGGAATCTTCATCCTGCCCAGGTGTGGACACTGTGGTTGTGAGAATGCAGCAGATATGGGACCAAGTGGTGGATAAGTTGTCACTCTCTCAGGAAAAGGCCCAGCGTTTTTCCAACCGGCGTAGGACCATTGGTCCCCGGTTTAAAGTGGGTGATATGGTTTGGCTGTCGTCTAAGAATATTCCTATGAAGGTTGCATCTCCAAAATTTAAGCCAAGATTTATTGGACCTTATAAGATTTTGGAGATTCTTAATCCTGTTTCTTTTCGATTTGGCTCTTCCAGTTACGTTCAAAATCAATAACGTATTTCACAAGTCACTGTTGAAGAGGTTTGTTGAGCCAGCAGTTCCTGTGGTGGCACCTCCTGGTCCTGTATTGGTTAAAGGCAATGTGGAATATGAGGTAGAGAAAATATTGGATTCTCATTTGGTTAGACGGAGACTCCAGTATTTGGTCAAATGGAAGGGTTATGGCCAGGAGGATAATTCTTGGGTCTCTGCCTCTGATATTCATGCCAATAAACTGGTTCATGCTTTTCACCGGGCCAGTAGAACCAAGGTCTCTTTGGCCAAAAGGGAGCTATAACAATCACGCTGGCTTTGTCCCCCCCCTGATCTTCCTCAGAACTGCTGGAATGAGACATATTGGAGGGAAGGCGTACAGGAGACCTGACGTTCACGCTATCCTGAAGGCGTCTACTACCAATGGTCTGTCTACTGGACTTAGGGAGCAGAATTTTTGAACCTTCCTGTTGGTTTTTGAGGCAAAGAGATCTATGTTGGGTTTCCCCCACATATGCACAATCCATTGAAAAATGGACTCTTTTAGGCACCATTCTCCTTGCCTCAAGTGATTCCTGCTCAGAAAGTCTGCCTTCAGGTTGTCCACGCCTCGGATATGCAGGGCCGATAACGAGAGGAACTGGTGCTCTGCCAGAGTCATGATTCTTTTTGCTATTTGCATCAAGGACTGAGACCGGGTGCCCCCCTGGTGGTTCACATATGCGACCGCCGTTCGGTTGTCTGATAGGACTCTGACATGGTGTCCTGTCATGAACTCATTTTCTGCTCCACCAGTTGAGAGTTCCCCTTCCGTTCTCCCTCTGGTGGTGACAGGAGGTAGTGCGGTTGGTTTAAGTGGTAGTGATCTGCCACCTGATGAGGAAGATAACGATTGGATCTCTGGAGTATCAAACTGGATATAAGACAGCCGACGCCCTATCCGGGTGCTGGTGATTCAGTCTGCTTCTCAGGTCCTGGACTTCAGCTCTCTTCCAGTCTTCTCAAGTTAAGTTTGTTTTTTGCTAATGTTCACACTTGCGCTTGTTGGTCAATTCAGTTTTTTGTGTAATCAGCCTGCCCCTGCTGGGGCTATGCTGAAATTCCACTCCTATTAATCAGTATTTGCCAATCTGCTTTTTGTCCCTTATTAGATTGGCCTCTTTTTTGCTCTGTCTCAGAATATTTCAGAGTGCTGATATAGGTTTAGAAGTCTAGTGACTTCAGGGTTAATTTTGGCATCAGAAGTGTTGGACAATATTTTTGTAGTTTTTTTTGGCAGATTGCAGACAGTGTCTTTCCTTTTCTGTCCTTTTTAGTTAGCCGGACCCATCGTTTGCTCAGCCTATTCCTGCCTTTGTTTGTATTTTCATCTTGTTTCACCGTCAATACATGTGGGGGGCTGTTATGAATGAGTCACCGTAGGAGGCAAAAACAGAAATACTAGCTAAGTCCAGAAAACCAGAGAAGTTGGCAGCTATCGGATTGCAGACCCCTGAACCTATCAACAACTAGCTGTAGCTGTGGGGGGTTCCTACGGTGCCCTAGACCCCTCGATCACAGCCGGAGAACTAAATAGCCTAAAGACAGAAAGGGAAATCTAAACTGCCCCAGAGCAGACCCCAAAGCAATAGGCAGCCCCCAACATATAATGACGGTGAAGCAAGATGAAAAAACACTCACACAGATAGAAAGATAGGCTGAGCAAATGATGGGGCCCAAGCGAACTAAATAGGAAAGGATAGAAAAGCTGCTGTCTGCAATCCGCCAAAACCCTATCAAAACAAGAGCCAACAGACTGATAGGGAAAAAAGCCCTGAAGACGTTAGGCTTCCAAAAGACTTTATCAGTACTCAGGTATTTTCTGAAGACAGAGCAAAAAGGAATTCAGCTCACCCCAGGAGGGAATGGCAGAAATCCAGAAAAACAAGGCAAAACAGAACCAAAACACAAATGCAAAAAGCAGAGCAGAAAACTTAGCTTTTGAGGAGCAGGAATCAGACTGGTCTCCTAGAATCCCTCAAAGAGATCACCAGCAAGGCAGAAAGGCGTCAGCTGCCTTATATCCAGTCAGCAATTCCAGTCACCCAGTCATCATCATCCTGCACAGGTGCTTGGTAATCAGCCTCACTACCTTCCTTCACCAGAAGAGGGAGTTTGTTATGATGAGTCACCGAAGGAGGAAAAAACAAAATACCAGCTAAGTCCAGAAAAACCAGGGAGGTTGGCAGCTATCGGATTGCAAACCCCTGGACCTATCCACAACAACTAGCAGTAGCCGTGGGGGGTTCCTACAGTGCCCTAGACTCCTCGATCACAGCCGGAGAACTAGATAGCCTAAAGACAGAAAGGGGAAAAACTAAACTGCCCCAGAGCAGACCCCAAAGCAATAGGCAGCCCCCAACATATAATGACGGTGAAGCAAGATGAAAACACTAACACAGATGGAAAGATAGGTTGAGCAAATGATGGGGCCCAAGCTAACTACATAGGACAGGATAGGAAAGCTGCTGTCTGCCATCCGCAAAAACCCTATCAAAATGAGCCAACCGACTGATAGGAAAAACAGGCCCTGAAGTCGCTAGGCTTCAAAATACTATATCAGCACTCAGGTATATTCTGAAGACAGAGCAAAAGATCAACAGATCAGAGACAAAAATGGAATTCAGCTCACCCCCGGCCGGGGATGGCAGAACTCCCAAAAAACAAGGCAAAACAAAAACAAAACTGAAGAGTACAAAGCAGAGCAGAAAAACTTAGCTTTGAGAAGCAGGAATCAGACTGGTCTCCAAGAATCCAGCAGGAAAATCACCAGCCAGGAAGAAGGGTGTCGGCAGCCTTATATCCAGTCCTCAATTCCAGCCACCCAGTCATCATCTAGCTGCCCAGGTGTTTGATAATCAGCCTCACTACCTTCCTTCACCAGAGGAGGGAGTTCATCAGACCTCAATGGTGGAGGGAAAAATGAACTCACAACAGGAGTTCATCAGACCTCAATGGTGAAGGGGAAAATGAACTCACAACAGGGGGCTGTCTTTCCTTTGGGGTCTGTTCTGGGGCAGTTAGCTTTCCTCTTTTCCTGCTTTAGGTTTATGTAGTTCTCTGGTTGTGACGAGGCGTCTAGGACCAACGTAGGAACGCTCCTCGACTGCTGCTAGTTGTGCGGGTAAGATCAGGGATCTGCAATCTGCATAGTTACCAACTTCTCTGGTTTCCTGAGACTGAGCTTGTTGTTTTTTTTTCCTCCTTGGTTTCCCATTCATAACAGTGTCCTCTTAGGTGTGTCAACAATCCTTTCAGTGCCCTTTCAATTGCTAGTGGGATGCCCCCACACCCAGGGCTGTGGGGTACTCGGTACCGGGCCCGGTGGATCTCAATGGAAGTTGTTACGGTAGCTGTGACCCGGCCCGTGGCCCTGGGCGCCCATTGTAAATGTTCAGTGTGAATGAATAAGTTGTGACGCCACCTTTGGTCTTCGGCAATGTAGATGTTAGGCCGACGCTGCAGACAGATCCTCTGGGACAGATGGTGTGGTTCAGCAGTGATGGTATAGCCCTCCACAGGCAGGGCTGTAGTCCCAGGGCAGAGTAGATATGGTGACACTTAGATGGTGTAGTGTCAGGCACAGGGGAGGTAGTAGTGCCGGGCAGGTTGACGCAGGAATAAGTGGAGGACACCAGGGCATGTAGTTCCAAAGCTTTACTCACAGTCTGTCGTACAAACAGGTGCCTGCTTCTGTGCCGTGTTCTCCGGGTCTGGGACTCAGTCAACCCCCAGGCCAGATGGAATACTCCTTTCCAACACTCCACCAACTTGTGTCTTTCTGAACGTCTCCTCTTATAGCGCCTTTTGATGAAGTACTCCTAGTACTGAGTTACACTGGAGTTCCTCTTGTCTGATGTTCCTAAGAATTCTACTTGTACAGCAGAGAGCTGTAGCCTGCTTCGGGGACTCCTTGCTACTACGTCCTGGCTCACTATTCAGTTCCTGTTGTGCCCCCAAGTCTTGTGTGGGAATAAAGTGGTCACTACTTCTATTCCTCCGGTGTCTGCTGCAGGACCATTAGTATCCGTACAACCTCGGGGATCGGTCACCGGCCTTGCGCTTAGAACTTCTAGGAAGTGTTCTCTTCTCACCCACATCCTCTGTTCTCTTTTACTCCTCATCTTCCGTACTAATCCTTTCTTTCTATGGAGAGTCAAGCTTTCAGTCTATGTTGCTCTCTCTCTCTCTTTCCCGTGCCAGCAGACCCAGATCACTGGGATCTGCTGCAGCACTTCCATCCATCTATCCCTCTCTCTAGGGATCTTCTTCTCTCTCCAACCAACTACTGACTCAACTCTAGTCCTAAACTCTTCCCGCTCCTTGTAATGTAATCTAACTCCACCCACCTCCCAGCACATTTCGTGTTCCAAGCAGGGAGCCACCAATGGGTGCTTTGCTACACTCCAAGCAGGGAGCCGCCAAAGGTGCTTTGCTACACTACTTTGTGGTGTGGGGTGCAGGTGTTGGAGCATGGTCAGGAGTCTCCACCTTACCTGGATGGTGGGGCACCACACCTCAGGAGGAGGTGCGGTACCTCTGTGGCAACTGAGCCTCAGGGGCGCCACATACCCCCCATTAAACACAGCATGTCCACGGGCTGCAAGGCAAACAAAGTTGACAAACACGGGAACATACAAAATTTTTGCAATGCTTAGTAAACAGTCCTTATCTAATTTTCTCAATGTGAGAGGCACTCATTCTTGAACGTTGCAAACAATTCTTAATTAAATATCTAAAGTCCTAATTCAAAAGTGCAAGTTTCATCATCAACACATTTCTTCATTATCTTTCCTATTTCACATTTTCTCCTTCTCTATCATTAGCTTAAAGTGATAATCGCTGATACCTGGTTCATCACCTACATTTTCCAAATCTTCATTCTTTATTCAAATCTCTCATCTCTTTATTAAAACATTCCTAAATCTTATATAAAAGCTATCTTCTAGTCATCAATACTCTCATAAGACACATTATCAAATACTTCACATTAAAACTTTCAATAATTCTTGTAAGTGCTGGACACCGCTCCCAGTCGGGATCTCTTGCAGTGTCCTTTGATTGGACTCATGCTCCAGATGAGGTAGACCTTATCTTCGCAAAGTGTCTATGTAAAACCAAGAGAGGGCACCTAAAGAGGTGCAACTATTTGCAAACACAGTTCTGGATCATTCAGCGTCCATGATCTCCACAGTTCCAAATGAAGAAACGCTGCCAATCAAACTGGGCAACAAAAGTGTGAACAGAAAAACATGATGAATAAAATTAGAAAAAGGCACAACATTGCAAATACCCTCCTGGGCAACAAAGTTAGTTATTTTGCAGGTTCTGGCTAGTTGTCCCCTCCTGGGGTACTGGAAGCTGTTGACTTGGGCTGCTGCTTCCAGGGAAGAACTTCTTGACAATCTCTTCCTGCTGCTGGATGCACATGAGATGAAGTGATGGCGGCACCTGGGGGTACATATATCTTCTTTCCTGTATAGGTTGCCAGTAGTTCTTCAGGTATCCGCCATACATTCATGGCATACCACCCTCTCAACCCCTCATGTCGGATGAAAGTCACGTACTCCCCTGGCTGCAGGTCTCTAGCAGGGTGCCCCTTCCTTAGGTGCGACTCCACATCCCGCCGATTAAAGAAATGGTCATTAATTCTTTTGGGGTCTGCAATGAACCTGAATCCTCTCTCGTGGTTCACGTTTAAAACTTGCCCCCATCCAGCTGCATCTCGGGGACCATAGTGACCAGCACGGACCATCTCCTTCCGGTCCAGATCAGGACCCAACACAGCCAGTCTCCGCTGTTCCCTCTCCCTCTGCTCCGCTGCCAGTTGGCGGAGGGTCTGCTGACAATAGGACTCTGTCTCCTCCTCCTCCCGGGACCTGCTTTTACCCATGGTGGGCAAGGGTGCCACCGCCGGGGGTTCGGATGTCTCCCCCCAGGGTTCAGCGTCCCAGTCCCGGACAAGGTCCAGCACGACCTGTCCTGACGTTGCCTCAGGCGTACACCCCAGGGCTTTCCCAGGTGCAGGGGCAGCAGACATACCTGGGGCCTCCTGGCGGTGTCCCGGTGCAGGCTTGAGGCGGGACAACTCTGTTGAGTTCAAACGCGTAAATGCCTGTCTTTACCATGGTTTTTTAACCTGTATCCTGCTTTTGGATTTTTAATGGAGATTTCTCAATAAAGATTCTATTTTTAAGTAAGAAGATGTGCTGGAATATTTGGATCTGGGCAGCTGCAGGGGTATCCATCGAGGTGGCTGGTCCGGGTGCCGGCGGTGGTGGAGCAGATGGTGGCTCCGGGTCCGCCGGGGCCTCCAGTGGAGCCTGCGCAGCCGCGTCAGGTCCGGACGGGAGCACGGCCTCAGCTTCCAGGGTCTCCGGTGACTCTTCTGGACAGGCCGCGACCAGCCGTATGGACAGCGTGGAGGTGTATATTTGCGCTGCAGGAGGACAGCCCGGTTCAGCGGTGACAGGTACCACTGGTGAAGGTACCGGGGAGACAGCTCTGACAGCAGGTACCGACTGGAAAGGTACCAGGTCCAGAGGTGCCGGTGGTGTAGGCCCCTCCTGGGCATGCTGCCTGCTCAACCTCCCTAAGGCCTCCTGCCTCAGCCGCAGACGGCACGACAACTGGGTTATTTTGTCCTTTAGCTGTTGGCGGTTCATCCCGGAGACGGGGTCGGAACCTTCAGCCATGGCGCCGGGGAGATCCGACTCAACCTCCGCGCGCTCTACAGGCCTCCTCCCTTCACCTTCCAAGATGGCGTTCTGGTGTTCTTCTTCCTGCCTGAGCTCTTTTCCCGCCACTGGCCTTCGCCCCTCCTTCTGAGGGCGGCATCTTTTTCCTACTCCTCCATACCAAGCCAGTACACGAACACCTCGGGGGTGGGCCATGTTGCAGTTGCATAGAAGTTCAGACAGGGGAGGCCCAGAACAGTTTGCAGTCTTTTCTTAGGACCACCCATGTTGTGACGCCCTTCTTCACCATGCCAGCGGCCATTTTTAGCGTTCATTTTACAGTCTTCGGCACATTTCCACAAACTTTTAAGTTCAATAAATCGTAGGCACACAGAACCCGATGGCATCGGGTCTCGTCATCCTGTTTTTGACGCCAAGTTGTACGCCCTCACACTCAGGGCTGTGGGGTACTCGGTACCGAGCATGGTGGATCTCAATGGAAGTTGTCACGGTACCTGTGACCCGGCCCGTGGCCCTGGGCGCCCATTGTAAATGTTCAGTGTGAATGAATAAGTCGAGACGCCACCTGTGGTCTTCGGCAATATAGATGTTTAGGCCGACGCTGCAGACAGATCCTCTGGGACAGATGGTGTGGTTCAGCAGTGATGGTATAGCCCTCCACAGGCAGGGCTGTAGTCCCAGGGCAGAGTAGATATGGTGACACTTAGATGGTGTAGTGTCAGGCACAGGGGAGGTAGCAGTGCTGGGCAGGTTGACGCAGGAATAAGTGGAGGACACCAGGGCATGTAGTTCCAAAGCTTTACTCACAGTCTGTCGTACAAACAGGTGCCTGCTTCTGTGCTGTGTCCTCCGGGTCTGGGACTCAGTCAACCCCCAGGCCAGATGGAATACTCCTTTCCAACATTCCGTCAACTTGTGCCTTTCTGAACGTCTCCTCTTATAGCGCCTTTTGATGAAGTACTCCTAGTACTGAGTTACACTGGAGTTCCTCTTGTCTGATGTTCCTTTGAACTCTACTTGTATGGCAGACAGCTGTAGCCTGCTTCGGTGACTCCTTGCTACTACGTCCTGGCTCACTATTCAGTTGCTGTTGTGCCCCCAAGTCTTGTGTGGGAATAAAGTGGTCACTACTTCTATTCCTCCAGTGTCTGCTGCAGGACCATTAGTATCCGTACAACCTCGGGGACCGGGCACCGGCCTTGCGCTTAGAACTTCTAGCAAGGGTTCTCTTCTCACCCATGTCCTCTGTTCTCTATTACTCCTCATGTTCCGTACTAATCCTTTCTTTCTATGGAGAGTCAAGTTTTCAGTCTATGTTGCTCTCTCTCTCTTTCCCGTGCCAGCAGACCCAGATCACTGGGATCTGCTGCAGCACTTCCATCCATCTATCCCTCTCTCTAGGGATCTTCTTCTCTCTCCAACCAACTACTGACTCAACTCTAGTCCTAAATTCTTCCCGCTCCTTGTAATGTAATCTAACTCCACCCACCTCCCAGCATGTTCCAAGCTGGGAGCCACCAATGGTTGCTTTGCTATACTCCAAGCAGGGAGCCACCGAAGGTGCTTTGCTACACTACTTTGTGGTGTGAGGTGCAGGTGTTGGAGCGTGGTCAGGAGTCTCCACCTTACCTGGATGGTGGGGCACCACACCTCAGGAGGAGGTGCAGTACCTCTGTGGCGACTGAGCCTCAGGGGTGCCACACTAGCAGCTCCCAATCATTTGAAGATAGATTTCTTTCCTCCTGGCCCCAGGGATCCTGGAGCCATAGTGTGTCCTGTTGGGCTCCCCACCCCCAAGGACTGGCGTCCATTGAGACTACCTTGGAGGCTTTGTACGTCCAGGGTACTCTTCTTGGAGAGGACTCTATCTGTAACCACCACCTGAGTGACTGGAGTACAGGGTCCAGGAGGGTGAGCTTTTGCTCTTACTGCCGCTGAAGCCTCAGGTCGTTTTGTAGCACACACCACTGAAGTTCTCTTGTGTGGAACAGGGCCCATTTTACTCTTGGTATGCAGGAGGTTAGGGACCCTAACACTGACATGGACCTTCTCAGAGTCATTTTCGTGTTTTTTTAATGTAGTCACGATTAAATCTTTGATCTTTTCTTCTTTCTCCTTTGGGAGGCGACACTCCTGCACCACAGAGTCCATTGTTAAGCCTAAGAAATTCTGGATCATTGCTGGTTCCAGTTTGGACTTTTTGAGGTTCAGCTGCTATCCCAGTGCCTGTAGTGTCTCCATCACTATTTTGACTTGTTCTTGACAGTGAGAAAGATTTTTTCCCACTATCTAGAAGTCATCCAGATATGGTATCACCAGAGTATCTTTTTCCCTGAGATGCGCTGTGAACTCTGCAATTAATTTTGTGAAGACTCGATGGGCTATTGCTATCCCAAAGGGCAGAGACCTATATTGGAAGTGACGCCATTGAGACCTCATCTGGACCGCCACCCTGAGGTATTTGCGATCTTGTTGCCAGATTGGAACATGATAACAAGCATCCTTGAGGACCAGGAATGCCATGTAGCACTGAGGGAAAAGGAGCTTCACCGCCGATCTTATTGTTTCCATTTTGAATGATGGGACTATCAGACATTTGTTGAGGCCTCTCAGATTTATAATTGTCCTCCAGGAATTGTCTGTTTTTTTATGAGAAATAGGGGGGAGTAAAAATCTTCCTTCCTTTCCTCTTCCGGAATTTCTTCCAGGATATGTTTGTCTAGGAGTGATAATACTTCCCCCTCCAGACTTTCTTGTTTTTCTTGAGAGGACTGTACTGGAGTCTGCATGTATCTTCGTGGCCATCAGTGGTGGAATCTTCATTCCAGACCTGACCCTGCAATTTGTCGGATCCAGGTGCTGGATGAGATCCTCTCCCAGGCTGGGAGGGAGTGAGAGAGCCTTCCCCCCACCTGAGAAGGACCGTCACTGGGAGGGTTTTTTGGCGTCTTTGGAGGGCTTGCCGAAGTAGAAGCCTCCTCTTTCTCGATCCCTGTACTGCTGTCTTCTGAATTTTCGGCCCTTCTGAAAGGAGCGTCGAAAGGTCTGAAATGGCTGTTTTGGGAAATTTTTCTTTTTGTCGCCGGCTTTCTCCAATACGTCATCCAAAGCCGGTCCAAACAGGAAATTTCCCTCACATGGCAGAGAACAGAGTTTCATCTTTGCCTGTGTGTCCCCTGGCCAGCATTTGAGCCACACTGCTTGGCGTCCCACATTAGTTAAGGCTGCTGATTTTGCTGCTAGCCTGGCTGAATCTGCTGAAGTCTCAGCGAGAAAGACTGCCGCTGCTCTGATGGCCGGTATTGCCTCCAGAATAGATTCCCTGGGACTCCTTGCTCTATCTGATCCTCCAGGTTATCAACCCATATCTTTAGGGATCTAGCCACACAAGAGGCCATGATGGCGGGTCTTAGTGCCCCAGCCGAGGCCTCCCAGGCTGTTTTAAGACAATTGTCTGTCTTTCTGTCCAGAGGTTCTTTTAGGGAGCCTAAATCCTCAAAGGGTAGGGAGCATTTTCTGGCAACTTTTGAGATTGCCTCTTCCTCAAAGGGGTACCTCCTTTTCAGGGAATTGATTATCTTGGACTTCTTCTCTTGTTTTTCCATTCCCTTTTTATGAGTCCTTCCAGCTGTTCGTTAATAGGGGAGGCTCTACGTTTTTTCTTTTGCAACCCGCTAAACATGAGTTCCTGAGCCACCTTTTTTTACTCGCTCATCTACCAGCCCCATAGTAGACCGGTTTGCCTTTATAAGCTTATCTGTAGCTTCTACTGGGAATGCATCTTCCTCATCAGAACTGCTATCCGAATAGTGGGATTTATCAGAGTCCTCTTCTGACCCAGTGGAGTCCTCCTGAGAGACTACTGAGGGGCTGGATCTCTCTTTTTTTGCTATCTGTATCTGCTGATTTTAACACCCTCACTGATTTGCAGACCTCTGTTTGAATTAGGGATATCAGATTGTCAGAGAAGGAGGGTGTCTCCTCGGCTACTCTCTTGTTAATACAATCCTGGCACAATCTTTTATTCCAGGATGCTCCTAAGGGGCTATTGCATGAGAGACATTCTTTATTTTTGGATTTTGACCTCCTCTTCTTAGGGACCTCCTATACTCCACCCCGCCAATGTATGTAAAAAGAGGGGAGAGAGGAGACAAGAGAGAGAGAGAAAGAGAACAGACATTAGCTTACTGGACTTTCTCAAAGCTCACTCACCACTCGGACGCTTCACAGTACGGGTACCGGATCTGGAGGCTGACTGGTCTTTTCGCTGTCTCCCAAAGAGACTACAGACCCCTCCTTTTGGCGGTGACGATCCGCCTGTGCGCTGTCTAAGCAGCTACCACTGCTGCTGCGGCGAGTCTGGCTCTTCTCCTCTGAGCGAGACCGTGTCTCCTGCACCTCCTGGTGCGGCTGCAAGTGCTCTGGTGAAGGGCTCTCCATCTTGCAAGCTGCCTAGCTGCCGCTGCTGCTTCCTGATGAGAGTAGTCACATACAACCCAGTAATGGCCAGGTGACACCTACCAGCCCTTCCAATTGCTTATAAATAGTAGCATTGACCCATTTTTTTTTTAATTGAACACCTGATTGCACCTGCCGGCCGCTTGCGCTTCCTGGATATACCCATACGCATGCGCCCTACTGCTGGCCTATGCGTGCACCCGGCAACCACATCCGGTGCGCGCTCTCCTCTAGTGCCTGCGCCCCCCTTCGGGTCTATGTGTATAACACACATTTACCCAGCAGATGAATGCACGTGCGCACCCGGTGACCACTTCCAGTGCGTGCTCTGTATTACCTCCCCCTGAAGCATGCCCAACTTTGCTGTTGTTCCGCTGTCATCCCGGCCCTGCTCTGCGCTGGCTGGGTGTATCTAGCTGTTGCGCGCCCCTTCACTTCCGGTGCTCGCGCATCACTTCCGGTGTGCGCCCGGTGCCTCAGCCTGTTCCTGGCATTTCAGCGCCATGACCCGCACCGCTGCCCCCTCCATACCTGCCTTCCATGTCTGGACATCGCCTGGAGGGAGCAGTTATGCCACTGGCCACCACTGAGTTCAGTAGGTATTTCCTTCAGTCAGATCATTTTTTTTTTTTTTTGGTGGCCCGGCGTCCTGGACTCAACAGGGAGGGTACACACGTGTGGCCTCTGAGTAGTATTAAATCTGCCCCTCACGGGCTGCATGGCCACAGTGTGTGAACAGGGAGGAGCACAAAATGTGGCCTCCGAGGACTTTCATGTCAGCATCAGGGAGGGTACTCGAACCGTGGTCTCCGAGGCATCAATACTTCACCCGAGCATTTGCCTCATGGGCTGTGGCCATGCACTCGCTCAGGGGGGACATAGGAATATATGGCCCCCAAGGCGACGACCGGTACCTGGTGAGGGGTGTAGCAGACCAGTGCCTGCCAGTAATCACCCGACCCAGGCCCAGGCACCCTCTTCTTTTCTTCTTTCTTCAAGAATTTTCAAGAGCTCTTCATCTTGAGGGTTCCCCATCAAGGACAGGAAACCAACTGATGCGGAGAGAGGAGCTGCCCCTTTTATCTTGAAGGTTTCCTGTCCTCATTGGGCGGATCCCCTTTCTCGTGGTGCCATCATGTAGAATTGAAAAAAGAGATATTTACAGCACTCTGCAAAAGCTTTAGGCAGGTGTGGAAAAAATGCTGCAAAGTAAGAATCTTTTTAAAATTAGAAGTGTTCAATAGTTTCTTTTTATGAATTAATAAAACACGAAAAGAATGAACAAAAGTGAAATCCAAACCAGATTTTTATTTTCTGTGACCACTCTTTAAGGCTAGTTTCACACTAGCGCTTTTGAGAGCAGCGACGGCCTGCGCACGGCCGCCGCTAAGCCCCGCCCCCTGCTGCGCCTCTGCGTTTGCTCTGCCTACCGGCGCATGACGCTGCATGCGTCCTGCGTCCCCTATCTTTATCACTGGGGGCACAGGCCGTGCGCAGTATGCGTTTGGCGGCGCATGCGTCCTTTTGACGGTGCGCTGACCTGCGCCAAACGCAACCTGCTGCAGTTTGGTTGCGCTCGTCAAAAAGGTGCATGCACCGCCAAACGCATACTGCGCACGGCCTGCACCCCCAGTGATAAAGATAGGGGATGCAGGACGCATGCAGCGTCATGCGCCGGTAGGCAGAGCCACCGGCGGAGGCGCGGCAGGGGGCGGGGCTTAGAGGCGGCCGTGCGCAGGCCGTCGCTGCGCTCAAAAGCGCTAGTGTGAAACTAGCCTTACTTCCAAACAAAATCAAAGCATCAATACTGTTAGGTGCACTTACACACTGTTTTTAAAGGCACTCAGCAGTGAAGTTGTTCCAAACATGTTGGTGAGGACTAACCACAAATCTGTGGATGTAGGCTTGTGCAAATCCTTTGAAGTGATGAAAAAGTGAATAGCCAAAAATTCTTTGTTGTGATGTCATTAAATTAGGAGCATGGGTATAAAGAAATATATGATGCATTTCGAGTCTCGCTGACTCTTAATCACAGATTAAGAGTCAGCCAGACTCAAAATACATTAGTATAAGGGCTCATACTCAGTTGCTAGAGACTCGCACAATTCTCGTGCGAGTCTCTCGCTTGAAAATCCAGCACTGCCGCCGGCACTGGGACCGGAGCGTGCGGCTGCATAGAAATACATGTAGCCGCACGCTATGGTCCGAGTGCTGGCGGCAATGCGAGGTTTTCATGAGAGAGACTCACACGAGAATCGTGCGAGTCTCTCGCAAGTGAGTATGAGCCCTTAGAGAAAGAGTCAGCCAGACTCAAAATGCATCAGTATTAGAGCAAGAGTCAGCCAGACTCGAAATGCATCAGTATTAGAGCAAGAGTCAACCAGACTTGAAATGCATCAGTATTAGGCCGCGGTCACACTTGCGAGTGTGATGCGAGAAACTCGCGCTAGACTCTTGCATCAATACCCGGCAGCAGCTGCCGGCACTCGGGACAGAAGCTTGCAGCTGCATAGAAATACATGCAGCCACACACTCTAGCCCGAGTGCCGGCGGCAGTGCCGGGTATTGATGCAAGAGACTAGCGCGAGTTTCTCGCATCACACTCGCAAGTGTGACCCCGGCCTTAGATTAAAGGGGGTTTTACACATAGCGATATCACTAGCAATATGGCTAAAACGTCACGGATTTTGTGACGTTATAGTGATATTGCTAGCGATATCGCTATGTGTGATACTTACCTCCGACCGGCTCTCCCGCTGCTCATCGCTGATCGCGCGAGATCGGGCGGCTCCATTTCTCGTCGTCTGCTTCCTGCTGGGGCTTCCTGCTGTGTGAGACGAGCGATGCTGGACGCGGGCGGGAGGACGTCAGGATCGCTGTGTGTGAAAGGTGAGTATCGTGCGCTGCGTCGCTGCTGCATCACTGTGAGATCTTCCTGTGTGGAAGGTCACTAGCGATCATTTAGCGATGCACCAGCGATTCTGACCGGGTCGGATCGCTAGTCGGATCGCTGGTGCATCGCTAAATGTAAAAGGGCCTTAAGAGTCAGCCAGACTTGAAAAGCATCAGTATTAGAATAAGAGTGAGCCTGACTCGATACGCATCAGTATTAGTATAAGAGTCAGAAAGACACAAAATGCATCAATATTAGATTAAGAGTCAGTCAGACTCGAAACACATCAGAATTAGAGCAAGAGTCAGCCAGACTCTATGCGCATCAGTATTAGATTAAGAGTCAGTCAGACTCGAAACGCATCAGTATTATATTAAAAGTTAGTCAGACACAAAATGCATCAGTATTATATTAAAAGTCAGCCAGACTCGAAGCACCCCAGTATTAGATTAAGAGTCAGACACAAAACGCATCAGTATTAGATTAAGGATACTTTCACACATCAGGTTTTCGGCGTCAGGCGCGATCCGGCATCGTGCCGGAACGCCGGATCCGGCAAATGTTTCGTAAAACCGGATGTGACGGATCCGGTTTTCTGCCGGATCCGTCTTTTTCTTGACAGACAAAACCGGATCCGTCTCATCCGGTTCATCCGTTTTTCTATCCGTTTTTCGACGGATTACGCCGGATCCGGTTTTTAAAATTGACCCTTGTGGCCTTCCGAACGGGATTGGCTACTGGAAAACTATATATAGCATGTTCCTACAGCCCTTCTTTGACAGGTTGTAGAGGAGAAAGTGCAGGTTGGAGAGAAGAGCAAGTTACTGGCGAAGATGGATGTTGTCATTGGAAATATTTTGAAGAATTTGGCGGATTTTACAGCGGAGGCAAATCGTTTGAGGGTGATTGTTCTGGAGAAGGAGAGAGCGAGACAGCAGCGCATCAGGCATCGTAGACGACGTTTGTGGATCCACCCCATCACAGCCAAGAGAATGACGCGTGGGGTCTATTCTACACTCTGCATGGACCTTCGACGAAACCCAGATAAATTTTTTGGATATGTTAGGATGAAAATGGAGAATTTTGATTACTTGGTGGAGCGCATTGCACACCTCATAAGAAAAGCGGACACCTATTGCCGCTTCTCTGTTTCACCCGCAGAGCGTCTGATGGTGACTTTAAGGTAAGCCACATTTATTGGATATGCTCGCATCAGAGCACACTTTCACTGCAATCTTGTTGGTGGTAGTTTGTATCTCCAAGTGTTATAGGTCAGTTTTGGTATGTAATGCTGTGATTTAAAACTAATTTATTGTTTTTTAATTCCCCACAGATTTCTTGCAACTGGAGAATCCCTTTCGTCACTGCATTTCCAGTACAGACTCGGGATTTCCACCATATCTGGAATTGTGAAGTACACATGCCGTGCACTGTGGGACTCCTTAGCTGAAAAGTTTTTACCAGAGCCCACAGCAGAGAGGTGGATTGAAATTGCTGACAAGTTTCAACAGATATGTCAGTTTCCAAACTGCTTGGGCGCTGTGGACGGGAAACATATCCGCATTGTAAAGCCAGCTGGATCGGGATCGGAATATTTCAATTACAAGAAATATTTTTCAATTGTCCTCATGGCCATCACTGACGCAGAATACAAATTTATTGCGGTTGATATTGGGGCCTATGGCCGCTCCAATGACTCTCAAGTTTTCAAACTGTCTGCCATGGGGCGTAAACTGTATGGAAACACCTTCCAGTTCCCACCACCTAGACCGCTGCCGCAAACATCTGGCCCACCTATGCCATTTGTCTGTGTAGGGGATGAAGCCTTCCAGCTGTCAGAACACCTTTTGAAACCGTACTCTAGCAGAGGATTGACAAGACCAAAACGCATTTTTAATTACCGCCTCACAAGAGCAAGAAGAATGGTTGAATGTACCTTTGGTATTCTGACAGCCAAATGGCGGGTCCTATTGACTGCGATCAACCTCAAGACAGAAACTGTGGACGAGGTGATCAAAGCGTGCGTGGTACTCCACAATTTTGTTATCTGCAAGGAACCCATTTCCATTGAGGACACCTCTGAAGAAACCACCTTGCAAGATTACCATGACATTACCACTAGAAGTTCTGTGACGGTTTCAGTAATGAGGGACAATTTTGCACTATACTTTATGTCACCTCAAGGCAGAGTACACTGGCAGGATGACAGAGTGTGAAAGATTTGTGCCCAACCAAACTTGTGTACCTTCTGTACCAACAGTATATACCTTTGCCAACCAAAGTTGGCTATCTTGTCATGGTCTCTATTTTTAGCTTTAGGCCACAGGTGTGTACCTGGTTGTGTTTTATGCAAAGTATTTCACCTTTTAACAAAAGTTGTGTACATTGCTATGAAATCACCAACAATAAACACAACTTTTTATTTGAACTACTTTGCTTCAAACACAACCAGGAACACAACTGTGGCAAAAAGCTAAAATTTACCCACAGTTATATACCTAGTTTTGAATACCATTTCACCTTTTAAATACCCTGTATTTAACCTTTTTCGCCGCAGAAAGAAATGACAGACAACCAGTGTAAAATAATTTAACTTTTATTGAAAAATGTTTTTTTTAGTAAACTTTTTTAAAATTTTAATAAACTTGTTTAATAAAACTTTGAAACTATAAAACTGAAACCATAAAACTGGTCATTTTTATTTAAATACACACATTATAAATCTGTGTAGTGTGTGGTGGAAATACTGCTGTAGGGGCTGCGGGACACTTCGACACTGGGAGTGTGGAGAGAGGACTGGGATCGTGGTGGGGAAGGAACAGTTAGAGGTGAAGGTGTGGAAAAAACTACAGAATGGGTGGACATGTGGGAAGCAGAAGAGGTGGTGGGTGGTGGAGTGGAGGGTTGGGCAGGGACTGTAGGAGCAGATGATGTTGATGGCAAGTTGTATGGGGAAGGAGTTTGGTACGGGGCAGGTTGCTGGAAGTGGGGAGATGTCTGGTACGGGGCAGGTTGCTGGAAGTGGGGAGATGTCTGGTACGGGGCAGGTTGCTGGAAGTGGGGAGATGTCTGGTACGGGGCAGGTTGCTGGAAGTGGGGAGATGTCTGGTACTGGGGAGGTTGCTGGTACTGGGGAGTTTGCAGGTACTGTGGAGGTTGCTGGTGCTGGGGAGGTTGCTGGTGCTGGGGAGGTGGATGGTGCTGGGGAGGTGGATGGTGCTGGGGAGGTGGATGTGCTGGGGAGGTGGATGGTATGTAATAGGAGGGGGAGGATGGAAAGTGGCTGGTGGTGGATGGTATGTAATAGGAGGGGGAGGATGGAAAGTGGCTGGAGGGGGTGTAGATGTAATAGGAGGGGGAGGATGGAAAGTGGCTGGAGGGGGTGTAGATGTAATAGGAGGGGGAGGATGGAAAGTGGCTGGAGGGGGTGCAGGTGGAGGAACTACTGTGGTGGGAGGAGGAGGTTGGGAGGTAACTTGCTGGAGAGCAGCGTGGCATGAATGCATTACATGCATCTGCTGGGCAGGAGAGAGCATTTCCATGCGCTCCACAACAGACCTGAAAAAGGTGTGGTTTGGCGAAGATCTTGCTTCTGAATGCATGGTTTGCAGAAGTGTCTTCACCTCCAGAATGCTGGAGTTGATCTGCTGATAGGCTGCGGAGATTTGCTCTGACAAGACTTTTAGACAGTTCTGGAAAGATGCATTCAGATGCAAGAACTCTGGCGCATAAGTCTTTTCCTGACCCCTCTGCCGCTGCCGCCCAGTACCCGCAGGTGTACTAGAGGTGGCAGGGGCAGAAGGGTGGGGTAAAGGGAAAGCGATCTCCTCACCAGCAGCTTCATGTAATGTAGGCGGCCACGAT
The DNA here is from genome assembly GCF_039654945.1 of Dendrobates tinctorius. NCBI lineage: Eukaryota > Metazoa > Chordata > Amphibia > Anura > Dendrobatidae > Dendrobates > Dendrobates tinctorius. The sequence goes on along the minus strand of NW_027361739.1, from coordinate 8,158,405 downwards.
GCTCCTGTGCTGGTGGATGGGACAGATGGGTCGAATGTGTGGGAAGGCTGGGAAGGTGCAGATGTACCGGGGCGGTCGAAGTGTCCCTCGGTGCCAGTCTCCTCAGGGATCGCCTCAGAAGGGTCCAATCGTGCAGGCTCCCGAGTGCTGCTCACCGTGCTGTGGAATAAAGAGAAAAAAAAACAATTAAAATACTGACATGGTATGGCCCTGGCTGAAAAAAAAATTTACATCTAACATTTTTTTTCACATGTGGTGTGTAATATTTACCTTCTGGTGACCATTGTTTCCCGGAGGAACGACAGGGCTTCTGCGTACTTGTACTTGCTCCTGCGTCCTCCAGATCCACTCGGGGCCCGCATCTCTTTATTGAACTCCTTCTTGAAACGATCCCTCACAGACCGCCACCGATTCACAATTCTGTTCCCTGAAACGAGAAAGGAGTGGTTAGTATACAACATCAGTGTTTCCCAAACTCCAGTCCTCATGGTCCCCAGGGGTCATGTTTTCAGGATTTCCATAGTAAATAGAAATCCTGAAAACATGATCCGTGGGGACCACGAGGACTGGAGTTCGGGAAACACTGGTTTACATCAAGCAACCGGTACTGTATATACTTACGCTCTGTAATCTGGGCCCGAACATCGAGGTCCTCCCAGCGGCCCACAAGGAGCGAACAGATTTCCTCCCAGAGTCGTCGGGTAACGATAAGGTCAGCGTGGCTGCGGTCAGCCATATTCCAGAGCGGCTCCCTTTCTCTGACGAGATCGATGAGGTGGTCCACATCGAGTCCTCCATCCTCACCGTCAGAGTCGGGAGCACGCTGTGAAGGCTGTTAAAGAAAAAGACAAAAATAACATAATTAGCCTCCACATAAGAAATGAAATAAAAAGTGCAAAAAAACAAAGCAAAAATATTTATACTTACACGCTGGTGACCGCCGCGTTGCTGTCGCCGACGACCCTGGGAGGCACTGCGAGGACCTCTTGGCCGAGCACCAGATTGGGAAGACTAGAGAAGAAAACAAAAAATGTTATGTCTTTGGATGTAGGCATTTGTTTGCTGTGTGTGGTCTGCAGAACATTGTTTTCTATGTGTTGTGTGTAGTGTGATGTTGTGTTTCTGCGTTTGATGCAAAAAACTTACCAATTGTGAGCCCACTCCAGGTGTCTGTCCACCCCTTCCTTCTTCTTCTGGGAGCTCCTCTTCATCTTGTGATTCCTGTTTTGAAATAAAAGGCAATGAATAGACATATATTACAGAGAAGATGGATTTTGGAAATAAAAACTTACCGTCAAACGCTGACGATGCGAGGGAGGGCTCCCAGAAGATGATGTGCTGTCTTCCTGGTGGCCACACTCCATGCCTGTGGGTGGTGTTCCAGCTGCTGCCATTGCTGCTGCATCTATTGGGCGGCTGTTGAATAAAGAGAAACAAAGGGCCAATGAATATCTTGATATTCAATAGCCCTAGTTTGGAGGAATGGGTGATTTGATAATTACCGTCTCTCATCTGCTGCTGGCCTCCCCTCCTCAGCATGTTCTATTTGCTGCTCCATTTGGGGTGGTGGTGGTGCTGATGGTGCTGCAGTGGTCTCCTGCCTTCTCCTGCTTCGCTTGGTTGCTTTCTTGGGTGGCATGTTGGGTGTGGCTGTGGGTCCCACTGTCTTGCTTTTATATATGTCTTGTGGGCAGAGCTACTGAGCATGCTCAGAACAAAAAACCGGATCCGGCCGCCGGATCCGGCTTTCGCCGGATCCGGCGCATTGCGGCGCTCATAGGCTTTCATTGTGTGAAAAAGCCGGACGCGCCGGATCCGGCGTGTCCGGCTTTTTCGCCGGAGACAAAAAACGTTACAGTAGCCGTTTTTTCCAGACGCCGGATCGCGACACATTGCCGGATCCGGCGAAAACCGGATGAAACGCATGGCCATCCGGCGCGATCCGGCGCAAATGCAAGTCAATGGGGGGGAACCGGATCCGGCATTGCATTTCGCCGGATCCGGTTTCTGTCAAAAGCGCCGGATCGCGCCTGACGCCGAAAACCTGATGTGTGAAAGAGGCCTAAGAGTCAGTCAGACTCGAAACGCATCAGTATTATATTAAAAGTCAGTCAGACACGAAACGCATCAGTATTATATTAAAAGTCAGCCAGACTCGAAACACCCCAGTATTAGATTAATAGTCAGACACAAAACGCATCAGTATTAGATTAAAAGACAGTCAGACTTGAAACGCAATATTAGATTTGGAGTCTTTTATAGATGTGTGTGTTTGTGTTTGGAGTGTAAAATGAGCTACACAATTAGTTTGTAGCTAGAAGGAATAATACTTGGCACTTTCTAAAACCAGCATATAGACAGGATGATAAAACAAAGTGAAAAAGGCAAGAAATGCTATGAATAATACAACAATGGAACATGGTGCCACCGGCACTTTGTACATAACATAATGTACAATTTTGGAAGCTGTGAAAACTCCATGTAAGTCACCTGGCAGTGCAACAACGTAGGCATCAGCCAATAGTCTGGAGTCTGACATTGATATCGCCCATATTGTGTCAACCGCTATCATAAGTCAGTTTTGTTTTCTGCTGACTCACAGTTGTGGCATATCCTTTCTTATTTTATAGAAAAGTGTAAAAAAAAACATATCAGCAATCAGCTGCCTCTAAGCATCTGTATGTACCCTATCTGTATGGTGCAAATGCTACGTGCGTTCTATATTCTCTAGATCTTATATCTTGTATTTCCATGCGACAGATACAAATACATTACATGCTAAATAAGAAAACAATAGGTAAAATATACATGAAAAAGAACTTGACAATATAGTTGACAGCAAACTGACGTGAAGAAGCCAGTGCCAGACGGCTGCTGCCAAGAGAAAAGATGATCAAAAGGAGAATATGTATGGCTTATTGTTACAGTAAGAAAAGGTATACAAGAATGACATAAAACAGCTAGAGCTGGAAATATTAATATATGAGATGGGTATCAAAATTATTTGGTTTTGGAATAATATGGTTTAAAGGGGTTGTCCTACTACTTTTTAACAGCTAAAGTGACCATATAAAAATATATGTAGCATATACTTATAGCACATCCCAATATGGGTGCTGTGATGCCGGCAGTCACGAGATCGGCTGCAGCATTTTAGCATGCCATTAGAGTGAACAGCTGATAGGATGGAATTGAAATGACTGCAATCAATCAGTGACTGCTGACTGGCTGCAGTAGTCACATGACCTAATGTCATATGTCTACTGGGAACGCAGTGCTGACATGGGGGTAAGTATATGTTTTTTTATTTTTTTATGGCGACTTTAAATGTTAAGAAGGGGATATTCTGTAGTATGTAACATTTTAAGGATCACAATATAAAAATGTTGAGATCAAAATTGAATTACAAGTGGCAATCAAAGAGCCTTTGAAATGTATTGCTCTTTGATTGCCACATAGAATTCAATTTTAATCTTTTTGAATAAAGTTTGGGGAATTTTTAAGGAGCTAGAATCAACTTCTTTTTTGATTTGGATTCATTCGTCTGGTCACAACGACTTCCTTCTCTCCTGCATGCCTCCAGCCGTATGAGCTGGTTTCATCACATTTTTCATTAATTGAACACAGAGATCAATTTTTTATATCCAGGGACGCCACTAGACCAAGGTGGCATTTATGGTTTGTTTTTTTTTTACTGTGAGGGTTATATTCAAATTTTTACTTTCTTTTAACTGCAAGATTTTGTTCTAATGGAGTTTTGAGAGTTTTTTTTTATTGTAAACCACAATAATAGAGCATACAGTGTATGGTTTGGGGGTATAGTTTTTTTTTTCCACTTCTAGTACATTTAAATGAAAAATGTAGATTTTTTTTTGTGCCTAGAATTGATAAGACCAATTAAATGGGAAGTGTATAGTAAGCGGTAATTTTGTTTATTACACCAAAAATTGTGGGTGAACGTTAACTAAAATTGGCGAGTCTATACAACTTGCTGTTAGAGAAATATTGTATTTATTTAAGGCCTTTAAACAGGATAATGTGGATTAGTTGCTGGAGATCAAGAGTTGACCCAGTGGTTTATTCCGAGGCCATTGTTGCACTGCCCTTTATGCTCTTTATGCCCTTTATTCTCTCCGTTTGGACGCATGCCCAGTTCTATGAAGAAGCCTCTAATGAGATAAATGGAAAGATATTCTGGCCAAGGGTCAATTCAAAACCCACTCCCATCGCTCAGAGCATTTAATGATTTTATGTACCATACTGAAATGTGCACAACAAGATAAAAAAACGAACATTTATTTTGCAAACAGGACATGGGAGAAACAAATAAAAGAGGAAACATTTTACTTGTCTGAAGACACAGTAAATTGGCTGCTTTCAAAATTATGCATATTGACTTTTTTTTCTGGAATTTTACATTTGAAGCAGTTGATCCCTAAACATTTTCTATCATCTAGTAATATATGTTTTATTGCTGAGGGTCTGACTGCTGTGACCTCTAGTGATCACAAGAACTTGGGTTCCAAAGTCCCTAGAATGACGTCCCATGCATACAACGTCTTTCAGGCAGATTCCACTCCTATAACCACCTGAAAAAGCTCTCAAACTAAGGAACTATACATTATGATTGCAAAAACGACTTGCTGCTCATATGTTCAGTACTTTAATCATCTTTTAACCACTTCAGGCTTCCAAAAACGCCAAGGGGTTAAAACAAGTGACCTGACCATTCCTCTCCCTGCTTCCGCCTGGAAGACGCTTTATACTTTACTCTAGACGTCAATGGTGAGGCATAAAAAAATGATGCATGGGTATCTTGTTGAGCTTCTTTGCTCCAAAAACGTTAGGGTTTTTTCATTATTCAATTAAGTTTAAAAAAATGACTGGCAAATGTCAAGAAAAAAAACCCCTCAAATATTCTTGGAAAACGCAAAAAAAAGAAAAATGGCTTTAACCAAAAACACTGAAAAAGCTCTCAGAACCTGATCACACAATTGTACAAAAGACACTTCACATTTACTGGAGCATCTTCCTCTTCAAAAACTTGGCAGGCTATCCTGATGGATGTGTGCACAGAAAGTCCAACTTCGGCTCTATTAGTTGTCAATAAAAGTGATGATCGCAGAGGATCACTATGTTCTATTCACACAGGTCAGTTTGGATCACCCATCTTTGGAATCATTGGGGGTCTAAGCAACTGGACCCTGATAAATATGCATAATTTTTGCATATATTTATGAACATATTTGTGAACCTGTACATTTTTTAACATGATTGCTGTCTCCAAAACTGAAGTGATCAGCAGAATAAAGTGGCAGCAATGTAATTTTCAGTTGTTAGAGTAATGACAGTGTTGTAAATACAATGGATGTAGGGTCTGCAATCACAACTGAACCTCGACAGTTAGAGGCCCTATTGGAGACTTTGTATAGGAGCCCATGAGCTTCAAGTTTCATCACTAATTTCGATTGTACAGGTGAAGGCCCCGTCACACTCGCTAGCGAGATCGCTGATTTTGTGACGCCACAGCGAGATCGCTGTGTGTGACAGGGATCAGTGACCGCCCCCTGCCGGTTATCGCTAATCGTGCTCAAGTGGCCTGGGCCGTTTTTCGATCGCTGGTCTCCCGCTGCCCAGCGCGCATCGCTGCGAGTGGCAGCGAGAGACCAGCGATCAGCGACGCTGGATGCTGGTTGCTAATGTAAATTCATCCACTCAATGCCGACTTTTATTCCCATTGACTTGCATTGGGGTCGGATTCCGGACGAAACTCCGACTTTTTTTGCCCTAGTCGGACCAGTTTCATCTGAAACAAATTTTGTTTCATGAAACCCGATCCAAGTAAAGTCGCTCAACTCTACTTATAAGCTTTAACTAAGCCATTATTACTAGGGGGTATCATTACTGTGGGTGGCATTATTGCCGCAGGGGGACTCTGGCAGGCATTACTGGAAGGGGCACTTTTTGGACATTATTGATGAATGCATATTCTTTATGGTCATTATTACTGAAGTGGCACTCTTCAGGAACATTGTTACTGAAATGGGCACTCAAGGGTTCACCATCACTCCACATCATGATGTTAGCCTATTATAGTGGTATTATTGGTAATAATGGTCTTTGTATAGTCTGTATTCTTTGGAATATTGAGACCTGGTATAGCAGAAACAGTGTTACATGATATAATAAAATTACAGTATATGCAAATATAAGTAACTGGATTTTTCTATCATCTATCCACAGGATTGGTGGGACTCTCACCGATAAGACCTGCACCGATCAGGAGAGCAGGGAATTTTTATCCATTACAAAATTGAGCAACAATTCAGTTGCCTGAACGCTGCTGCATTCATTCTCTGTGGGGCTCAGTAAAATGCTGAGTTCAGCATTCAGACCCTCACTGATCAGTAAGTTATCACCTATCATTTTTCACTAGACAATCCTTTGAAGTGGCAGTGGAGAAGGGGCATATACTTAGACCTCTCTGGAGGCACAATGTCTCATCTATTTCTTTATTGACTGAGTCCATGTACTACAGATCCACCTTCTATTCAAGTAACTAGGGAGAAGATCTGCAGTACCCGGCCGCGGCCACTGTGGTTTTGATGGAGCTTCTGTCTTTCGACAGCATCCAAGGACTTTTTGCTGCAAGTAATGGTGGATCAGTAGGGGTTCCAGATATCACATCCCCACCGATCAAATATTGATGGCTTATCCTGTGGGTAGACCCTCAATAAAAAACTCGTGGCCAACCTCTATACGTCACTTCTTGTTGGCGGTGCATTCTTCACTTTCCATCCATGTGCAACCTTCTATAGATATGCAGTAGGCTGGCCATTGCTGTGTCAGTGTAAGTCCTCCCTGTATATAACAGACACTTGCGTACTTCTGCCGCTCGAAGATTCACATCTGCTGTTTGATTATAACACAATTACATTGACAGAGGCAGCGTTCCCAAGGGGGCTTCAATTAAGTGCTGCACCATTCATCTGGGAGCATTAGGTAAACGAGAACATAACATTTACGAGCAGATTAGGTCATATTATATGTAATTGCTTATTGAGAGATGCTGAAGACTGCAACAAAACTGGAGCAAATGTTAATTGCCCAGAATTATATATGCCGTTATGTAAATGAAAGAGAAGGGCCTGTACTTTGACTTCACAAATTCTCTGTGGTTAAATACAATAACTGCATCACATAATAATAAACTGAAATATTTATTTGCCCTGGGTGCATTAGTGTGACCTTGATTTCTGGATGCTAATCAATGTTTGGAACGTACGACCACAGCACCAGTAAAACCTCAGCTCCTCAGACTATGGAAATATAAATCTTATTAAGCCAGCTTCACATGTCTGCATTTCTCAGTCCATGTATATATCCATATGAGACTGGTAACTTAGGTCAGAAGATCAACATTTAATTTTGAAATTGCGATCTGTACACAGACCATGAAATGTGGACATGTGGTGTAGTTTCAATACAATCATTGTTTTATCAGCAAGAGATTATCACTGCCTGACTAGGTCTCACATGCATGGCGGTCCAGCTAACCACGCCCCTACCACTGATTGGCAGCTTACACAGAAAGCTGCCAATCAGAGGTGTGGGAGGAGTTATAAACAGCTCAGCATTCTGACAGCTGCTACAGCTACAGCAGAGAAAACAGGGATTCTATGAAAAGTACACCAACCAGCCCAGTAAATAATACATCTCTTGCCTTATATTACGCTGCTTTTGGATTCCATAGCAGAAACCTGCTGATGGATTTCCTATAAATCCATATATAGTAAAAATAAAAGTGGTCTTTTAGATAGGTAATATTCTAAAAGAACATGGTCATTGTGCATATTAGATGGTGGAGCCGAGAATCTGTCAAAAGAAATCCGCTAAAGAAGGGGGTCATGTTTTTCTCAAAGAGGTGGACTCACTGACTTTCTATGTTTTGTTCAACAGTTATACAAAATGTTTCATCTGTTATTCTTTTGTGGTATACTGGTATGGTTTTCATATCCATTTGTGGTATACTGGCATGATTTTTAACCAATGCTTGGACTGGAGTAAATACATTGAGCAGGGTTTGAATGATTTCTGCAGTTATTCTACAACTTGTGTGTTCTTACTCTACAATTATTGCCTGCCTGTCACTGTTATAGTTGCCATGGTAGAAAAACTTGTGTATACTCCAGAAATACTGGATGTTTTCTTTATTTAGCAACAATAATCACCTAACAGTTAAGATCTTATATCCATTTTTTGCCTTCTGTTTAAAGAGATGTTTGTCACAGACCACCACTGACAAATGTGACTCACCGCTAAGCAAAAAAAATAGTGATAGCTGCTTCCCCAGGACAATCTTTGCTGTATAGAAAATTATTATGTGAAATCTGTCAATCAACAGTGTGCTGGCAGAGATGGGATGAGAGAACCCAAATTGTAAAGTTCGGGGTTCGTTCCGGACATGGGACTTTTTCCCGGAAGTTCATTTTACTATTCGGATTTAGTGTCGAATAAAGTACCATAACAACCTGGTACAGTGTGCCCTAACAGCCTGGTGCACAGTGCCATAACAGCCTGATGTAAAGTGCCATAACAAGTTGGTGCAGCGCGCCTGCCCTAACAGCCTGGTGCACAGTGCCATAACAGCCTGGTGTATAGTGCCTTAACTTTCTGCTGCACAGTATCATAACAGACTGATGTAGAGTACCATAACAGCCTGGTGCAGCACGCCCGCCCTAACAGCTTGGTGCACAGTGCCATAACAGCCTGGTGTATAGTGCTTAACTGCCTGCTGCACAGTATCATAGCAGACTGATGTAGAGTACCATAACAGCCTGGTGCAGCACGCCCGCCCTTACAGCTTGGTGCACAGTGCCCTAACAGCCTGGTGTAGAGTGCAATAACAGCCTCGTGCAGTGTGCCATAACAGCCTGGTGCAGCGTGCCATAACAGCCTAGTGTAGAGTGCCATACCAACCTGGTGTAGGGTGCTATAACAGCCTTATTCAGTGTGCCCTAACAGCTTGGTGTAGAGTTCCATAACAGCCTGGTGCAGTGTGCCCTAACAGCCTAGTGCACAGTGCCTGGCACACAGTACCTTAAGAGTGTAATAATCTGCAGAGCACTTTCTCTTCTCTACTGTCCACTTTTTGGGGTGGAAAAAGTGAATAGGGCATAAAATAGCGGACGTGGCTGTGGTGCTGCTGGTGGTGGTATAGCTGATGCAGAAAGAGGACGAAGTCATTCTGTGCTTGTAACATGCCCAAATGAAAAACTTTCCTCTGGTGCACGCAGGCGACAGTGCGTTGTTCGTAATTTCATAGGCCCGAGTACCGTTGGATGAATGATGAGGCCTGAACATGTTAAGTTGGTTTTAGATGGATGGCTTAGAGTGCCTCCAGTTCATTCACATTATCTTCACCTGGTCCCCTGCTGAAAGCGCAGAGTTGGCACCTGTGGACCATGGCCATTTAGCCCCAAGTCATGCAGCAGTCATTCCTGCTTTTTGATGACTCCGCTGGCTGGGGTTCTGTGGGCCATCCGCCTGGCCATGTCCCACAAGTGCAAGAGAGCTGTGATGAAGGGTTTTAACTCTTCAGCACCCGGACGCTCCGCTACTACAATTTTGGAGTGTATCTTGGTGTTGGTGCAGCATGTGTATAATTCTTCACCCACCTGCGGGACCGGAGCATGGTTAGGGTACAGTGTTCCATGGGGCTGTGAACACACACAGTTATCTTCAGGAGCCTCGCACATTTTCAGGGAAACTTTAATTAATAGGAACATGTTCTCTTATCATAGTCATAGTCCTTCTGCTTCCGTAAGACACAAGCATGACATCTCCTGTGCAATTCCTGGTCTGGCCCTGCCATTTCTTGTCCTGCACATTCTCTGTCCCCAAGGCCTGTAGAATCCTCCTGTTGGCAGCCACTGGACACTCCCCGTCTATGTTGCCCATCCTTGGCAAAAGTACCAGACTGCCGCTTGCAGCCTCAACTGGACCTTAGGTCCCTGACAGTTCTAGATGGTGTCCCCAGACTCCAACCCGAGATCCTCTTCATGGACTGTCCCCGAGAGTGCTCCCCAGAAGGCCACTTCAATCTTTCTTCCAAATACTCCAGACCACTGAGCCATGTCTTGCCTGTTCTCACACTCCAACTCCAACTGAACCAATGACTCCCACCAATCTCACCTAATGAACTATACCCTATCTACATCTCTCCATGTCTATGGCAACATCTTATATTCTAACCCTACAGATCCCCCTAGTGTCCCAATGTCCTAACTACATTACTTTATCACTGCAACAACACATATAAATTAGATAAAGGGAAAGTCACATAGCACTCCCTTTACATACCTCCCTTCTTTAAGCATAGTCATCCCCGACTATGGCATTACTAAAAGCTTACAAAGCAAAACATAGCATCAGAAACATTATATATATGCAGAAGTATTCTTGTCACAGGACTCTCCTTCTTCACTGGTCCTGCACAGCCCCGGCTCCACTTGGAGCTCTGGAAACTAGAGTTCAAGTTCTTTCAATATGGTCCCAACGACACATAGTCCTTCCTTTCCTGTAAGAAATTAGTTTTCTTAGGCAGCCATGCCAGTCCTTTCCCTCTCCGGGTAGCCAGACACAGGGCAAAGGAATAACAACAAAAACAACATCAATTTTCATCCTGATCCGGAAGATCAGCCAAGAGTTCTCACAGAATCATTTTTCCTTCCTGATCCAGAGGACCAGCTAACAGTTCACACAGACCTGACCCTCTCAGGTCATTTCCTTCTTCACACAGGTCTGGAGAACCACTCCATGATGATTTTCCTTCAGTCCTGACCCCTCGGGTCACAAATGTTTCCATTCTGGTCCAGAGGACCATTCAATTATGATTCGCTTAGTCCTGATCCTCCGGGTCCTTTTTGCACACAAATTTTTTCCCCCTCCCTTCTTTGAGAGCTCAAAGACTTACACAGTCCATGATGTTTTAGCCTTTCAGGGTTGTAGTCCCGTAATCCAGCATGGGAAGGGCAACAGGCGCAACAAAACTTGGAAGGGGGAAACAAAATTTTACTCTTCTTCAACTGCGGCCAGTCTGACCACCTTCACATCCGGGCTCCTGCCCGAAAACACCAACAGTCCTTGATCAGGCATTGATACAGACATTATATGGACAACTTCTAGGGCTCCTGCCCTCTGGGATGCAGAACAGTCCCAATAGCTTCATATTCATGTGTGCGACAGGCACAACCGAAACAATGGAAGGGGCGAGTTTCAGTCACTGCCCCTTTACCCTGGGCGGGTACCGGATTCCTCTTGGTCCCATTCATCATCAGCAGGGCTCCGAGCCCGTGTGTCAGGTGCTTCAAGTGACATCCATTCTCCTGGAACATCAGAAGAAGGAACGATTGGCCGCATCGGCTCAGTGGGCCTCAGGTGCAGGGCCTCCCGCACCCGATCCCACTCTACATAGGCCCGCAGCTCTTCATCTTCCCCCAGGGGCAGCAGATCCACCGCCAAGGCATAGAACCCCCGAGGTCCTTTTTCCTTAAAGAAGGCCACCCGATCTCCCTCCTGCAGTGGCCGTTAGCAGCGGATGAAGCTGGCGCTTACAAAGACCTTATGAAAGGTCCGGGACTCCCGTATGAACCCGTATCCTGCTGCCTGATTAGTATGCACCAGGATGCCGTCTGTCTCTCTGCCCGCCATGGCTCCTCCTCCCAACAGCCGCAAATCCATCCTTATTTCCCACTCCCAACACTCATCAACTACTTCTGCAATCCAGGCTACCTGCCCGGGAGATGGATAGGGGCCTTCTCCCTGTGATGGGTGGGAGAGAGAAGAGGAGGAACGGGGTCGCATATCCGCTGATGCGTGCTGCTGCTCCGGGGTCACAGCCCGCATAGGGAGCTTCCAGGGGTCGCAGGAGCGTCGCTCTTCATCCCCCTCTGGCAGTCCCGATTCAGGGGGCGCGGGGGTCAGCGGTGCCGGGCCCGGTAACACTCACCGATACTCCGATGCCTCCCAGCCGACCACTTCCGGCCACTCCGATCCCAACGTTCTGTCACTGTCCGGACCCGTGGATGGTGTCGGGGCGTCCTCCGGGTCGTCAAAAGCCAAGTCCCACAGCGAGGATTCCTCCGAACCTGCTTCTGTCTCTCCCCATGGGTTAGGCTCTCCTTTTGGTTCAGCCTCCGATTTCTGGGGCTCCCGTTCCCGCAGCCCAGTTTCTGGCAGCCTCCAGAACTCTCTGCTAAGGGCTAGCGGAATGCACCAAATAATGAAGATGGTATAAGGTGCGTTCACAGCTGGGGGGTCCACCATGCAGAGATGGAAAGCTGCTGCTTGGTAATGGCGGAGAACTAAATGAACCCCGGTGGGTAACCACTGACCTGGTGTATGAGAGGCGAACCCTGTTACATCACAGGGCCGCTGAGACATACCCTATCTACATCTCTCTATGTCTATGGCAACATCTTATATTCTAACCCTACAGTGCCCCCTGTACTTTATCACTGCAACAACACATATACATTAGTTAAAGGGAAAGGCACATAGCACCCCCTTTACACACTGATGCCCAATCACTTGTTCAGCTCCAGGATGAGTACGTGGGAGGGTTAGTGCACACGGCCACGACCACCGCAGCACATCTCTGATGATAATGAAGCACAGGTGCCAACTGCTGTGTCTTTCTGCAGAGTTCAGACCGCCAAGGAGGGCAGGGGTTCGGAGTGGGTGGAAGATGATGTGGGGGATGTTTAGTTCCTAGATCCCACATGGAATGAAGGCCATCTGTGTGACGCCTAGCCTGTACATCATCTGCTACTGCCCACCTGTCCAATGAACTGAACACACCAAAACCAGCTCAAATGAGCTCCCTGGCATGGAATTTCTTCAGGCAATTTGCTGACAACAAGAGACAGGTGGTTTGCATGCTGTGTAGTCAGTGCCTGATGTGAGGCATAAATGTTATAAACCTGAGCATCACCTGCTTGATGAGGCATCTGAATTCAAAGCACGAGCTGCAGTGGGGTACACACTTGAAAAACCAGGAAACATCTGAGACTCCTGCTACTTCTGCTGTATTCTTGGCCTTTTCATCCTGCTTCTAATCAATAGGGTCACCTGGCTCACTGCAAACAGAGGATGTGACAGCAGCACCAACACCACCAGTATCACAGAGCATCTCCACACTGTCTCATGGCAGTGTTCAGCTGTCCATCCCCCAAATACTGGAGAGAAAGCAAAAGTACTCATCTACCATCCCACGAGCCCCCCTGGTCCTGAATGACAGCATTTCAAAATACCTTGCCTTTAAAATACTGCAAATCCAGCTGGTGTAGATGCACAGTTTTAAGAAACTGATGAAGGTGGCTGTTCCTCAGTAGGTGGTTCACAGCCGCCACTACTTTTCTGGGCGGGTCATCCCTGCCCTGCACAAGCATGTTATGGACAAAATCAGGTGTGCACTGAGCAACTTCATGATTGGCAAAGTCCACATAACCACTGATACATGGACCAGTAAGCACATCCAAGGATGTTATATCTCCCCAACTGCCTACATTTTTTACATTTTTTTATGCCGTTCTGCATATGGTAAAATTGATTAGGCTGCTTTATTTTTTTGGTCAGTACGATTACATCAATACCCCATTTATATCTTTTTTATGTCTTGGTGCTTTTACACACATATTTGACATGTGACTTCCCATCAAAATGGACAATACCAATAAACCAACCTCTGAACTAGAGCTATCTCCCGCCACATACCATTTCTCGTGACACCTTACTTGACCTGGTCAAGACAAACCCCCAAAGCTTGTTCAATTCCATCCCTTAAACCCAACATCCATTAATCAATGGCAATCGCATAGAGATTAACTACATCTAAACTCAAGTGCTCCCTCAATAGCACTTCCAACTCCTTGTAGCTCACCACTATACCTCCATTCCTTTCAACAAAATGAGCACCTGTTTTAGTGACTTCAATCCTGGTCTTATTGGTCTGCTTCACCGATTTTGCGTAAACTATTAGCAAAGTCACAAAAGAAGACTAAAAGCCTCCAAAAATTCAAATTAAACAGAAGAAAAAAAGGCAACACTGCTTACCTGCCCAGATCTTAGAACAAATGCACTACAGGGAGCAGCCAGCCCATATAACAAGATGTTGGCAACACAGGTGCAAAATACTAGATTAACAGCCACTCTCCACCTATCCATTCCTGGAGGGGGTGACTGCCCAGTATACAATTGCACAATAAAGGCACGCATATGGCGATGTTCACATAAGGGTACTGCATAGTTTCTGGCCTATTAGTCATGCCCCTACTATTCGATTTGGCCAGCACACTCTCATTGCATCCCAGTGTGAACACCCCTCATACGAGACCAGACGTGTTTGGGCTTTTCTGCACCCCGAAAAATATAGTGGACAGAATACACAAAAATAAAGTAAGTCGTGCCACAATGTCCGACCAAACAATAATAATCCCTGGATCACTGGGCGTAGGTGCTACAAGGGTAGGGGTAATAATTATGAAATATTAATACTTCATCCCAGGGCCTTGTGTGTTGCGGCCAAGGAGATATGTTGGGGATTTCTTCTGGACAAGACTTATCTGTTGTCATTATATATGTAATGTTTATATGGCGCCCCTGAGGCTCAGTCGCCACAGAGGTACTGCACCTTCTCCTAAGGTCTAGTGCCCCATCATCCAGGTAAGGTGGGAACTCCTTTCCACACTCCAACACTCGCATCCCACACAACAGGGTAGTTCTGCACAACCACATTGCGGCTCAGTGCTTAGAGAGTAGCAGAGCACCTTTGGTGGTTCCATGCTTGGAACACTGGGCGTGCTGTGAGGTGGGTGGAGTTAAGATACATAAAAGAGTGGGAAAGTGTAGGATGACAGGTCAGTCTGACAGAAGGTCAGTCGGGTAGGAAGTCACTCAGACAGGAGTGAGGATCCCTGGAAGAAGGAATGGAGGAAGGAGTGCTGCAGCTGCCTCAGTGACCTGAGCCAGCTGGCATGGGAAAGGAAAACTAGGTGAAAGACGTAGAACTGAAACCTAAGCTTCATTAAGAGAGAGAAAGACAAGTACGGAACGAAGGAGTAAGGAGAACAGAGAGGACGTGGGTTGGAAGAGGAACCCTGCCTATAGGTTCTCAGCGCAAGGCCGGGGCCCGGTCCCCAAGGTTGTATGGGCACTTATGGTTCTGCAGCAGACACCGGTGGAGTAGTTGGCTGTAAATGCACTACTCCCATCTAAGACTTGTGGCACAACAGCAACTGGATAGAGAGCCGGGACTCAGGAGAAGGGAGTCCCCGAAGCAGGCTACAGCTGTCTGCCGTACAAGTAGAGTTCTTGGGAACATCAGTCAGGAGGAACTCCAGTGTAACTCAGTACTAGGAGATCTTCACACTTTAAGGCGCTATAGAGGAGTCGTTCAGAAAGGTACATGTTGGCGGAGTGTTGGAGGGGAGCGTTCCATCTTGCCTGGGGGTTGACTGAGTTTCTAACCTGGAGGACACGGCCCGGAGGCAGGCACCCTTGTGTACCGCAGACTGTGAGTAAAGCTTTGGAACTACAAGCCCCAGTGTCCTCCATTCATTCTTGCGCCAACCCGCTCAGCACCGCTACATCTGGGTACCATCCTTTACACCGCCTGTGCCTCTCCTCATCCATTGCAACTACACGACCCTGGGGGCTACAGCTTCACCTGTGGGGATCTACACCATCTATGCTGCAACACACCACCAGCCTCAGAGGATCCGCATGCAGCGTCGGCCTAACATCTCACTTGCCGAACACCACAGGTGGCGTCACAAACTATTCCACTTAAACTACATTACAAACTCCCATTGATTTTTGGGCGCCCAGGGCCACGGACCGTGTCACCGCTGCTGTGACACATCCTCCCTACACCGGCCCGGTACCGAGTACCCCACAGCCCTGGGAGGGCGACCCATTTACATTGTTATTGTTTATAATGTTCTGCAGCGCTATTGTTCTGACTGCCTCAGGTTGTGTGTAATATTTAATAAAGGGCTGCTGTGGCCATTTAACCCATGTCACAAGCAGTTATGTGTTCATTTAAATGGGTCGGTAAAAAAAATGGTTAGGAGGGAATGGTGCAACTAAATCCTTCCTTGGATAGTCACGAAGCATTGCAAAAACAAATTGCAACATGAATCAACATCGTATCTTGTTCGTATAAGGAGGCATGGCGCTTTATGGATACAGCTGAACATAAGGTACAGAGCTTGGTGGTTAGGTTCATGCAGAGGCACAAACTTAGTTACAGCAAACTCAATCTCTTTTCATTAGTTATTCAACACCTCCCAACACAACAGTAGTCATGTATGTCTTGACATCCTGCAAGTCCCCTCCGGCAGGATGTGAATGCAGTCCTCCACACCAAGTGTGCATAGCTCACAAAAATGGTAGCACCTTGCTAAAGTTTGCCCAGTCTCTCTAGTGTTAAGTGCTTTCTAACATTCCTTTGCTTATCTGGTATGAAACCTTTAATGCTATTCTGCTGGATAATGGTGCAATGCCACAATTTATAGTCTAAGGGCATCGCTGTCTTTATCTCTTCCATAGACCATAATTCATAGCTGGTCCTGTATGACTACTGCATTCATTGTCAATATAAGCCACATCTGTTTCCACTGTGTCACCCAGGAGATTTCCAGCTGATCCACTACAACTTCTCACTTCACTCGGGTTCACACCTATTGATGACTAACTGCCCGCGAGTTGCCAGTAATCACCTCCCTGCACCCCACAACGTCTATTTGTATGCACATTGTGGTTGACTCTTGTTGTTATTCACATGTGATCACAAGCATACATCAAAATATTGAAAACAGTAGAACACACATGTACATAAAAGTAAGCATAGGAACAATAGCTGGTCATTGATAACTGAGAATCACATGCCCCCTTGTCCTACAGTGACAAATATCAGGTTGTAGGAGACCCACCCTTCTAATGAGTTTTGAAAACTGTGATCTTAAATGTGATGAATGATATCACCTAAATTATCTTTACCAGTTACATATATATCATTAAAGGGAATCTGTCACCAGGTTTTTGCTACATCATCTGATAGCACAAACAAAAAGCACAGAATGACAAATGTGCAAAAATACCTTGCAATAAGACATATAACGGTAGTCAGAAAGTGCTGATAAAAGGTAATAACAAACACAGTTTATTTAGTTGATACGTTTTTTTTGCAAAAAAATGTATACCAAGCTGCCTCACCAACGTCAAGGTAACCCGTATTGAAGCAGTCCCTATCTAATGTATTTAATACCTGAACATATGAACAGTGTCTAAATGAGCAGGATTAAGACAGGCGCTTTCTGGTATGGGCACGTGATGCAAGACAGCTCCTTATGTGCATGTCACACAAGAGTTTTTTTCATGCTTATGCATGATTTGAGAGACCCCCACCCCTCTCTTGTCCATTAGATAGGGACTGCTTCAATACGGGTCACCTTGACGTTGGTGAGGCAGCTTGGTATACATTTTTTTGCAAAAAAAACGTATCGACTAAATAAACTGTGTTTGTTATTACCTTTTATCAGCACTTTCTGACTACCGTTATATGTCTTATTGCAAGGTATTTTTGCACATTTGTCATTCTGTGCTTTTTGTTTGTGTTTCAGTCAGGGTGGTATGAACATGGTCCAACAGACTTGTTCACACTGTGCATGTCACATGTGTGTTTTTAATCCAGTTTTTTTCATGCTTATGCATGATTTGAGAGACCCCCACCCCTCTCTTGTGTGACATGCACATAAGGAGCTGTCTTGCATCACGTGCCCATACCAGAAAGCGCCTGTCTTAATCCTGCTCATTTAGACACTGTTCATATGTTCAGGTATTAAATACATTAGATAGGGACTGCTTCAATACGGGTTACCTTGACGTTGGTGAGGCAGCTTGGTATACATTTTTTTGCAAAAAAAACGTATCGACTAAATAAACTGTGTTTGTTATTACCTTTTATCAGCACTTTCTGACTACCGTTATATGTCTTATTGCAAGGTATTTTTGCACATTTGTCATTCTGTGCTTTTTGTTTGTGTTTCAGTCAGGGTGGTGTGAACATGGTCCAACAGACTTGTTCACACTGTGCATGTCACATGTGTGTTTTTAATCCAGTTTTTTTCATGCTTATGCATGATTTGAGAGACCCCCACCCCTCTCTTGTGTGACATGCACATAAGGAGCTGTCTTGCATCACGTGCCCATACCAGAAAGCGCCTGTCTTAATCCTGCTCATTTAGACACTGTTCATATGTTCAGGTATTAAATACATTAGATAGGGACTGCTTCAATACGGGTTACCTTGACGTTGGTGAGGCAGCTTGGTATACATTTTTTTGCAAAAAAAACGTATCGACTAAATAAACTGTGTTTGTTATTACCTTTTATCAGCACTTTCTGACTACCGTTATATGTCTTATTGCAAGGTATTTTTGCACATTTGTCATTCTGTGCTTTTTGTTTGTGTTTCAGTCAGGGTGGTGTGAACATGGTCCAACAGACTTGTTCACATTGTGCATGTCACATGTGTGTTTTTAATCATCTGATAGCAGCATAATGTAGCAAAAGAGACCCTGATATTCCCAGTAGTAATTCAATCAGAGTTTTTAGATGTCGCATATAGCAGAGCTCAGAACGTTGACCTCACTGACACCACAGCTTTCTGTGTACATCGTGTCTTGACAGTGAGCTGCTTATCAGAGGAGGGGGCGTGGCCAGACCACTTGGCACAAGTGAGCTAGTCTGGCATTGGTAATCTCTTGCTGATAAAACATTTATTGCATAGAATCAACAGTACACAGCCTAATAAATGACACATCCCTGACTATTTTCTGTCTGTATTAAAAATAATAAATTCAGCCCAGATTCACCCTTCCCAGGTCCATCTCTGGAGCCTTTTTATGCCTCTAGTGATTATTTACCAACTGCAAATCACATCAATATTTACTAGGCTCCACATTTTTGCTGATGCAGATGGCATCAGACCAGTGCTTGGTTGTTGACATGACGTTACCACTGCAGCTGGTAAATAGTCACTGGAGCAGTGTCAAGGAAGCCATGCTGGATTTAAGGAGGAGATTTTTATTAACACAGGCAATCGGTTAGCATGCAGAATCGTTTAAAGCAAACCTCCACCCAAGGACTGAAAAGTGACAATCTGCTGCTTCTCATGTATAGTTACCTTACCTGAAGCACTGGCACGCCTTTCTTCCTTTACACTTTGTTTTTTCCTACGAACACATCAGGATTTGCGACAGATTTTTCTGCTGAAAAAGCTGAACGTGTGCACATACCTTAAGGCCACATTCACACGTTCAGTATTTGGTCAGTATTTTAGTGAAAAATGCAGAACTGGTCCATATGTATCTATTATACTTTTCCTCTCATTGTTCCATTCCTGGTTTTGGCATACAAATACTGATGTAAAATACTGACCAAATACTGAACATGTGAACGTGGCCTTAGGGCAGGGACGGCGCTAGTGGCAGGCAGACCAGGCAGCTGCCTAGGGCCCCCGCTCACCCAGGGGCCCCCAGCTAGCGGCACATCACGCAGCCGCTATGGGGGGGTTATATACCATGTGGTGCTGGGCTATATATACCATGTGGTGCTGAGCTATATATACCATGTGGTGCTGGGCTATATATACCATGTGTGGCTGGCTATATACCATGTGGTGCTGGGCTATCTATACCATGTGGTGCTGAGCTATATATACCATTGGTGGCTGGCTATAAACCATGTGTGGCTGGGCTATATATACCATGTGGTGCTGAGCTATATATACCATGTGTGGCTGGCTATATACCACGTGGTGCTGGGCTATATATACCATGTGTGGCTGGCTATATACCATGTGGTGCTGAGCTATATATACCATGTGTGGCTGGGCTATATACCATGTGGTGCTGGGCTATATATAACATGTGTGGCTGGCTATATACCATGTGGTGCTGGGCTATATATACCATGTGTGGCTGGCTATATATATAATGTGGTGCTGGGCTATATATACCATGTGTGGCTGGCTATATACCATGTGGTGCTGAGCTATATATACCATGTGTGGCTGGCTATATACCATGTGGTGCTGAGCTATATACCTTGTGGTGCTGGGCTATATATACCATGTGTGGCTGGCTATATACCATGTGGTGCTGGGCTATATATACCATGTGTGACTGGCTATATACCATGTGGTGCTGGGCTATATATACCATGTGTGGCTGGCTATATACCATGTGGTGCTGGGCTATATATACCATGTGTGGCTGGGCTATATACCATGTGGTGCTGAGCTATATATACCATGTGTGGCTGGGCTATATACCATGTGGTGCTGGGCTATATATAACATGTGTGGCTGGCTATATACCATGTGGTGCTGGGCTATATATACCATGTGTGGCTGGCTATATACCATGTGGTGTACTATATGGAGGACTATGTGGAGTGTATTATACTATATGGAGGACTATGGGGTACATTATATTATATGGAGGACTATGGGGTGTGTATTATACAATATGGAGGACTATAGGGAGTGTATTATACAATATGGAGGACTATGGGGAGTGTATTATACAATATGGAGGACTATAGGGAGTGTATTATACAATATGGAGGACTATAGGGAGTGTATTATACAATATGGAGGACTATGGGGAGTGTATTATACAATATGGAGGACTGAGGAGTGTATTATACTATATGGAAGACTATGGGGCAGAATATAATATATGGAGGACTATGGGGTGTAAACTGTAGATGTGCTGCTGATAACATGACACTGTATGGTGATCTGTAAGTGATCCATTAGTGATTGTTCTGTCCCCATCTTTCATCCTCAGATGGTGGAAAGAGGCCGGGAAACAAGTGTTGAACGACTTCAATATTGTCGCTCACACTCATTTAGCGGCCTGAACTCAGTGCATGTAACTACAATCGAAATGTTCCGGTGTGATGTGCAATATGTCAGCATTTGGGGCCCCATTTTAAACTTTGCCTTGGGCCCCACTTTGCCTAAAACCGGCCCTGAGTTAGGGTGACTATACATGTGAATTGTATAGACACTTTTGAGTCCCAAAGTGAAGGGTCACTTAAAAGCAATTCTCCATGGAATAGGAAATGGCTGACTGGCAACTAGCTCTATACCCTACTAGGCCTGGATGGTGCTGCTGGCATAGAGGTTGAGGAATTGTTCTGCTCTGTATCGCATTTAGGGTCCTATTTACTATGTAGTTCTAGATTTGCAGGGTAATTTTGCTTTTTGGATTTACACGTCCTGGATGGTTGGTTACAGCTGCCATTTATTTTTATTTTTTTTGCGCGGGCCCACAGTACTGAGCTGTAAGCTGTGCCCTGAGCCATTTGGAAGTTTCAGACTCTTTATACTTGTTAGGCAATGACTGGCATTTTGATGTGAGATAGAAGCTTGTTCTTTACCTGGATGTGAATGACATCATGAAAATGGTGGATATTTACCAGTCCATTGAATTGTTATGCTCTCATACAATTTGATATTTTGTCACCCTGACAGAGCGTCAAGGTAATATTTACTTATGTCTGCAGTGCATTTTACCCTGGGGAACTGTAAAATGTTTGTCTGTATTTCTTGCCTGATCCTTGTGTTTGATGTAATGAATAAATAATAATAGTGATAACTAGTGTTGAGCATTCCGATACCGCAAGTATCGGGTATCGGCCGATACTTGCTGTATCGGAATTCCGATACCGACTTCCGATATTTTTTCAATATCGGAATTCGGCATCGGAATCGGAAGTTCAGTTGATTGACAGCCTGACGTCATCATGATGCGCGGTGTGTGCGCATCATGATGCGCCGTCATTTCGGGCCTTCCGGGGGTCTCTGCCGGCCTGCCGGGGGGCTGTGCCGGCCTGCCGGGGGGCTGTGTGGACTGCCCGGGGTCTGTACCGGCCTGCCGGGGGGCTGTGCCGGCCTGCCGGTGGTCTGTGCACCCTGTGGGGGTCTGTACCGGCCTGCCGGGGGGCTGTGCCGGCCTGCCGGTGGTCTGTGCACCCTGTGGGGGTCTGTACCGGCCTGCCGGGGGGCTGTGCCGGCCTGCCGGGGGGCTGTGCTGATGTCCGGGGGTCTGTGCAAGCATCGTCCGATGGGACTACAAGTCCCATCCGGCGATGCCTGCTACCATGACAGTGATTGACACATTAGCCAATGATGGGACAGTAGTAGTCCCATCATCCGGCTAATGTGTTAAATGTTAAAAAAAAAAAAAAATACTACATACATACTACATGCATGCTACATACATACTACATGCTACATACATACTACATATATACTACATACATGCTACATACATGCTGCATGCTACATACATACTACATGCATGCTACATGCATGCTACATGCATGCTACATACATACTACATGCATGCTACATACATACTACATGCTACATACATACCACATACATACTACATACATACTACATACTACATATATACTACATGCATGCTACATACATACTACATGCTACATACATACCACATACATACTACATACATGCTACATGCTACATACATACTACATATATACTACATACTACATACATACATGCATGCTACATACATACTACATACATACTACATGCATGCTACATACATACTACATGCATGCTACATACATACTACATGCTACATACATACCACATACATACTACATACATATATACTACATGCTACATACATACTACATATATACTACATGCATGCTACATACATACTACATACATGCTACATACATACTACATATATACTACATGCATGCTACATACATACTACATATATACTACATGCATGCTACATACATACTGCATGCTACATGCATGCTACATACATACTACATACATACTACATGCTACATACATACCACATATATACTACATACATACAATACATTCATACAATACATACATAGACATACAGTACATATAACATAGAGTAACATACTTACCAATACTTGTCACATTGTTCCCCGAAGCCATTGTCTTTTCCGGAATAAATATTAACATAACAAACCACAAAAATACTCACCCACGATCCGAAGCAGTCCACGAGTGTGTCCCACGACGATCTTGGGTAGAGAACTGCAGCATCAGCTGATGCTGCCGTTCTCTACGGGCTGCAGGAATCCAATGACGGAAGGTAGGTATCCTTCCGCACTGTATTCCTCCGCCACTTAAAAAAAAAAAAAGTCCCTAGTCTCACTTTATGCCATTGCTGTGTGGGAATTTCCCACACAGCAATGGCATAAAGTGAGACAATTCCCACACAGCAATGGCATAAAGTGAGACTAGGGACTTTTTTTTTTTTTAAGTGGCGGAGGAATACAGTGCGGAAGGATACCTACCTTCCGTCATTGGATTCCTGCAGCCCGTAGAGAACGGCAGCATCAGCTGATGCTGCAGTTCTCTACCCAAGATCGTCGTGGGACACACTCGTGGACTGCTTCGGATCGTGGGTGAGTATTTTTGTGGTTTGTTATGTTAATATTTATTCCGGAAAAGACAATGGCTTCGGGGAACAATGTGACAAGTATTGGTAAGTATGTTACTCTATGTTATATGTACTGTATGTCTATGTATGTATTGTATGAATGTATTGTATGTATGTAGTATATATGTGGTATGTATGTAGCATGTAGTATGTATGTAGTATGTATGTAGCATGCATGTAGCATGCAGTATGTATGTAGCATGCATGTAGTATATATGTAATATGTATGTAGCATGCATGTAGTATATATGTATGAATGTATGTAGCATGTAGTATGTATGTAGTATGTATGTGGTATGTATGTAGCATGTAGTATGTATGTGGTATGTATGTAGCATGCATGTAGTATGTATGTAGTATGTATGTAGTATATATGTAGTATGTATGTAGCATGTAGTATGTATGTAGCATGCATGTAGTATATATGTAGTATATATGTAGCATGTAGCATGTATGTAGTATGTATGTGGTATGTATGTAGCATGTAGTATGTATGTAGCATGCATGTAGTATATATGTAGTATGTATGTAGCATGTAGTATGTATGTAGCATGCATGTAGTATATATGTAGTATGTATGTAGCATGTAGTATGTATGTAGCATGCATGTAGTATATATGTAGTATGTAGCATGTAGTATGTATGTAGCATGCATGTAGTATATATGTAGTATGTAGCATGTAGTATGTATGTAGCATGCATGTAGTATGTATGTGGTATGTATGTAGCATGTACTATGTATGTAGCATGCATGTAGTATGTATGTGGTATGTATGTAGCATGTACTATGTATGTAGCATGCATGTAGTATGTATGTGGTATGTATGTAGCATGTACTATGTATGTAGCATGCATGTAGTATATATGTGTTATGTATGTAGCATGTAGCATGCATGTAGTATGTATGTAGTATGTATGTAGTATATATGTGGTATGTATGTAGCATGTAGTATGTATGTAGCATGCAGTATGTATGTAGCATGCATGTAGTATATGTAGTATGTATGTAGCATGCATGTAGTATATATGTAGTATGTATGTAGTATATATGTAGTATGTATGTTGCATGTAGTATTTATGTAGTATGAATGTAGCATGTATGTAGTATGTAGTATGAATGTAGCATGTATGTAGTATGCATGTTGTATGTATGTAGCATGTAATTTTTTTTTTTTTACATTCAACACATTAGCCGGATGATGGGACTACTACTGTCCCATCATTGGCTAATGTGTCAATCACTGTCATGGTAGCAGGCATTGCCCGATGGGACTTGTAGTCCCATCGGACGATGCCTGCACAGACCCCCGAAGCCTGCACAGACCACCGGCAGGCCGGCACAGCCCCCCGGCAGGCCGGCACAGCCCCCCGGCAGGCCGGCACAGCCCTCCGGAGCCTGCACAGCCCCCCGGCAGGCCGGCACAGCCCCCCGGAGCCTGCACAGCCCCCCGGCAGGCCGGCACAGCCCCCCGGCAGGCCGGCACAGACCACCGGAGCCTGCACAGACCCCCTGGCAGGCCGGCACAGCCCCACGAAAGGCCCGTACAGACCCCAGAGAGGCTGTACAAGGGCAGGAAAGGGTTTTTCTTATTCCGATACCGGAAGTCCCATAGACTTGAATGGGACTTCCGGTATCGGAATCGGCGATACCGATACTTTTTTTAAAGATCGGCCGATACCATCCGATACGATACTTTGAAGTATCGGACGGTATCGCTCAACTCTAGTGATAACGTATATATTGTTATAAGGTATCTTCATTGATAATGGGAACATTGATGGAGGTGCTGGCATCAATGATAAGCTGCTCTCGGCCACCAGCTTCTTGCTTGGAAGATTTTAGAGACATATATATATACAGTAACAACAGATACTTTTTTCTGTAAACTTCAAGACTGGTAAGAAAGGATTTTCTACATATAATTGCACTGAGATTGTTTTGTAATAAATGAATGGCAATTGTGACAGCTCGGGTTAATATGTATTCAGCACTTTATACCTATCAGCAGGCTTAGTAATGGAAATATAACAGTGCAAATTGGGTTCATTACAGTTCTCATATTCCTTATTTAACGGGAACCAGACACAATGAAAATACTATCCAATGTACTAGCAGCATATCGTAGAGCCGGAGAAGCAGAGAAAAGCGATATATAGATTTGTGCGGAAAAAAGTTAGTGTAATTTAGTAGTCCAATGGGTAGACTCACTTCCATTTGGACTCTGAAGCCAAAAATAATTAAAGGAAAACGGTGAGTAGGATAAACCCTCCTGAGCCATCTATATGGGCATGTAGGTCATAGAAGGCTAAATAAAGTAATACCTTGAGACCTACAATCCAGAAAAATCCATGTTTTTCTTATATGGAAATGAGCTTTCCACGCTAGGGGCCAAACACTGATCTGCATGAGAGTCTGCCTCTAGAACTTGTTTTAAGTAAAGAGGGCGTTACTAGTTTGAGACAAGTAACTAACACAGAACAGGAGAAATGAAATTTGTCATCTTGCAAATACATTTTTTGCAGCTATCTGAGCTCTGCTGTATTGCAACAATATTACAACACTGGCTGCCTGTGAGATGGAATCTGATGAGAGGAACCTGGAGATGTGTCAGTTATAACCACACACAGCTCTGCAGTGAGATCAGGAGAGCAGAGAGCACCAATTGCACATCACACTGGTAACTCCCCTTTCATGTAAAATAATCTCTGGAGGCAGATTCTCATGAAGATCAGTGTCTGACCCATAGCCTGGAACAGCTCATTTACATGAAAGAAAAATGTGGCTTCCTCTGGAATAAGACATCAGATCGTAGCTATCAAGGTATCATTGTATTCAGCTGCCTATGACCTACATGGCCATATAGACGGCTTAGGAGGGACGATCCTACTGAAAGATTCCCTTTATTAAAATATAAGTTGCACTCTATTATTTTTTAAAACGTTCTTTTTAATAGAGCCTTGTTCTTCTTTCTATAGCTATAACAGCGGAGCAATCTGACTGCTTGTACTACATTTAAGCATAGTAAGACCAATAAGGAACAGACTTAAACATATGATTTGCACTAGTTACTCATATTTTTAATTTAATAATAAAAAGTTATGTTTTATTTTGGATTGATTAAAATGGGATTTTTTTTTTTTACCTTTGGCTATTAGATTTAAAAAATGTCTGACAACATGATACGTATAAGTAATTCATTATACAGAAGTGTCCTGATAAGGGGAAATGATAGTTGGATGTTGGACCCATTAAGACTTTGATTGAGTTTGAGTTTTCCTATTAGAAAAAATATCACGTGAAAAAAAAATTGTTCTGACTCCTCCAGGCTTCTTTTTATAGATATGAAATATTGTCTTCAAGGTCTAATACCACTGTGAATGTGTGCAGAATAGGAGCACCCCTCATCCATTTCTGCTGCCTCAGCTAATTTCATGACCCCCTTCTCTATCATAATCTTTCCTGCCGATTCCTATTCTCCGGTAATTGCTAAACTCGGAGAGATGGAGATGCAGTTTAATAAAAGACTGGAGTTAATGCGCATGATTTATTAATAATGTAGAGGTTGCTGAATTTAAAATGAACATTTATTTTCTTCTGTTATTGTAGATAAAGTTTATATCAATTATTCAGACTGTGTAATCTAATCCCAGGCTGACCATAAATACCATACTCCATACAGGCTCTACAAATCGTGTACAAATCTACCGATATGTTGAACATCGTATTTTTACTTCTCTTCCCAGCAAACCAGTTGTCTCCATATAAATCGACCATGATGCTTGTCAAGAGGTTGTAAGTCATGCTCGTGTTATACCGGAGGGAACTCTATAAATGGGGAATAAAAAGGTTAAAAGCTGTCACCGTACACAGCCTTGTGTTTTAGGGATTTTATAACAGTAGGGTTTATACGCTAGGGCCTGATTCATCATTATCTGTTCTCCAGTCATCTGGAATCATTTCCTCCTTATTTGTGCCTTATTCTTTATTATGTTCTTTCTACTTTAAGGCTAATTTCACACGTGGCGTTTTTTTCGCATTTCCGCGGCGGTTTTAACCACGCGATTTTGCCGCGAAAACGCGAAAAATAAGCATCCCATGCATTCCTATGGGATTTTGCAATGCTGTGCTAATGCTGCAGTTTTTACCGCGGCCGAATCGCTTCGCGGTAAAAACCGCAGCATGCTCATTAATTTGCGGAATCGCGGCGATCCCGCACCCATAGGAATGCATTGTTCCGCTTACTTCCCGCATGTGGCTGTGCACACCATGCGGAAAGTAAGCAGAACAATTGCGGATGGTACCCACGGCCCGGAGGAGAGGAGACTGTCCTCCGGGCTTTGGGTACCATATCCCTGTAAAAAATAGAATTTAAAAATAAAAAATATTGTTATTCTCACCCTCCGACGTCCCGCGCAGCCTTCCCACCTCTCTCCACGCTCTCGTTCCCAGTAATCCTTTGCGAAAATGCCCGCGATGGCGTCCGTTCTTGCGTAATCGCGAAGTCTCGCGGTCATTCGCGCGATGTCATCGCGAATAACCGCGAGACATCGCGATCCCGCGAGAACGGACGTCATCGCGGGCATTTTCGCAAAGGATTACTGGGAACGCCTGCGCGGGACGTCGGAAGGTAAGAATAACACCATTTTTAATTTTTTTTACATTCTATCTTTTACTACTGATGCCGCATAGGCGGCCTCAGTAGTAAAAAGTTGGTCACACTTGTCAAACACTATGTTTGACGAGTGTGACCAACCTGTCAATCAGTTCTCCAAGCGATGCTACAGATCGCTTGGAAAATGCTAGCATTTTGCAAGCTAATTACGCTTGCAAAATACTAGTTTTTCCGCGGGAAAATCACGGGAATTTAAAATGCGATTTTCCCGCAGACTGGAATTCCGGAATTCTCGCGGTAATTTCCGCGAGAGTTCCGGTACGTGTGCACTTAGCCTAAGTCTTTTTTTCATTTCTGCTTTTATTTTGGATTGGTTAAATCCTTTTTTCCTACTCTTACAACATATTTGCTCCGAATTGAAACCGTGATGGCCTTTAGCTGGCAGTGAGGGATCTACACGGTGGTGAGCTGATCTTCCTTTTCTTTTTTCATTATGTAAAAAAAAAGTAGAAAAAGTGGATATGGTAACGCACCTCCAATAATCCACCAGGCGATGAGAGAGCAATAAAATATATTATAATTGTGCTTTTTATATGTCTACGCGTTTCGAATTATACAAAACTTCTTCAGCACAGCACACCACAATTATCCCAATGACGTTTTGTATACCTTGAAACGAGTTGACAAATAAAAAATGCATTTATAATATATATCATTGTTCTCTCATCACCTGGTAGATTGGCGGTATCATATCCACTTTTCCCATTTTTTTGCATCTTCTTTGGTGGATCCGAAACAGCCTCCATTTTCCAGAAGCTAACTGTTGTGAATTCTCTCTCTGGCTTCCCTCTGGTGATTACTGAAGATAGTGGAGCTGGTCAGATTGAGAGTTCTCTTTCTGGGCTCCCTCTGGTGGCTACTGGAGTTAGTGGAGCTGATCTGATTGACAGAGGCTTGCCACCTGATGATGAGGAAGACGATTGGAGATCTGGGGTTTCTGTTTGGGATTTAAGACAGCTGACTCCCTCTATCCCTGCTGGTGATTTTCTTCCAGTGCCTCCTGAGGTCTGATGTCTCCTGCTCTTTCCCTGCATGTTCAGCTAAGTGGTTCATTTGCTATTCTGTTTGCATA
The DNA here is from genome assembly GCF_039654945.1 of Dendrobates tinctorius. Taxonomy (NCBI): domain Eukaryota; kingdom Metazoa; phylum Chordata; class Amphibia; order Anura; family Dendrobatidae; genus Dendrobates; species Dendrobates tinctorius. The sequence continues at coordinate 8,129,057 of NW_027361739.1, read as the reverse complement.
TGATCTGGTTTTGTTTATCTCTGCTTTGTGCGGGTCAGCTAGCTCCAGCTGGGGCTGTGCTGAATCACCACCCATTTGTTACTGCATGTGCCAGTTTGTTTTGTCCCCTTTTATATTGATCTCTTTTTGCTTTGCTTTCAGAATATACCAGAGTGCTTATATAGTGGGGGGCAAAGTCGTGCAACTTCAGTGTTATTGTGCATCAGACGTGTTGGACTTTTTGCAGGGTTTTTTTGCGTGATTGCAGACAGTGTCTTTCCTTTCTTGTCCTGTCTAGTCAGTGTAGGCCCCATCGTTTGCTCAGTCTATTTTTTTGCCTGCGTTTTTGGTTTTCATCTTGTCTCACCAACAATATATGTTTGGGGGCTAAGTATTCCTTTGGGGTCTGCTCCGGGGCAGTTTAGATTTTCCCTTTCTTGCTTTAAGCTTAGTTAGCTCTCCGGCTGTGCCGAGGCATCTAGGATCATCGTAGGTACGCTCCACTGCTACTGCTAGTTGTGTGGACAGGATCAGGGGTCTGCATCTGCTTAGTTACCAAACTCTCTGGTTTTCTGTGGCTTAGCCTGGGCCTGCTATCCTCCTCGGTGAACCATTCATAACAGCTAACAAAAGAGTTGTAACTGTCACAACTCTATAAGGTGAGAACAACCTGTGATTTACTTTCTCGTTTTATACTGGATAAGACCCTATTGAGCATTTTGTCTTAACAGCCTTTATCTACTCATAGAAAAAAAACTGTGAAAAAGACATAACTCTGAAGTAGCACTTCAATTCCTTCATTTTCAGGATCAGTGGGGGTTACAGAGATTGGACCCCCAACAATCTTAAATTAATGTGGTATCCTATTGCTGTTAAGTCGTCACTTATTTTGATGGGCATAACCCTTTATTTTATTTAACTATTATTATCCCCTCTAATCTGTGGATGTTTACCTAAAAGGACATCCCCTGATCTGAATCTAATAGCCAGAGCAAAAAAGTCACTGCCAGGAGTGCTGTAGATAAGCCCCTGATGGCGGTGCCAGCTGCTGATAGTCGAAAAACTAGGTGACAGATTCGCATTAAATTCTGATAATACCCCTTCAAATAGAATCCAACAACTGATCCATGCTGCCCAGTCCAAAGGCAGCATGGATCAGACATTGGCTGAATGATCTCCATTATGTATGTTTGACTCTAAAACATGTTTCAAAGAAAAAAATTACTGTAAAAGCTGCTGCTCGGTACCGAGCAGATAGAGAGATTAGGTGGGTCCCCAGCTGCTTACCCCCATCCTTTACCCTGGAGGTACAGGTTTTTCCCTAAATTCGCACATAGGGAGAGACCTGTCACTCCAGGGCAGTGGGCGAGGAGAGGCCACCAGTGACCCATCTGTCCAACTAGTCTTCCATGAAACTTGGTCTTCGGTAGCTTTTAAAGAACCACTGCACTTCAGAGTCAAGTTTAACAGTCTGAAATCATGCTGCCACTGCCTGAGACATGCTGCCCGTGGATCAGGTAGCATGCGTACGCTGTCAGCTTCCCTCTAATTCCATTTTTCTGATTTTGCAGTATAGAAAAACAATTTACAACACAGCCTCACTATTGACAAGGCTCAGGTACTAAATTGAAATTAGGAATTAACGTAATGAGAACATCATCATTCACTAAAAGACTTATTGTAAGTGATAAAAACATGGTGAATTATGTTCCCTGAATGTTTATCTTCCCAGTACCTTTAAGTCATTTAGAATAAATGCTTTCAGTCTTAGGTGCTATGGAGGCAGCGCACACGGGTATATCAGTATATAGCTGCATTGTGTTTATGATGGCTAAATTGGTATCTTCAGCAACGTAACCCTCTAATTTTGTTATGAGCACCTTTGCTTTTAAACTGTTATTGATGTGTAAGGAAATGGATTTTTAGTATTTACTTTTTGCCTTTCATTCTCTACCACATATACTTCTGTTTCATTTTCTTTTACATAATGACTTTAGTGGTTATAAGATTGCAGGTTTGTAGATAACAGTATTTTTCTGGGCGTACCATGTTTATGGTTGGGTCAAAGCTGTTTTTCTTCTAAACACGTTTTTTACTTGACATTTTTCAGTTAAGATCAAGTGCAGTGTCTCTTAAATTATTAATACATAGTAGACATTATCTATCCAGTCTATGTGACATTTCTAATATATACAATGCTTAGGTTAAATGACATACAACATCTGGCTGATAATGTCATACAGCAATATACAAAGTGTTGTGCCGTGCTCAGATGGTGTCATTCAGTGCCAAGAAAAAGTGCCATATAATGCTTAGAAGAAGTGTTATGCAGTGTCTAGAGAAAGCATAATTCAGTGCCAAGATAAAGGGTCATGCAGTGTCTAAAGTATTATGCAATGTCTAATGTCTAATTCAATGCCCAGATAAAGTGTCAAGTAATTCCTAAATAGTGTTATGTAGTGTCCAGATAAAGTGTCATTCAGAACCCAGATAGTATTTCAGTACCAAGATAGAGTGTCATACAGTGGCCAAATAAAAAATGTAGACAGAACGTATCTGTTCAAAACCCGTAAAGAGGTTCATTCCTACGTGTTTTCTACTTCATTCTGCCATAGATTTTGAACCATTTATAGTTTAACATGAACTAAATAAAGTTTTGTGTTTTTAATCACTCTCCTGTGGACGAGATGCTGGATACACCCTTTACTTTGTAACAGTGCCCAGACGAAGTGAAATTCAGTGCCTACATAAAAAGTGTTAGTTCAGTTCTCAGATAAAGTGTCATTGAGTACTCAGGAAGTGTAATAGAGCGCCTAAATAAAAAGAATTATAGTGTGCCCGGATGATATGTCTTTCAGTGGTGTCATAGAGTGCCCAGATAAAGTGTCATTAAGTGCCTAGAAAAAATGGAGCAAGAGTATGAGGTTCCTTAAAAATTACTGTTTTGTGTGCAAAGTGATTCAGAATTATATACCAGTGCAATCCTTCATCAGGCTTCACATGGTGCTAATCAAGACTAGGGTAGCAGCTGATATTTTGTAAACTGACAACTTGTAAGAACAGGGGACAATGCCTGCTTTATAAATTCAGAAATAACACTCAAATTTGCTGTAATTACAGATCTGTTACTTGAATCTAAAGGTACCGTTACACTTAGCGATGCACAAGCGATCCCGACAACGATATGGATCGCTGGTGCATCGCTAAGTGGTTGCTAGTGAGCTGCCACACAGGCAGATCTCACCAGCGACATAGCAGGAGTCGGGGGTCGCTACTTACCTGTCAGACGCTGCGATCCTGACGTCCTCCCGCCCGCGTCCACGCGTCGCTCATCGGCGCCACAGGAAGCACAGCAGGAAGCGCCCGACGAGAAATGGTCCAGGACCTTCTCACGCAATTGAACTCCTTAATTTCTTCCCTAGGGGATTATTACGACTCTCCCAGTTCCTATTATCATTGTAATTCCTGCATTGTCTCATATTGAAATGTTAGACTTTTGATTCACAAAAAACTTTTCTCTCTCTGTTTTAGTTTACATAAAGTTAAAATAAGAAAATCTACCTACAGTGCTTTTTATCAAAGCGACTGTGGTTTTCATTCACCGAAAGCTTTACCCTTACTCTACAAGCATCATTTTGGCATACTAAGGCCATGTGCACACATTGAGGATTTTGCTGCGGATCCGCAGCGTTTCAGGCTCTGCAGGTCCGCAGCAGATTTAGGTGCGCTGTACAGTACCATTGTTTTCAATGGTAATCTGAAAAACGCTGTGCACATGCTGCAGATTTTTCCGCTCGGATTTCCTGCGGGTTCAAATCCGCAGCATGTCAATTCTTTGTGCGGAATCCGCTGCGGTTTCATACCTTCTCCATTGTAGAGGTGTGAAACCGCAGGGCTAAACCGCAGGCTAATCCACAGGTAAATTGCAGGTCTTTTTACCTGAGAATTTACCTGCAGATTTTTTCAAATCTGAGCGGAAAAATCTGCAGGACCTAAAACTACGTGTGCACATAGACTAAGGGTGATTGGTCAACCACTATCATGAGTTATGATGGCTACACATTGATCAATGTTTCTATCTTATCCAATAATGGACTCATGGCTAATTCTTTAACCTTTGACAATTTAAATGTCCACTCCTTTAGTAACTTATGAGGTGTTTGTGCTGCTAGCTGCCGTTTTACAGAGAAAGAGGCGTAACAAGTGAGAATTGGCACAGATTTTTCAGACCTTTGTCCATATTATTTACAGTAAATTGCCATAGTGCCAAAATTAATAACACTTTGCATTAGGCAGATAGTATAATACTTGAAATTAAAGGGAACCTGTTATCTTGGAAAACACTATTTACTTACATATAAAGGGTTAATCTGCAGTTCAATTTCGTTAAAATGCTGCCAAGCCGCCTAACTGAAAGTGCAGCTCCCTGGAGAAAATCAATTTACTGTATTTTTCAAACTATAAGATGCACTTTTCCTCCAAATATTAGGCAGAAAATGGGGGTGCATCTTATAGTCTGGATGTACCTGCCTGTAGATGGGGAAGTGGGGGAGCAGCAGTGGCGGAGCAGCAGGTCACAGGAGGCAGGAGCCAGCTGCTGGCTAACACCTATGTCCGCTGCTAAAGAGAAATGAATATTCACTGCTGCCCATGCCCATGGTCCCTCCCACCTCTATGCACTGAAGCTGACAACAAGAGGTAGGAGGGACTTTGTGTCAGAGGAGCAGTGAAGATTCATTTACTTTAATAGCAAGCACACATAATAGCTCAGCTGCTGGCTTCCTGCAGCTGCTGGGCGATCATGTGTGCCCCCTACTAAAGAATTGCATATTCACTGCTCTCCAGTTCCATAGGTGTGGGGAGCAGTGAATATTCATTGAACTTTTACAGCGGGCATAATAAGTGCATCCACAGGCTTCTTGCAGTGGCTGGGCGATCACACGTGTCCGCTATTAGAGAGAATGAAAATTCACTGCTCCCCACACGTATGGAACTGGAGAGCAGTGAATATACGGTACATTCCCTTTAGTGGTGGACACACGTGATCGCCTGGAAGCCGCAGGAAGCCGACGGCTGCGGCTACAGTGCCCTCTATTAACCCCTTAAGCCCCAAGGGTGGTTTGCACGTTAATGACCATGCCAATTTTTACAATTCTGACCACTGTCCCTTTATGAGGTAATAACTCTGAAACGCTTCCATGGATCCCGGTGATTCTGACATTGTTTTCTCGTGACATATTGTACTTCATGTCAGTGGTAAAATTTCATTCAAATAACTTGTGTTTATTTGTGAAAAAACGGAAATTTGGTGAAAATTTTGAAAATTTCGCAATTTTCCCACTTCGAATTTTATGCCCTTAAATCGGAGAGATATGGCATGCAAAAAACCTGATAAGTAACATTTCCCACATGTTTACTTTACATCATCACAATTTTGAAACCAAAATTTTTTTTTGTTAGGCAGTTATAAGGGTTAAAAGTTGACCAGCGATTTCTCATTTTTGCAACACCATTTTATTTTTATGGACCACATCACATTTGAAGCCACTTTGAGGGGTCTATATGATAGAAAATACCCAAAAGTGACACTATTCTAAAAACTGCACCCCTTAAGGTGCTCAAAACCACATTCAAGAAGTTTATTAACCCTTTAGGTGCGTCACAGAAATTTTTTGAATATTTTAAAAAAAATGAACATTTAACTTTTTTTCACTAAAAAAATACTTCAAGTTCAATTTTTTTAATTTTACCAAGGGTAACAGGAGAAATTGGACTGCAAAAGTTATTGTGCAATTTGTCCTGAGTACGCTGATACCTGATATGTGGGGGGGGAACCACTGTTTCGGCGCATGGCAGACCTCAGCAGGGAAGGAGCGCCGTTTGACTTTTTCAATGCAAAATTGGCTGGAATTCAAATCGGATGCCATGTCGCGTTTGGAGAGCTCCTGATGTCCCTAAACAGTGGAAACCCCCCCAAGTGACCCCATTTTGGAAACTAGACCCCCCCAAGGAACTTATCTAGATATGTGGTGAGAACTTTGAACCGACAAGGGCTTCACAGAAGTTTATAACGTACAGCGGTACAATTAAAAAATCATATTTTTTCCACAAAAATGATCTTTTCACCCCCAATTTTTATTTTTCCAAGGGTAACAGGTCCCTAAAAGTTATTGTGCAATTTGTCCTGAGTACGCTGATACCCCATATGTGGGTGTAAATGACTATTTGGGCGCATGGCAGAGCTCAGAAGGGAAGCAGTGCCATTTGACGATTTTGGCTGGAATTGAGATCGGACACCATGTCGCGTTTGGAAAGCCCCTGATGTACCAAAACAGTAGAAACCCCCCACAAGTGACCCCATTTTGGAAACTAGACCCCCTAAGGAACCTATCTAGATGTGTGGTGAGCACTTTGAACCCCCAAGGGCTTCACAGAAGTTTATAATGCCCAGGCATGAAAATAAAAAAATCATATTTTTTCCACAAACATGATCAATTAGTCTCCAATTTTTTTATTTTCCCAAGGGTAACAGGAGAAATTGGACCCAAAGAGTTGTTGTCCAATTTGTCCTTAGTACGCTGATACCTCATATGTGGGAGAAAACTACTGTATGGGCACACGTCGGGGCTCGGAAGGGAAGAAGTGACGTTTTGGAATGCAGACTTTGATGGATTGGTCTGCGGGTGTCATGTGCGTTTGGAGAGCCCCTGATGTACCTAAACTACTGAAACTCCCCACAAGTGACCCCATTTTGGAAACTAGACCCCCCACGGAACTTATCTAGATGTGTGGTGAGCACTTTGAACCCCCAAGTGCTTCACAGAAGTTTATAACGCCTGGGCGTGAAAAAAAAAAAATCATTTTTTTCCACAAAAATGATATTTTTGCCCCCAATTTTTTATTTTCCTAAGGGTAACAAGAGAAATTGGACCCCAAAAGTTGTTTTGCAATTTGTCCTGAGTATGCTGATACCCTCTATGTGGGGGTAAAACACTGTTTGGGCGCATGGCAGAGCTTGGAAGGGAAGGAGCACCATTTGACTTTCTTCAGCGCAGAATTAGCTGGAATTGAGATCAGACGCCATGTTGCATTTGGAGAGCACCTGATGTGCCCAAACAGTGGAAACCCCCAATTATAACTCCAACCCTAACCCCAACACACCCCTAACCCTAATCTGAGCCCTAACCCTAGCCCTAACCCTTAACCTAGCCCTAACCCTAGCCCTAACCCTTAACCTAGCCCTAACCCTAGCCCTAACCCTAACCCTAACCCTAGCCCTAGCCCTAACCCTAACCCTAATGGGAAAATGGAAATAAATACTTTTTTTAAAATTTTATTATTTCTCCCTAACTAAGGGGGTGATAACGAGGGGTTTGATTTACTATTTATGGCGGTTTTTATGTTTGGCGGCTGTCGCACGCTAAAAGACGCTTTTTTATTGTAAAAATAGTTTTTGCATCACCACATATTGAGAGCTATAATTTTTCCATATTTTGACCCACCGAGTCATGTGAGGTCTTATTCTTTGCGGGACGAGTTGACGTTTTTATTGACACCACGTTCGGGCATGTGACATTTTTTGATCGCTTTTTATTCCGATTTTTGGGACGCAGAATGAACAAAAACCACCGTTTTATGAATTTCTTTTGGGGGGGTGCGTTTACACCGTTCCACGTGCGGTAAAATTGATAAAGCGTTTTTTTTCTTCGGGTCGGTACGGTTACAGCGATACCTCATTTAGGTCTTTTTTTATGTTTTGTCGTTTTTTTGCAATGAAAGCATTTTTATATAAAGAATAATTATTTTTGCATCGCTTTATTCTGCGGGCTATAACTTTTATATTTTTTCGCTGATGATGCTGTATGGCAGCTCGTTTTTTGCGGGACAAGCTGACATTTTCAGCGGTACCATGGATATTTATATGCGTCTTTTTGATTGCGCGTTATTCCACTTTTTGTTCGGTGGTATGATAATAAATCATTATTTTTTGCTTTGTTTTTTATTTTTATTTTTTAAGGGGTTAGCTAAAGGGGTTAACTAATGGGACCGTTTTATAGGGAGGGTCGCTACGGATGCGGCGATACCAAATATGTGTACTTTTATTGTTTTGTTTTTTTTTATTTTCAAAAAATGAATTTATTGGGGAATATTTTTTTTTTTTACTAATTTATTTAGCGATTTTTTAAAAAATTATTTTTACACTTTCCCTGCCGATGCTTCCCTTTAACCCCCGGTACACTGCGATCATGTTTGATCGTGTTTGATCACGGTGTACAAGGGGTTAACGTGTCGGGGGCGGTCCATGACCGCCCCTGACACATTGTGCCGGGTGTCAGCTGTGATAAACAGCTGACACCCGGCCGCGATCAGCCGCGTGCTATCCCGTCCTTGGGAATTAAGTCCCAGGGCACATGGACGGGATAGCACGTCTAATGGCAGAAAGGGGTTAAAGAGAAATGAATATTCACTGCCAAGAAACATAGAGTCTAGGTCACTAGCTGATAACAAACTAATAACTGGCAGCTATAGACTATCAGCTGGGGCTTATATAGAAGGGAGCTTTCACCCATTGCTCCCAGCAGACAGCTAGTTACCTACCAGCCCACTGCAGCAAAACACAAGTACAGTGGATTGCAAAAGCATTCACCCCCTTGACTTTTTACTTATTTTGCTACATTACAACCGGTGTTTAAATATTTTTTTAATCTGATTTGTGTGTGATGCATCAGCACTGACTAGTCTAAGTTGGTATAGTGAACTGCAAAAATATAGGCATAAATAAAATTTATGGGATGAAATAACTAAAAATTGGCATGTGCATATGTACTCACCTTTTTTTCGATAAAACCCCTAAAAATTTCTGGTGCGAGCAATCACCTTCATAATTCACATGCTTAGTGAAAGGAAGTCCACCTGTGTGCAATCTAAATCTCATGTGGCAGGTTAATATAAACGCATCTTTTCTAAAAGGCCACTGAGGCTACAACATCATTAACACAAGAGGCACCACTAACCAAACAATACCATGAAGACCAAGGAGATCTCCAAACAAGTCAGGAAGAAAGTAGTTAAGGAGTACAAGTCAGGGTTGGGATAGAAAAAAAATCTCAATCTCTGATGATCCCCGGAGCACCATTAAATCCATTATCACATTAAACCTGCAAGAAAGGGCCGCCCACCAAAACTCTCAGCTTGGACAAGGAGGGCATTAATCAGAGAGGCAGCACAGAGGCCAAAGTTAACCCTGAAGGAGCTGCAGAGTTCCCAAGCAGAGAGTATCTGTCCATATGACCACAATACGACACACTCTGCAGAGGTAGCCTTAATGGAAGAATGGGCAGAAAGAGTGGGCAGAAGAAAGCTTTCACTTACGCACAAAAATTGTAAGGCTCATTTTGAGTTTTCCAAAAGACTTGTGGGAGACTCCCCAAATGTATGAAGGAAGGTACTATAGTCATAGGAGGCCAAAATTAAACATTTTGGCCATCAAGGTAAATGCTATGTGTCACGGGGTTACTGCGACAGTGTGGAGCAAGAAGACCGCAGCATCTGATTGTTCCTACTTCAGCGCTGAGAAGAAGCACTTCTTGATTTTAAATGTGTTTATTTCTTCTGACAGAACAGGGGCTAATCGGCCATGTTGGAAATCTCTGTGCTAAGTTATCCACTCCTTTTCCCTTTATAATCTGGGCTCTCTTACTAATCCTTGTTAGTGCTAGCATTTGCTGCATGGCAAATGAAGGGAGAGAAGTACATATGAGAAGGAGAGTTGAAGGAGTTATTAGTGACTGTTGCTTGGTTCTATGCTTGTTAATTCCTTATCCTTTTCTGTTGTTGTTTATTCCCCTACCTTCACACACCCATGCATTCGTCTGTTATATGTGAGTGAATATTTTTTGTATGCCTGGAGTTTTCTGTTAACCCTTGTCCGTGTTGTCTTCTTTGTCGGGTTGGTTAACTATGGTGCACAGAAGCGCCCCCTCTTCCCTGGGTGGGGGAAGAGAACAGGGCTAACTTAGGAGATAAGGCAAGGGTGGAGGCCCCGGCATCTTCGCCATCTGAAGTATCCCAGGGAGCAGGGCAAGCTAGGGCACCCCCTAGTGTTAGGGACAGGGAAGGAGCATCTGGTCCCGGGTCACTCAACAGCTCTGTCTTGACAGTACGTCTGGCACCAAACCAGCACAGCTCATCACCCCTTGAGCACCATCCCCACAGTGAAAAAACAGTGGTGGTGGCAGCATCATTCTATGGAGATGCTTATTGGCAGTAGGAGTGTTGCTGTCCGGTCCAGCGCCTCCCATCTTCTAACGGTGATGTCCTCTTCTTTGCTGCCTGTTGTGGTTCCGGCACAGGTGCACTGCTCTGCCCTATTGAGGGCAGAGCAGAGTCCTGCAGTGCGCAGGCACCGGGAGAGATCCGGCACCTGCACACTGAAATATTCTGCTCTGCCCACAACGCGGCAGAGCAGTGCACCTGCATCGGAGCCACAACAGGCAGCAAAGAAGAGGACATCACCGTTAGAAGATGAGAGGCACCGGACCGCAACACCCATCAGACCAAGACCGGACCCCCCCCTGGTGAGTATAATTTAACTCCATTTTCTTCTCTTTCAGGTTACATCGGGGGCTAATCTGCAGCATTACAGAATGCTGTAGATAAGCCCCTGATGTCAGTGCCAGCAGCTCATAGTCGAAAAAGAGGTGACAGATTCCCTTTAAGAGGAAACGTGTAAATGTTTTCAGGTGGCCTAGTCAAAGTCCAAACTTCATCCAAATGAAAATCTCTGGTCAAACTTGAAAATCGCTGTTCACTCAGAGGAAATCATCTAACTTGAAGGAGCTGGAACAGTTTTGCCTTGAGGAATGAGCAAAAATCCCAATGGCAAGATATGGAAAACTCATAGAAACTTATCCAAAGCGATTTGCAGCTGTAATTGCCGAGGCTCTACAAAATACTGATGTTCAAATTTGTAGGCATGCTCTTTACTTGAACGGATGCAAACCTTAAAAAAAACAGTGAAATTCCAGGTTGTGAGGTAGCAAAACACGAAGCATATCAAGGAGGGTGAATACTTTAATCAGCCACTGTATATATGAAAAACCAGGGAACTAGTTTAACCCTCCGTCAGGCGCAATAGATCTGACAGGCACACAGTAATTAGTTTCACTTCTCTCTCCTTGCCCACTTATCAGAAAACCCCACCCCTCCTAGTTATCTCCTGACTCTACAGGCTCTGTGAAACCTGATATCACAGTGACTCAGCAGACCTTCTAGTGAGCAGATATCAACACTTTGGCTTCTCAGGCACATTGTGCCTGATTTCAACACAAATTGAAAGGTTAGTATTTTCTTTTTTTATTCATCACGATTGTGTATTTAGCTTGTTTTATGAAGGATTAATGCTAAGTTAGTGTACATAAGTACTGTTTTCTTAGACAAAAGGAGGGTGGCTTCTAAGGCACATTGCGCCCTAACACATACTCTTTCTCTCTTGCTTCAGATTTTCTGCTGCAATGGCCAGAAAACAGTATGATTCATCTAAACCCCTTCATTTAGAAGAAATGAAGATTTTTTTGTTAGAAGATGATGAGGAAGAACCAGCAGTAACTGAGGATTTAGAGGAATCTAGTGACATTTCATCTGAAGATGAGGTAGCAGAATGTAACACTGATTCTGGAACAGAGCAGGATGGTGATGACACGGATACAGAGGAAACAGACACAGATCTAGCTTATTATTTGGGCAAAGATAAAAATACAAAGTGGAACAAAAAGACACCCAAGAACAAACAGCGCAGAGAATCCCACAATATTATTACACACCTTCCTGGAGTTATTGGAAGTGCTAGAAAAGCTAAAACTGAAGTGGAATGTTGGAGTAATCTAATTACAGATAGCATGTTGGAAACTATTGTTCGGTTCACTAACCAGTATATTGACACAATCAAAGAGCAATTCTCCAGAGAGAGGGACATCAAAAACACTGATGTGATTGAACTCAAGGCATTTATTGGCTTGTTATACCTAGCTGGTGCTTTCAAAGCAAATAGGCAAAGTTTGGAGGAGCTGTGGGGGACAGACGGTGATGGCATCGAAAAATTCAGCCTTGTGATGAATCTGAAATGATTCAAAGTCCTGATCCGTTGCCTCCGTTTCGATGATCTTCTGCTGCAATTGAAACCACTGAAGATGAGTAGAAAATAATTAAGTAACATCTAAGGCTGTGTGCACACGCTGCGGATTCCGCTGCGTTTCCGCAGCGGTTTTGGCCGCTGCGGACACGCAGCAGTTTTAGCTGCGGTGTACAGTACCATTCATTTGAATGGGAAAAAAAAAACGCTGTGCCGACGCTGCGGAAAAAACCGCGCGGATTTGCTGCGGTTTTGAATCCGCAGAAAGAATTGCATGTCAATTCTTTCTGCGGAAACCGCTGCGGGTTCCTATCTCCACCATTGTGGAGATAGTGAATCCGCAGGACCAAACCGCAGGCAAAACCGCAGATAATCCGCAGGTCTTTGGACCTGCGGATTATCTGCAGTTTTTGCAAAATCCGTGCGGATTAATCCGCAGCGGATTCCGCAGCGTGTGCACGTACCCTTAGTGTAATATCCTTTGAGTTTTTTTCCATAATTTTATATTTAAGCAATAGTTAAGTAAAGATAACTGGAGCCTATTTGGCGGTACTACCGAAAAGTGGTACTTTTAGTTTTAATAAGTTTATGGTTAATAAATGTTTTTTTTTGCATCTGATTTGGTGTAATCTCTTTTAATACATTCCTATGAAGGTCACTGACTACTACTATAGTCCTGAAATTGAAATATGTAGCTACTATAGGTGGTCTTCTCACCTGTGCTTGTCAGGCACATTGCGCATGAACTGAGGAGAATCTATATTGCGCCTGACGGAGGGTTAAGCAGTCTAAAAGCTAAACTCCCACAACCTGCCAGTGTCCAGCAGTAACCGTAACCTATTTACCAGGGCAGGAGTTAAGAAATACGTTCAGACATATACGTGATGAATAGATTTGATTTCTCTGCAATGTATATATTAGTTGCATGTACAGTTTGTATCGACAAGCATGTGCACAAAAAGCACTGCAACATTCTTGAGTCTAGTATATTTCAATGTTTAATTAACGTTGGACACATTTATACAAGAACAACTTTTTATAACGTAGAGAACTCGAGGAGTTAAAACCACAATTCATCAACGTAAATTACATTCCTAATCATGAAATAGGGTGCATTATTGTGATCCAGTCCAATTTACATTCCATGGCTGGAACAAAATTGTATCATACACGTCCAGACTTCTCACTGTAAGCCAATCACATTCTAAATCCCTAATGCAGGAAACTCTTAAGATCATTTTAGACAAATCTGCAACAAATCCATGATGATTTTGTTGCAAAGTCTCGTGTGACGTGTATTTTGAGGCAAATTGAACTATGGATTTACCGCAGACTTATCCCTATATAATACATGTACTTATCAATGTCAGAAGTCTGTGCGGAAAATCCACATCGTTTCCACTCTAGAACGTTCATGCAGCAACTGGAAAATCCACATTATGTTCTGATTTCTGTGTGGAATATTTTATGCTACATGTGGATGGGATTTTGTAATCTTTTACATCAAATAGTTTTAGTCAGCACCAAACATGGATTTATTAGTCAATCTTCGTTGTCTTTGAGTTGTTTTTCTAAATGTCCGTTCAACCTTTCATTTAAAATTCTGTTTAAAATGATCAATTTCAGATAACATTATTTCCATATTCCACGATTGTAGTCAAATAAAAATGTCTTGTTGCCTCTTGCCTAAATCTTTGACAGTTTGACCTTTTCTCAGATTCAACAATTATGCCTTGCGCCTGTTTTTCATGCCCTGAATGTTATGTGTTGTTATTGTTAGGACACTGAAATTTATGTTAATTTTCTTTATGTTTTATGAAATTATTAAAGAGTAACTTTGCTATAATTTTTTTTCATAAATCAATATTACACGTAAATATTATTATTATTACATATGAAAATAATAAACTTTATTGCAAAAATTATCAGAGAAATCCACTTCTTTCTCCCCCTGGAATGATATAAAAAGTCTAAATTCATGGGTAAAATCTGTCCTTTGACAGCTGCTCATAAAATTATAGAACGTCTGTGTTTGCCTCTAGCTCTTCCTCCCTCCTCCATAGAAATTTAAAAGCCCCAACTGTCATTTTCTACCTCAGTAATGGGAAACCTGAATACAAAATTTACAGATTTTACCCATGAATTAAGACTGAATGATCAGTCCAGGAGAAGAAAGAAGCACATTTTTTGACAAAATATATTACCAAATTGCATATTTTCATTTGTACTATTGATTTGTGAATGAAAAACTAAAACTATGGTTACTCTTTAAGTAATAAATTAAGTGGACCCTGAGCGTAGTATGGAGATATAACCATGGTAACTAAAGATGAGTGGACCCGTGGAATATTGGATTCATTGGGTTCAGACAAACTTTAGTCCAAAGTTCGGTTTAGGTACCAGAAATTGACCCAAACTTAACCCCGGGACCGACTCCATAGATGTCAATGGGAACCCAAACTTTGATGCTGTAAAATGGTCGTAGTAAGGGCTAGGGGCTGAAAAACTAAATAAAATTTAGGCAAGAGAAGGAAAATTGCCCTGCAAACAAATATAGATAGGAAAATTACTTAAAATAACATAAAATAAAAAATATATATTATTTTGAACCAGGAGGCAGAGGTTAAAGTGTGGAGGAATGGAGCAGTGCCTTGCGTGTGTCGTTTTCTGCATTTGTTAATAAAAAAAAGAAAAAAATGATGTGGGTCCTTCCTATTTTTAATAACCAGCAAAGGGAAAGCAGACAGCCGTGAGCTGGTCTTATTATGCTGGGAAGGGCCAATATCCATGGACCTTGCCAGCCTATTAATATCAGCCCCCAGATGTCTGCTTTGCCTTAGCTGGTTAAAAGTAGGGGACTCTAAAAAAAAGTTGGGTTCCCCCTCTTTTTATAACCAGCTAAGTCAAAGCAGACAGCTGGAACCTGATATTAATAGGCTAACAAAAGAAGAAAAAAGGACCCAGCATATAAAGCGCATACCCAAGGCAATAAAGTATGTGGCCAATACATATAAATTTTATTGAGAGACAAACAGATATACAGAATAAAACATTTAAAAAGAAAGGCAGACCCCCAAATGTCCCAAACAGATCTAATAATAAATGCTGATAGGCAAAGACCACTTATGGAAAATTACACAAAATTCACCAAAATGTACATAATAATACATAGGGCATGACCCAACAACCCCGAGTGTGGGCGTCCACCAGAGAAATGTAGCTATTTACTCAAAATATTTATAGATAGACCAAAAGGTACTATAAGCAAGGTGACCATCCATTATAAGAATAGAGGGGATATCATACCGACACTCACTCCGGAAGACCCCATAAGATCTGAGGAGCCCTGTACATAGCCCAGATAAAGGAGGGAGCAGGGAACTATCCAATATGAGGATGGTTAGGAGATCTAGACCCAAAGAGAATATTGAGGGCAAGGCAAAGAAAAATTGGAGATAAATGCCACAGTATATAGTAGAAAGTAAAGAAATGGTCACCATAACGAGTAGTCCAAAATGGAACGTCGGGGGTCAGGTCATCAGGAAAAGGTGGTCCCAGGACAGGGGAGGTGTGAGGAGCCCAACGCGTATTGCTGCTGGGTGCAGCTTCGTCAGGGGCTCCCCACACCTCCCCTGTCCCGGGACCACCATTTCCTGACGACCTGACCCCAGATGTTCCATTTCCATAAGTCGTCTTTGCCTATCAGCATTTATTATTAGATCTGTTTGGGACATTTGGGGGTGTGCCTTCCTTTTTAAATGTTTTTATTCTGTATACCTGTTTGTCTCTCAATAAAATTTATATGTATTGGTCACATACTTTATTGCCTTGGGTGTGCGCTTTATATGCTGGGTCCTTTTTTCTTCTTTTGTTGATCATTGCTTTTCCCTTTGCATTGTGCAGCACCCCTCATTTATTTTCAATATTAATTGTTCTCCTGCCCCTTAGTAGTGCTTCCTAACCTCCTTTTTTCTGATATTAATAGGCTGGGAAAGTCCATGGATATTGGCTCATTCCCAGCCTAATAAGACCAGAACAATCATTAGATGCGGCAATTCTGGCGCTTAGCCCTTGCTCTTCCAGATTGTCCTGATCGGGGGTAATAGGTAATTTTAGGATTATCTCAGCTGTGTAATGTCCGCTAACATCAAGACCACTGGTTAGCAATGGATTGGCATCTATCAGACACTCCCATTACTAACCCAGTAGTCCAAAGAAATAAACACACACACACAAAAGTCCTTTATTTGTAAAAAATCACTCCCGACAATTTCCTTCATTCACCTAATTATTAAAAATAAAATAATCCAAATTGGTCCACTGTAATCCAAATGGAGGTCCTAAGGTGATTCATGGCTTCATCTTTCAGTGTATGGAGCTCCATCCAGAGATCAGAGCTCCGTAGACTGGATCAGCAACCACTGCCGGGTCTCAAGCTGTACTTTGTCGGGTCTCGGTATCTGATACGAACTCCAAACTTTACAGTTCTGGTTTGCTTTTCTTTAATGACAACAATGCACAAAAATCCTAGAACAAATCTAAACCTCGTTACTTCTAGTCTACTTATCATACTGGTAAATAACACTTTCAACAGTAACTTCACTTCTTTTTTTCTTTCTTTTATAAATCAATAGTACAAGTGAAGATAAAAAAAGTTTGCAATATATCTTATCAGATAAGTACACTTTTTTCTCTACTTAAGGCCCTTTTACATTTAGCGATGCACCAGCGATCCCGACCATGATACGATCCGGTCAGGATCGCTGGTGCATCGCTAAATGATCGCTAGTGAGCTGCCACACAGGCAGATCTCACAGCGATGCAGCAGCGATGCAGCGGACGATACTTACCTTTCAGATGCAGTGATCCTGACGTCCTCCCGCCCGCCTCCACACGTTGCTCGTCGGCACCACAGGAAGCCCAGCAGGAAGCGCCCGATGAGAAAGGGAGCCGGCCAATCTCACGCGATCAGCGACAGACAGCAGGGGAGCCGGTCGGAGGTAAGTATCACACATAGCGATATCGCTAGCAATATCGCTATAACGTCACAAAATCGGTGATGCTTTAGCGATATTGCTAGCGATATCACTATGTGTAAAACCCCGCTTAGACATATTTTCTTCCCCTGCACTGATAATTCACTTTCATAAACTACCTAAATCCATCAATATATCTGTCGTACCTATAAAAGCCTATGGAGAGGGGAGGAAAAGCTGGAGGGGAGAAAAGGCAGATAATCCATTGAGAGTGCTGAGGCTTCTAATACAGAGTGAAACGCTGTTAAAAAATGCAAGATGCAAGTGATATAATGGCCAGAAATAGTTTTATTCTTCATTTACACACACACAAGATAGCATATTCTGAACAGTCACTGAAGGTGCAGTGAGACTTTAATTTTACTTGTTGCGAGAAAAAAAAACTAACTTCCTAACTTTCCTAACTTTCTTAAGATTGAGGAGAAGTAGGACATAGACTTTCTGGTAGATGGCACTGCTGTGAAAAAGGGGTAGTTCCACATGTGGTAATACTTCTCGTAGCTTTAATTAACATGTTTCAGGTTTGAAATGAACCCTTTCTCAAAACTGAACTACATGTCTATACATATGTAGTTCAGTTTTGAGAACGGGTTTGTTAGGAACCTGAAACGCGTTAATAATATCTACTTGAGTTGTTACCACACATGGAACTACTCCTTTTTCACAGTAGCACAGTCTACCAGAATGTTTATGTCCTACTTTCCTCAATCCACAAGCAGGAAAAGGATTCTCTTTTATCTGCAGACGTGACTACGGCCATTGTTTGGAGTACAGACATACAAAAGGTGAGCAACCCATTTACCTCCCGATTTCACTTTTGAAATACATTGTTACCATATGTACTCGTTTTTCCTTTTCTACTCTATTTAGATGTTATTTTCTTAGAAGCCACACGTACCTTCATCTGCCATAACTTGATAAACTGATAGAATAAACTTAACAAGGTTATCCACAACCTCAGAGCCAGGCCCTTTGCATATTGTTTTTAGGAGTATAGACCTGTCACCAGTACAGCCAATCACGGTCTGCAACAGAAACACTTTCATTATCATTACAGAGACTAATTGGATTTGAAGGTCATGTGTCATATAGCACCAAAAGTCTGCTGGGGGACCAGTAGATGAGTAACCTTGCTGTTTTTCTTTTATTACATTGGAAGATTCATTTTTTGAAAGAAAAAGAACATGCACTACCTCTTTAAAGGGGTTATTCCCATCTTCTTACATGGGTATTGTTGGATAGTGCTTATAAAAAGAAGCACTTTTGCAATCTACTGTTTATTAATATTTTCAAGCAATTTTGAGATATTAATAATTTTTTTCTTTTGTTTCCAGGTTATTGCCTTGGAGGCCGACCACTGCTGCTCTCTACCTTATAAGCATTGTACTGTAGCCGGCAGGTATTAGGAGCGAACAACGTGCTCAGTCATTCATGGCCAGGTTCAAATCAATGCTCACAAACTCAATAGAAATTAACTTGTAAGTACTGATCATGTGCAGCCAACGCTCCATGACAACAACGGTGGTTGAGCTTCGAGGTAATGACCTGTAAATAAAATAAAAGAAAAATATTAACATCTGAAGAATGACTGAATATTTTATAAAATAGTAAATTACTAAAGTATCAACATGGGAGTAAACATTAAGTGATCTATAGACCTAATCGTCAACCATCTAGAAAGAAAATAAAAAATATCAACTTTCCTCCATAGTACTTCTTTGTTCCCTGGCTGCCAAGATCTTCTGTGCCCTCTTTGTTTAGAGTGGTGCAGGATGACTTTGGATATTCAGCCCGTGACCAAAGCGGCGCATGACAGTAGTTAGCGCAACAACTCTTCCAAATGATGTCTCCATGGGCTGTGATGGTCTATACTTTGGGTTCGAGAATATCAAGCACTAACGAAACTGTTACATAATAGTGACAATTTTGCATCCCAATAAGACTTTCTTGCCCTCACAGATATTGTCTGTAACTCTTTCTTCTTTAGGGTCAGATATTTTCATCTATATTGTTACTACTACAGTTTCAGTAACAATGATCATTTCTGATTTCTAAATTCATGTTGTAGTCTAAAAAAAGTAGATAATGCATTTAGTGTATGTCAATGGTTTGGGATCAGTGCAACTTTTGTTTCGACTATTTCTTGCCGATTTAAAAATGTATTCACAGTATGCCCCTAATAAAGGTAGAGACAAACACGCTGAACGCTGGGTGATGCCGAAATAGACTGACAGTGTGAACTTTGTTAGGACATCCATATTTCTAGCTAAATTGAAATCTTACCATGTGTACAATTTGTATGCATCATACTTGATTATATGTTATATACTGTATATTAGTATACAATACTAGATAATGTATTTCATAAGTATGTGATACTATACATCAGTGACATAATAATTATGTATTATCCTAAGCCCATGGGCCAAGTATGAAAGGTGGAGATGAGTGAATCAACTCACTGAGGATCGAGTTTAAATCAAACTTTCTGAAATTCGCAGTTTCATGTGAATTCGAACAAACTGAGATTCAAATTGTGGTTCGCTAAAACTCGCCCACTGCTATTTCCCACACTGGTGAGATATCAGAGAGTGGGCTAATGTGTTTTTACATTACCGCGCAGGTCTCCCCTTAATTTTTTGCAGCTATGACATTGAGTGGATTATCACACCTTGTACAGTGGTGTTCAGTACCTGGGTCATCACACATCAGTGGAGTGGTTCCCAGTGGAGCACAGTTTGTAAAGTAGAGTTATTTTTCATTTTTCGTCTCCAGAGTCACTGGATAAGTGTATCTCTTCTGCAGAGTGTAAGCTCTTATGGTCAGTATGGTCCTTTCTCTATCTCCCTTTCTCCCCTATAGAGTGTAAGCTCTTATGGTCACTGGGGTTCTCTCTCTCTCTTTCTTCTATGAAGTGTAAGCTCTTATGGCACTCTCTCACTCTTTCTCTCCTGTAGAGTGTAAGCTCTTATGGTCAGCGAGGTCCTCCTCTCTCTCTCCTGTAGAGTGTAATCTCTTATGGTCAGTGGGGTCCTCTCTCTCCTGTAGAGTGTAAGCTCTTATGGTCAGCGAGGTTCTCTCTCTCACCTGTAGAGGATAGGCTCTTATGGTCAGCGAGGTTCTCTCTCTCCTGTACAGTGTAAACTCTTATGTTCAGTGAAGTTTTCTCTCTCTTCTATCAAGTGTAAGCTCTTGTAGTCAGCTGGGTCCTCTCTCTCTTCAATAGAGTGTAAGCTTTTAAGGTTAGTGGGGTCTCCTCTCTCTCACTTCTATTGAGTGAAAGCTCTTATGACCCTGCTCTCTGCTGAAGAGTGTAAGCTCTTTGTCACGATCCATTTTTGGATTTGTGTCAGATTCTGGACTCTCTTATTTAAACCTTTTTCCTTTCTGGCCCTCTGGAGTTAATATGGGTTTTTGCCCCCGGTAGCCGCTGGTGTTACTACATGTTTAGTCAGTCAGCAGGTGTGACCACACCCTGTTGGTGATATTGTTCCTCTTTGGAGACCAACCAAGCTAGAGTCAAGAGCAGGCTGTTTTGCAGTGGAGCTCCAGCTTTTTCCTTGTTCTGGTGCCTTACTCTGCTGCTCGGAGCATTAGCAGTAGATAAAGCTAAGTTTGCTTTTGTAGTTTATTTAACCCTCAGATGTCTGTATTATCTTTCGCTTGTTTTTTGTTGCAGTCCATTTTATTCCCTGTCTCACCTCCTGGGGAGGGGGTGGGGGGTTTAGCTCAAGGCTTAACAGGAGATAGGGACAGGTCGGGACTTGGGCCTCACTACCATCAAGTGTACCCCCAAGTTAAGGAAAGTCAGGGATCCCCCTTAGCCTGAGGGGCAGTTCAGGGGACAAGGTTCCACGTCCCCTGTTTTCCCACTACTGCCCCGTGACACTCTTATGGTCAGTGGGATTTTCTCTCTCTTCCCCTCCGTGTGTATTTTCTAATTGCAAGCTTTCCAGTATTAAGATTTGTGCAAAATCACTCACTGCATATAGAATTTTGGGGGAGAACTAGATCAGAATTGAATTACCATAGGATCGTTTGGTTAAATCTTTGGCCAGTTTTGTGCAACTACAGATGGTTGGATATGGATGGCAGATTATGACTTTACTAAGTTACCTTACACTGGTAGTAAAGTACAGTACCTAAAAAAACCTGTCTCCTTCTTCATGTAAAAGCTGTTTAGTTACAATAACTTCCATAGGCTTATTCTTTACTTTTTGTTAAGAAATACCCATGAGGAATTTTCTTGTGGCCTTTTGGAATTATGTACTTAGTGTCGCTGTTTTAAAAACAATAATAAAGTTGAGTGAGTCCTCCAAAATTTGACACAGGCAAATTCACTGAATTCAGGGTGCTTGCAGTAACCCTCATTCCACCATACTGCTGCACAACCACCTCCATGCCCACCTACTGTATCCTCCCCCATCCCTTGTAGACTGTGAGCCCTCACGGGCAGGGTCCTCACTCCTCCTGTACCAGTTGTGACTTGTTTTGTACAAGATTATTGTACTTGTTTTTTATTATGTATACCCCTCCTCACATGTAAAGCGCCATGGAATAAATGGCGCTATAATAAAAATAATAATTAAAACTGCGTCCACGCACCTCTGCCAGGAATATAACTACTTGGCCTCAGTCGAGCATGCTTGTTTATGGTGGGGCTGACACACATAACATAAGTATGGCCTGCTATAGGGTTGTATAGTCTAGAGAGGTCAGAATCATAGATTATACAGTTTCAAGTAAAAAAGTAAATGATTAATTTAGATTTATCTGGATTTCAGTATTACGGTAATTACAGAATGTGACAATATTGCTGTATGTGGAGTCAGGAAGGAATTTTTTCCCCAATGCGAAGCTTACTGATTGCCACATGGGTTTTTTTTTGCCTTCCTCTGGATCAATATGTTAGGGCAAGTTAGGATAGGATATGGGTTGAACTAGATGGACTTAAAGTCTTCCTTCAACCTTAAATACTCTGTTACTATGTTACTTAAGTGACATTTATAGACAAACGCAATCTAAACTGTTAACACACAAACAGTCTTGTTGTTCCTGTCCTTTAAAGCGCCACTCCAGCGTTTTATTTTATTTTTTTTTCAGCTATGGAGTGGTGAAACTAATCTAAGTTCCCTGACCCTACTATTATACTCACCAGACGCTGTCTTTAATTGATTCCGGTGCAGCCCTGGTCCCATACCGCGATCTTGTGACAGCAACTTCTAGTTCGTGACGCCACCTGTGGTGTTCGGCAAGGGAGATGTTAAGCCGATGCTGCATGCAGATTCTCTGGGACTGGTGGTGTGTTGCAGTCAAGATGGTGAAGCTCACCACAGGTGGAGCTGTAGTCCCAGGGCAGTGTAGATGTAGGGGTAGCTGAGAGGCGCAGGCAGTGTAGAAGCTAGTACCCAGATTAGATGTAGCGGTACCAGGTGTGTTGGCGCAGGAATGACTGGAGGACACCAGGGCTTGTAGTTCCAAAGCTTTACTCACAGTCTGTAGTACACACAGGTGCCTGCCTCCATGCTGTGTCCTCCGGGTAAGGGACTCAGTCGACCTCCAGGCAGGATAGGATGCTCCCTTCCAACACTCCGCCATCATGTGCCTTTCTGAACGTCTCCTCTATAGCGCCTTTAAGTGTGAAGATCTCCTAGTACTGAGTTACACTGGAGTGCCTCCTGACAGATGTTCCCAAGAACTCTACTTGTACGGCAGACAGCTGTAGCCTGCTTCGTGGACTCCTTACTCCTGAATCCCGGCTCACTATCAATGTTGCTGTTGTGCCCCCAAATCTTAGATGGGAATAGTGCATTTACAGCCCACTACTCCACCGGTGTCTGCTGTAGAACCATTAGTGTCCATACAACCTCCGGGACCGGGCCCCGGCCTTGTGCTTAGAACTTCTAGGCAGGGTTCTTCCTCTAACCCACGTCCTCTGTTCCCGTTTACTCCTACGTTCCGTACTAGTCTTTCCTTCTTATGGAAGATCAGGTTTCTGTTCAATGTCTTTCTCTTTCTTTCCTTTCCCGTTCCAGCAGACCCAGGTCACTGAGATCTGCTGCAGCACCTCTTTCCTCCATCCCTCTTCCAGGGATTTTCTCTCCTCACTCACTGACCGCGAACTCACTGACTTCTAAACCTTCCCACTCGTTTATGTATTCTAACTCCACCCGCCTCCCAGCACGTTTCGTGTTCCAAGCAGGGAGCCACCAAAGGTGCTCTGCTACACTCTAAGTGGGGAGCCGCAATGTGGCTTTGCTGAACTACCGTGTTGTGTGGGATGCAAGTGTTGGAGCATGGTTAGGAGCCTCCAACTCACCTGGATGGTGGGGCACCACACCTCAGGAGGAGGTGCAGTACCTCTGTGGCAACTGAACCCTCAGGGGCGCCACATAAGTCTATGAGAGCCTCATTCTGGTGAGATTCATAGACTTACATTGAGTAGTCACTTTCGGATAGCCCAACAAACACTTAAGAGATCTGGCAGGTCACAACGTGCAGAAGACAAACAAGAATGAGACCAATAACAGATGAAGATGGCGGCTGGTAAGTACAAGATGAGAGGCATTGAACTTGGATTAGTTGTACCACTCCAGTGGAGTGGGGTTTAAGAAACTCTATGTGTTCAAGGTATTGACTCATATTTTCAAATGAGTAAAATTTCAAAGTACTTGTAAAAGCAAGCAACTTTGCAATTTCTATCTTATTAAAAATCCTGTATGTTCTCAAGAATGGTGGGATAATTAAAGGGAATCTGTCACCACCTTTGACCTCACTAAACTATTAATATGGGCATACATTATGTAATGCTGAAAATTGTTCTACCTGTATGCATAATATCACATGCCTTGTTGCTGAGAAATCATCTTTTATCACTTTATATAGATGACCTCTTCCAGGCTCTTGGGGGATTGGTGCTTGGAGATAACTCTGCCCCAGAGCTTGTTTTAAATAGAAGGAGCATTACCAGTGTGATCTGTGATGGCCGCTCTCAGCTCTCCTGATCTCACTGCAGAGCAGTATAACTGACACATCTCTCATCAGATTCCATCTCACAGGCAGATAGGGCTGTAGTATTGTTGCCATGCAGCAGAGCTGAGAGAGAAGCAAAATGTGTTTGCAAGAAGACAAATTACATTTCTCATGTTCTGTGTTAGTTGCCTCACTGGTAACTCCCCTTTATATAAAATAATCTCTGGAGGCAGAGTTATCTTCCGGACAACATCCTAAACAGAGCCTGGAAGAGATCACTTATGAAAAGCGATAAAAGATGATTTCTCCGCAACAACACAGCTGATATGAGGCATACAGGTAGGACTGTTTTCAGCAGTCTATAACCTGTATACCCATATTAATAGTTTAGATAGGTCAAATGTGATGACAGCTTTCCTTTGAATCTATTTTTTACAGCTCATTGCATAGGTTACTGGCTACTGCTGCAATCTATTAGAAATGGCTGGTCTACGCAAGACGCCCAAGCTGTGCTATAGAGCTTGCAGGAGCTCTTCTGAAGCTGGCCAGATCTCTTCAGGGCCCCTGTGCTCCTCCAATGGTGCAGAGGAAAAGCTGCCTTGTAGAGCAGCATTAGAGTGTGCTTAGTTTGGGCAATGGGCATACAACAAGACAAGCAAGAAGCCGGGAGGCTGAAGAGAGCTGCACTCCAGAAGATTGGAGATTAGGCGACTCCTTTAATCACTTCTGAAGGAGCTAATTGACAAAGAGAGATGGAATTGGATGTGTGGGTTTCACAAGTGCTTTGATCATTAAATAAAGGCACACAAAACCAGGTAACTGACAAATATATTCTCAAGAAGCATAAGAGCAATGTCTCAAGGCTTTACAACTTTCTGAAGACCTCAAAAGAAGTGCTATAGAGATGCATGTAGTTGGCCCCATTGCAATCATTGAGGGAACGATAAATGTAAAGTTGCAGAAATAACACGTGAGCTAGCATACGACCTATTTCTATAATAACATAGCATCCATATTAAATATGCCATTTCTGTCCATTCTGCGATTGTCTGATCTGGGCGTAGATCATCCTGTTACGGTAAGGTGGTCCAAGTAACATTCGTCAGAAACATGGATAGTCCTGGGATTCCCGCAGCTGTACAAACATTAAAAGGAGGCAAACGTCTGGTCTAATGGTGACGATTTAGAAACAGGAGAGTGTTAATGAAATGTAGAATATAAAATTCACTTCTTCAATGTCAGTCTTGTTTTAGTGAAAGCAAAAATTAATATTTTGATACTTTCTGTCAATCAACTGCCATAATTAGAATTTCCAAGCTTTTATCAAACCCTTAATGATATATATTGGACCTGAATAATTCTAACCTTTTTTATTTGGTGAATTTTATACATCAGAAACATATTTCTTCTGTCATAATCTACTTTATTAGGGTTACATTGATGGATATACAGTGGGTATGGAATGTATTCAGACCTCACTCTTTGCTTCATTACAGCCATTTTGTAAATTCAAAAAAGTTCATTTTTTTCTCATTAATGTACACTCTGCACCCCATCTTGACTGAAGAAAAAAAAAGAGAAATGTAGAAATTTTTTGCAAATGTATTAAAAAAGAAACTGAAATATCACATGGTCATAAGTATTCCGACCCTTTGCTCAGACACTCATATTTATGTCACATGCTGTCCATTTCCTTGTGATCCTCCTTGAGATGGTTCTACTCCTTCGTTGGAGTCCAGCTGTGTTTAAATAAACTGATAGGACTTGATTTGTAAAGGCACACACCTGTCTATATAAGACCTCACAGCTCACAGTGCATGTCAGACCAAATGAGAATCATGAGGTCAAAGGAACTGGCCAAGGAGCTCAGAGACAGAATTGTGGCAAGGCACAGATCTGGCCAAGGTTACAAAAGAATTTCTGCAGAACTCAAGGTTCCTAAGAGCACAGTGGCTATAAGAAGTTTGGGACCACCAGAAGTCTTCCTAGACCTAGCCGTCCAGCCAAACTGAGCAATCATGAGAAAAGAGCCTTGGTGACAGAGGTAAAGTAGAACCCCAAGATCACTGTGGCTGAGCTACACAGATGCAGTAGGAAGACGGGAGAAAATTCCACAAAGTCAGCTATCACTGCAGCCCTCCACCAATTGGGCCTTTGCTGCAGAGAGGCCCGATGGAAGCCTCTCATCAGTGCCAGACATATGAAAGCCCACATAGAGTTTGCTAAAAAACACATGAAGGACTCCCAGACTATGAGAAATACGATTCTCTGGTCTGATGAGACGAAGATAGAACTTTTTGGTGATTATTTCAAGTGGTATGTGTGGAGAAAACCAGGCACTGCTCATCACTTGCCCAATACAATCCCAACAGTGAAACATGGTGGTGGCAGCAACATGCTATGGGGGTGTTTTTCAGTTGCAGGGACAGAACGACTTGTTGCAACTGAAGGAAACATGAATGCGGCCAAGTACAGAGATATCCTGGATGAAAACCTCTTCCAGAGTTCTCTGGACCTCAGACTTGGCCAAAGGTTCACCTTCCAACAAGACAATGACCCTAAGCACACAGCTAAAATAACAAAATAACAGAACTGGAGAGGATCAGCAAGAAAGAATGGCAGAGGATCCCCAAATCCAGGTGTGAAAGACTTGTTGCATCATTCCCAAGAAGACATGGGTGTACTAGCTCAAAAAGGTGCTTCTACTCAATGCTGAGCAAAGGGTCTGAATACTTATGACCATGTGATATTTCAGTTTTTCTTTTTTAATAAATTTGCAAAAATTTCTACATTTCTGCTTTTTTTTTCATTTTTTTCAATCAAGATGAGGTGCAGAGTGTACTTTAATGAGAAAAAAGATGAACTTTTTTGAATTTACCAAATGGCTGCAATGAAACAAAGAGTGAAAAAATTAAAGGGGTCTGTATAGATATGTATGCGCACAGCATTTGCGAGCACTCTGATGTGTGGGAATGGGGCTAGGCTTTTGTTCAGATACGTCAGACAAAAGTGCAGAAAGCACATTAATCTCGTGTCACTTTTATACTGTATGTATATGTGTTGGGTGCCCTCATATAGGATTTATTAGAGGAAATATAGCAAATAAATGTCCCCTTTGGATTAGCCGAGTCAGGCAGAAAGTCTCAAAATGTCAAGAATCCAACCCGTTACTATGGAAACAATCTCCACAGAGAGATAAATGAGCTACGCTTACACCGAGCAATAAGCGACTTGCACATTAGAGTCTCGACATGCCTGTGTACCTCACTAAATGTGTCCATCCTGATGCTGCATCGTAGGCCCTTTCCTCCGCTGACTGCACTCGCTGTGCCTCTCATCTGGGTCTTATTCTGGGCTGCATCTACAGGGCAAACCGATCTTTCACTTCAGTGTACACAACACTACAGGATTTTGTCAAGTTTGCAAAATCGCGAGCCTCGTGAATGCAGCAATGCTTTTTTTCAGAGACCTTTACTTTACAAATTGCACACAAGGGGGATTTCAAACACCAGTCTTGAACCTCTTAGGTCCACATCACATTATAGCCACAAGTCATTGGTTGCATCAGGCTTTCATCTACAGCCATTAAAAACAGTATTTAAAGGGGTATTACCATCTCCAAGATCCTATCCCAATATGTAGTAGGTGTAATAATAATAATATTAGCAAATACCTCCAATTAAAAATGTAGCATAGTTCTTCTGATTCTCTATGTTGCTTACTCCATGTGCAGTAGCAGGTACCCATGGTTACGAGCGACCACTCACATAGTGTTGTGTTGTTATAATTTGTAACCATGGATATTTAAGCTACTGTAATGCCATGCACATGGGGTAAGCAAATCAGAAGAACTATGCTACATTTCTAATTGGAGGTATTTGCTAATATTATTATTTACTACATATTTGGATCAGGATCTTGGAGATGGGAATGCCCCTTTAAGTGTATCTGCTGGTGGGACTTTATTGAAGCAGGCAAAGTTTTCAGAAGAGTCTGCCATTTTGATGCGGAAACGCAGAAAATTGCAGTCAGCCATGCTTTTGTGATCACCTCAAAAAGGCAGTCATTGCTGACAAGCTGGTTAGACTGAGCCCAAATTTACTCCATCTTCCTCATTAAAGTCAATGTCCCTGTAGCCCTGACTCCCTTTTTTCAGGGCTACAGATGTGTGTGTGTGAGCATAGCCTAACCTGTTGGAGTAAAGTACGTCAAACTTGTGAAGTGCATGTTTCCTAATAACTGTGGTGCATCATCTGGTCTCCAAACTAGCGTGGATTTTATCTGCAATGTATATGATGGCGGGCTGCACTGATTTTGCAAACCGATTTAGAAAGTGTTAGGCAAACAAATTTTGCACAGATGTCACTTGTGACATAATTTGGTACATTTTGATGGATAAAAAGCTGATAAAGAGGGAATGACAAATTCATCTCATAATTGTCATCTGAAAAAAAAAAAGAAATGACATCACTTGAACCTATGACTTCACCTTTAATGCAAAAAAATTGACAGGTCGAGCATTACAAATATAATCTGGACCACAAATTCTGCAGTATTTTGTATACAAATCAATTGTCCTTTTCTAAAAACATGTTTGTAATTGGAATATTTAAGCACGTGATTACTTGATTGTGTGCAGCTAGTCTAGAGGATTCAAGCAAATGTTGTGACATTTTTCTGTGATGAGTATAGCTTAATTGCTGTTGAACCATTAAAAAGGGAAAGTGTCATCAGAAAAATATCTATTGTTTAAATACATTTTTATACTAGGCATATTTTTAAAAATGTATGCTTATATATTGTTAATTTTCTTTTTATTCTCAATATATCTAAATATATAAATGAGATTTCCTAAATCTAACCTATGGCTAAAAAAATTGGCCATATTCGCATGTTGCAGAAATTTTGCTGTGTAGATATCATTATAAATCAGTGACAAGTCAGCAATAAAGAAGCGACAAAATAAAATGTATTATATCGTACATACTTTTCTGCCTACTCTCCTTTCCAATGAGCACTGACAGTGCGCTCTCTTGACAGCTCATAACTTCTCATTAGAGGCAGCTAGGGAGTGCACTGTCACTGTGCATTCAAAGGAAATATAGCATGGTAAGCATGTGGCTCATGCTGAGCATGCATAGGAATTGACAACTGATGCATGCTTAGTAGAATAGGGACTAGCCCAGACACTGAAATGGGCATAACTGATGATGCTTCATTTCATGGCGAGAAAAGCAACTATGACAGTGATTGCAGCCACTTCCCCCTGATGATGTCCCATTTGAGTATCAAGGCATTCACTAGGGACTCTCAATTTAAGCATCAACAAGATGGAAGGAAAAAAACAAACAAGAAGATAGAGTAGAGAAAAAGAGAGGAGACAGTATGGAATTTTTTTTTTTTTTATTTTCAAATATTTTTATTAGGTATTTTAGCAGAATTTACAAACATGCTCTTTGTTTATGTAGTAATTCACATTGATAAGTAGGGAAAGGGGGATGGAAAGGGATAGGAGTAGGGAAGGGAGAGAAAGGAGTTTTGATAGTAACATAGACAGAGCTGTACATATTTGTATATCTACTACAAAAAAATATATCTGTCTTAGTAAGATAATCTTCTTTGAATTTCCATGTTCAAACTATGTACATCGAAAATAGCTGGAAAGCTACTTTTAGCTTAAGAGTAAGAAAAAACTTATTAACAAGAAAAATCTTAACTAAACTAAACTAAATCTTGGTGTTTAGTGTTCCATATGCTCCATTTTTTTGTCATATTTATGCAAGCATCCGTTTGCTATTGAGAATTTTAGGTCCAAGGTATTATGCGTCTTTAGTCTATCCACAATGTCAGAAAATCTTGGTATGTCAGTTCTTCTCCAGAAGGAGGCTATCATATTTTTAGTTATCAGTAAAAGGTGTATTATAACTTTTTTAGTTGAGTAATGTACCTCTTTCAAGCCCAAGGAAAAAAGAGCTGTTTGAGGGGAAAGTGTAAAGTTCTTGTCGAGAAGTTCACCAATATATATGGAAATCTTATTCCATAATTCTGTGAGAGCTGGGCAGGTCCAGAAAATATGTTTCAAATCTCCCTTGCACCCGCACCCCCTCCAACACAATGGGGATGAACCTGTTTTGAAATGTGCTATTCTAGAGGGAGTTAGGTACCATCTTGTTAATAATTTGTAGAATGATTCGTGAAGTAGTATTGATATGTTGGAAGAGTATGAGTCCCTTATTGCCCTTTCCCATTGACCCTTTGTTGCGCAGAACTGGAAGTCTTTCTCCCACTTGAACATATATTTGTTTTTTGTGAAGTCGCTATCCTTATTGAAAGAGCTGCAAAGGAATTTAGTGCTCCAGAAAATTTTATGGTTTGGACTGTTTAGAAGAAGGTGAACCACCTCTGTTTTCGGAGGGACCAAGCTGACAAATTTTTGCATATACTCCTTGATTATGCAATATTGCATAAAGTCTGAGAAGGGTAGGTTGAATTTGTTTCTAATCTCGGAAAAACTGAGTAATTTATCCATTACAAGAACATCTCCCAACTTTCGAATGCCATTTTTTGACCATATTTCAGGCACAGTAAATCCATAAATAGACGCGATCAGGGATATTGGGAAATTTTCTTTCAGTTTTGATTTCTCAGCTTTGTTCGGTGAGGCCAAATTATCCCAAGCTTGGGTAATTGCCAGAAAAATAGGGTGATTTAGTCTATATTTTTTTAATGGAATATATGATTGAGGAGAAGATTTTTAAGTGGGTTTGAGGTGCTATGGTCTCTTTCTAGCATCATCCAAGATGGTTCGGCAGTCTCATTTATCCAGTATTGGCTTTGTTTGATAAGGATGGCGTGGTAGTAAGTTAGAATGTTTGGAATCCCCATTCCTCCGTTATATTTATGTTTATAGAGAATTGTTCTGTCTACTCTAGCTCTCTTCTCTCCCCAGACAAAGGAGAAGATTTTTTTGTTGCAGCTATTAAAGAATGTTATTGGAAAGGAAAGAGGGAGAGCCCTAAAAATGTATAAAAGTTTCGGGAGTATCACCGTTTTTATTGCTAGCACTCTGCCCACCCACGACAGGCCTATGTTTTTCCAGGGTTGGAGATCTTTTGTGATAGTGGCTAGAGAAGTCTCGCAATTTGCTTTAACTGTATTGCGTAATGTTTTTTGAACACAATACCCAGGTGTGATATTTGGTCCTCCTCCCAACCAAACTCTGATATATTTTTAATAGAGTTTATTGTAGTATTTGAAAGGTAGAATTGCAAGATTTTCGATTTACTATTATTAATTTTAAAGTTTGATATTTGTGAAAATTCCTCTATTATCTCGAGCAGTGTTGCAATGGATTGTGTCGGGTTTGTGAGTGAGAGCAGCATATCGTCTGCAAACAGACTTATTTTGAATTGTTTAGATGGAGTATTGATCCCTGTGATTTTTTCGTTTATGCGAATTGCTTTGGCTAAAGGTTCTATCGCCAAGGCGAACAGCAGTGGCGAGAGGGGGCACCCTTGTCTTGTCCCATTATTTATATAAAATGATTTGGATAAGGTGTTATTTATGTAAATTTTGGCGCTTGGTTGGGAGTATAGGGTGAACACCATTTCTATCCATTTGTTGTTGAAACCAAAATTTAGGAGAACAGTTTTTAGGTATGACCAATTGACCCTGTCGAACGCCTTTTCGGCATCTAATGTTAGGAGTATTGAAGGAGTTCGGGTAGAGTTAATTCTGTTAATAATGTTGACAAGTCTCCTAGTGCTATCAGATGTTTGTCTGCCTTCAATGAAGCCTGATTGGTCATCGTTGATTAGTTTTGGTAGTATTCCCTTTAATCTTGTAGCCAGTATTTTGGAAAAAATTTTTATATCTGAATTTATCAGGGAAATTGGGAGAAAATTTTTCACTTCTTCTATGTTATTTGGTGTCTTGGGTATCACAATGAGAATTGCCTCCAACATCTCCCCTGGAAAAGATCCACCCTCCGAAGCTTGATTGAAAATTTTTGCCATATAAGGGATGAGTATATCTGCAAAGTTTTTGAAGTATTCATTTGTTAGTCCGTCTGGGCCCGGTGATTTTTGTAACTTTAGTGAGTTTACCGTTTCTATAATTTCTGAGATTGGTATAGGTGAGTTAAGTTGTGAAAGGTCTGGAGGATTGATTTTAGGAAGTTGTAGTTTCTTAATAAACTCATTTATTTTTTGGGGATCTGGTTGAGGGATTACGTTCTTTAGGTTATATAGTTTCCCATAGTAAGATGCGAATTCCTCTACAATATCGGTTGGGTGATGCTTTATATCTCCGGCTGCGTTTTTTATTTTGTATATTCCACTACGGATTCTCTCACTCTTCAGTTTGGACATCATGAATCTCGTTGGCTTGTTCGTTTCAGAGTATACTTTAAACTTTGAAACTTTAACGATTTTATCAAAGTCGTCAAGAATAGCCCTATTTAATTCTTGTCTCAAATTAAGTATTTCCCTGTAAATTTGCTGAGATTTTATGTTAGTCTTAGAGAGATCATTTTCCTTTGAATTTATATGTTTTTGTATAGTTTTAATTTTTTTAATTTTAATTTTTTCTCTTTTTTTCGCATTATGTCTTGCTGTAATTTGGATCAGTTTCCCTCTTATTACCGCCTTATGTGCACACCAGACTGTAAGTGGGTTCATTTCCCCTGTGTCGTTTTCTTTAAAGTATTGTTTTAATGTCGTGACAATTTCGTTTCTATATTCTGGAATATTCAGTAGAAAGTTATTGCACCTCCATACTGTGGAATTTTTAAAGAATGGGCCAACCCAAATTTCTGATACAATGGGAGAGTGATCCGAAATTGATCTGTCTAGTATGGATGAGTTTTTTATTTTAGTGAGAGTGAAAATGTCTGTGAGAAGTAAATCTATTCTTGCAGAAGTTTTATGTGCCACTGAGAAGTGTGAATATTCTCTGGATGAGGAATTTAGACATCTGTATGTGTCATATAGCTCATTATTTTGAATCCATTTACTGAGATTACCCGATAATTGGCGAGTTGATGAAGTGGAGTCCAAAACTCCGTCAGGAACCATATTAAAGTCTCCCAGAATGAACAAATTGCCCCTCTTTTTTAACTGGACTTTCCTCATCACTTTATTGAGAAAACTCAGTTGTTTTGTATTAGGGCAGTACACATTAACAATTGTACATTGAGTCGAATTGATTTCGCACACCAAAACATGGTACCTGCCAGCGGGGTCCACTACTTCCTCTATAAGATGGAATGGCACTGTGTTTTTTATCAACGTGATCACTCCTGCCTTTTTTTTGGGAGATGAGGCTGAGAAAGAGTGTAGAAAGTCCCTGTGGGTGAAATTTGGATGATTACCTTTTTTAAATTTCGATTCCTGGATGCAGACGACGTCTGCGTGTGAATTCTTAATTTCTTTCCACAATGTGTATCTCTTCCATGGGCTATTAAGACCTCTGACATTGTAGGACATACATTTCAGCTGCATAATTCGATGTGTTAAAGGAGCTAAAGGAACACCAAAAGAGAAACAGAAAAAATTTCAACAATCAGAAACAAGCGGTTTTGTCAAATACAGAACAGTATGACTGGTATGAGCAAGAAATTCAATTCTAGGTCTTTTCCCTGAGGAAGTCTCGACCTGTTGGGGGAAAAGTTCGTGGTAAAAGAAGAAAGTTCTCCATTTTTTACCCCATGGTTATTGAGACGATAGCCCTGACTTTTCCAAAATCTCTTTAGTTCTTTAAAGTCAGATCAGGGATGAGATTTAAATAGTGCCATGCCTTCCTCCAAAGAATTAATCACTACGAATTTATCTCTATGGTTGAACATCAGTTTCGTAGGGAATCCCCATCTGTACTGGATGTTTTTGTCTCTTAAAATATCTGTTAAAGGCTTGAAGGATCTGCGGGAATCCAGAGTATGTTTTGAAAGATCTGTAAATATTTTTAGTTGGTGGTAAGGTTCCGGGAGCGAGCCCTTGGCTTTGAAATCATTCTGTATCTTTTCCTTGGTGGTAAAGAAATGAAGATGAAGGATCGTATCCCTTGGTTTGTCTGCTGTGATGCCTTTGGGTTTAGGAAGTCTATGGATTCTGTCAATGCACAGGTCTAGAGTATTGAGGTTTGGTATTGTTTTTTTGAAAATAGTTTTGACAAATTCTGGTAGTTCTGATTGGCTTACTTCTTCTGGGATACCTCTGATTTTCAAATTATTTCTCCGACTCCTGTCCTCTAAATCAGCCATTTTGGTTCTGAGATCGTTAACTTCTTTTTTTAAAACGATGTTTTGACTGGTTAGTGATTCTGTCTTCTTTTCAAGGTCGATTATTTTGGATTCATAAATTTCTAGTTTTTGGGTAAAACCTCTGCAGACTTCCTCGAAAGCGGCGTTATGTTTAGCGAAGCCCGTATTTAGTTTTTCGTCAATTAGTGAAGTTATTTTTTGAAAGAATATCTCCTCGTGGCTCATTTTTGGAGCCATTGATTCAGATTCAGGTCGATCTTTTTTATTTTTATTTTCTGATTCCGAATTTCTCTCCTCTTCTGGAGCACTTCTCTTAGTCGAGACGGAAGTATCCATCAGCTGATTCGGTGCAGAGGAGGTAGTCATCGAAGAAGGTGGGTTTTTGCTTCTTATAACTGGAGTGGTATTTTGAAAGGTGGATTTAGCACCGTTTGATTGTGTTGTTATTTTATGAGTTTTATAGTCATCAGCTTTTTGGGGAGATCTAAATTTAATTGGGCTCAGCTGGTTGGGAATATCTGTATTTGATCTGGAATAAGATGCGGAGGTTTTTCTTTGGCTTTGTAATGGTTTTTTATTATCAGACTTTTGTTCCATTTGGGAAATTTGGAGTATAAGCAAGCTATCTAAATTGGGTCTCCTAATTTCAGTAGACAGGTTCCCGGCTTTAAATAGCTAGAGCGGTAGGATGGACACCCTCCGTGTAACTCACATATAACTCGAGTTTGGCACTACCTCTTTAAATGTCAAAGCTAAGAAGGAATAAAGCTATTGTCCTCAAATTCTCAGTTGTCACGGAGAAATATTTATTTATCCACTAGGTGGAGCAGTGGCGTTGAGAGGAGACACTAGGCCAGACTTTATTATGGGTACTATGTACCTTAGAGATTTATTATCAATCCACAGTGACTGCTTTATATTCCACAGCGTTGCTCCCTGTCCCTCAATAAACGGCAATTTCTCCTATAGCATCTCCCGTCCGCTTTATGTAAAAATTGCGCTCTACAGTCTATAATTCTACAGTTTGATTCCCGGGCTCTTGAACCTTGAATTGTGTATGTTACACTTTGTGATGTTCCACAACATGCCCCTCGCTTAAGCAGTAACCCCGTCTCTCTCTCAGATATTAATGCTGGGGAAATGATTTCCCAATTATAGTTTATATCAAACTCCACAGCAAAGTCACTCGCTGGCCAGTCCAGGGTACAACCCCCTCTCTATGCTTGCAGAATGTTATAGTCCGTAGGGGAATCCCGTTACCGGGCTTACCTTGTACCCCTATTTGCAGGGAGGGCGCTGACACTACTATGTCGCTACTGTACTTCAGATTGGTGATGCGGTTTCGGTGATCAGGAGCCCAGACTCCGGTCTCCGTCCCCCGACGCTGCAGGGGGTAGAAGAGGCCCATGGCTCCTCTCCACCGGCGCCTCCACGTGACCAGCCGCAGTGTCCTCCGGTGGGTCTGTCCCTCACAGCAGTTTCCTCAGCAGTAATCCGGGTAAGTCCCCGGAGCAATCGCCGTCAGTCTCCGGTCCCTGCCCCAGCTGCGATTGGCAGTGTAGTGATGTGTAGGTGCAGGAGCCCCGGCTATGAAACCGGCGGCGCATGAGCCACCGCAACCTCCCCAGAAGACCGCTCCGCAGCTGCGGCCCCAAAATCCTAGGTCCCAACCGCTCTTCAGCTGGCAGGAGGGGGACCTCCTGATAGTCGGGGGAGAACAGACAGTTTCTTCCTCTGTCTTCTGCCGCAGGTCGCAGTACAGCCGGGATCTAAGATGGCGGCGTGACCATGAGGGGCTCCCAGCTCAGAATGTTCAGATCTTCTTATCACAAGATCTTTTTAGCCTAGAGATCTGAATTTGGTCTCAGATTAAGCCCTGTGAGTTAGGCTTTAGGTAGTAGGCTAATCCTGGCCAGTAATGGGTCTCAGAGTCGCTTTTGACGCTTTTTTGGTGGGGTTTCTGTGGGAGCTTAGGACTCTTGCTTCTTCATGTGGCAGAAGCCAGGCCACACCCCCAGTATGGAATTTTTAATTAAACTACAATAGAAAAATAATTAGATTATTAAACATAAATTTCTGTCTATTAAATGTAAGATAAACTTTGGTTTCAGTCCACCCCATTAAGCTCAGTTCACATGTAGCAGTAGTGTGCTGCCTTGCAAAATTTGCTTTTATTTTCTTGGCCATGTGGTTTTCACAAATCAAACATGGCACATGAACATGTTTCACATGTAAATACTAGAGTTGAGCGACTTTTGGTTTTTTAGGGTCGCATTTCGTTTCGTGAAACCCGACTTTTCCAAAAGTCGGGTCGAGCAAGATCGTCCGATTATAGGGAAAAGTCGGGGTCGTCCCAAAACACGAAACCCAATGTAAGTCAATGGGGAATAAAAGTCGGCAGTGAGAGGAGGACAGGAAACACACCTACAGTGCCCATTTGAATGCCAAAAGCATCAATTCTTCTTTCTTAAGCTTGTCAACCTTAATTAACTTCATAATACAAGTTACGCACTGAAAAATGGGGGTTATTTGGCTACAAACTGTGGGGGGGAGGGCTGGCTCCAGGTTTTCATGTGCCCTGGGCGAAAGAGCGCCCCTTTAACACATACCACAACTCATCATGCTCCGATACGGCAGAGAAATAGCGGTATAGTACAATGAAAAATACCTCACTTTTTACATCTCATGACGAGGCCCATCTATTTCTCCATACAGAATCATTGGTCCCATATAATGTTTGAAACAGTATATGATGAGCTCCACATAATGCTACAGTATATGTTGGTCCCCATGGATGAAGCTCCACTGTCTTATGGGCCCAAATAATGCTCCAAACATAATGGGCCCCATTTCTAATGCTCTAGTGTATAATGGGCCCTGTAAATGCTGCTCCAGTGTCTGATGTCCACCTTTGGAATGTTCCAGTGTATGGTGGGCCCCATCTATCATTCTCCAGAGTATAGTGCTCCCCAAAAATTGCTGTCCCAACATTGAAAACAATCAAATAAGTCTTCTCGCTAGGGAATCCCTGTACTTGTCTGGACAGGTGCTGTAGCTTGCTTAACAGCTCGCCAGCCGTTCTCACGCCCAGTATGGATTACACGTGATTGCACAAAGGTGAGAAAGGGTACCGTATCCCCAGATAACATGTATGGATAGCGTACACATTCAAAATATATGTCTCAGGAGGCAGGCTCAGACGGTGTTAGGCCCAGTATGGATTGCACGTGATTG
This sequence comes from Dendrobates tinctorius, assembly GCF_039654945.1. Classification (NCBI taxonomy): domain Eukaryota; kingdom Metazoa; phylum Chordata; class Amphibia; order Anura; family Dendrobatidae; genus Dendrobates; species Dendrobates tinctorius. The sequence continues at coordinate 8,091,448 of NW_027361739.1, read as the reverse complement.
CACAAAGGTTAGAAAGGGTACCGTATCCCCGGATAACATGTATGGATAGCGTACACATTCAAAATATATGTCTATACAGCATGAGGCAGGCTCAGACGGTGTTAGGCCCAGTATGGATTGCACGTGATTGCACAAAGGTTAGAAAGGGTACCGTATCCCTGGATAACATGTATGGATAGCGTACACATTCAAAATATATGTCTATACAGCATGAGGCAGGCTCAGACGGTGTTAGGCCCAGTATGGATTGCACGTGATTGCACAAAGGTTAGAAAGGGTACCGTATCCCTGGATAACATGTATGGATAGCATACACATTCAAAATATATGTCTCAGGAGGCAGGCTCAGACGGTGTTAGGCCCAGTATGGATTGCACGTGATTGCACAAAGGTTAGAAAGGGTACCGTATCCCTGGATAACATGTATGGATAGCGTACACATTCAAAATATATGTCTCAGGAGGCAGGCTCAGACGGTGTCAGGCACAGAATGGATTTGACGGCCCAGATTACACAGCGGAGGAGCAGGGAGAGGTAAAGATTGCAAATGCTGGGGCCCTGCCCAAGCAAGGGGGGCCCACTCATGGGCGTCGGTACTGGCACTGGGCCCCTCATAGTACAGCGGTGTGTCTGACGGCGGGTGTGCACCACCACCGTCAGAGACACTTGATTGCACTATGAGGGACCCTGTGCCAGTGCCAGCTCCCAAGAGTCGGCCTACCCACCTGTCCAGGGCAACGGCACTCGCACGGTGTCATGCGGTAGGTGGTGACCCCGGCCATGGGGGGGAGGCAGCACAGTTAGGGAGTTTTAGAAAGTGGCATATGTTGATGTTGGACATTCAGCTGATGCAAAAGGCGAAATAGGTGAAGTACCAGGAAGAGTTGGACCAAAGCAAGCCATTTTTCTGTCACCCTATGTGTCATCAGGGGAAGGTGGGACAAAATCCTTGGAAACCCATGCGTGGTTCATTTTAATGAAGGTTAGATCATCCACATTTTGGGTTGACAGACGGGTCCTTTTTTCTGTCAGGATTGATCCAGCTGCACTGAAGACTCTTTCCGATAGCACACTTGCAGCTGGGCAAGCGAGCTCCTGTAAGGCATATTGGGCCAATTCAGGCCAGGTGTCCAGTTTAGCGGCCCAATAGTCAAAGGGGAATGACCTGTGTGGGAGAACATCGATATGGGAGGAAAAGTAGTTTGTTACCATAGTTGACAACTGCTGTCTCCTGTCACTTTCCATCGATGCAGTATTACCAGTTGTGTGAGCGGTATTTGAAAAATCAGTCCACAACATTGTCATGAAACCCCTGTCTCCAACGCCACTTATGCTGTGTGCACCACGAACACCTCTGCCAAGCTGCCCCCGGCCCGTACGGCTCGTGTGAGAACCATCACCGCTGCTGTGTGCTGGGAATGCCTCAAGCAACCGATTTACCAGAGTTGCTTGTTTATTAGCCAATATTAGGTCAAGGTTCTCCTGTGGCATGATGTTTTGTAATTTGCCTTTATAGCGTGGATCCAGGATGCTGGCCAACCAGTAGTCGTCATCGTTCATCATTTTGGCAATGCGGGGGTCCCTTTTTAGGATCCGCAAGGCATAATCTGACATGTGGGCCAATGTTCCCGGTGTCAATGATGCACTGCGAGTGCTGGGTGGAGGAGCACTGTCTGGCAAATCCACATCCCTCCAGTCACGCACAAACCCTGTACCAGACCTTGCCACGCCAACATTTTCACTTGCCCCACGAGATGCATCCTCCTCCCCTAAGTAATCATCCCCATCATCCTCCTCCTCCTCCTCTTCTTCCTCCACCTCGTCCAGGAGAGGTCCCTGAGCAGACAATGGCTGAATGTCATCAAGGATTCCCTCCTCCTCTTCCTCCTCATCAACATTGGCTGCAGACGCCTGCTCCTTAAGGTGCGTCAAAGTTTGCATGAGCAGACGCATAAGTGGGATGCTCATGCTTAGGATGGTGTCGTCTGCGCTTACCAGCCGTGTGCATTCCTCAAAACACTGAAGGACTTTACAAAGGTCTTTCAGCTTCGACCACTGCACACCTGTCAACTCCATGTCTGCTCTCAAAGTGCCTGGCCGTGTATCCTCCCACAAATGCATTATGGCCTGCCTCTGCTCGCACAGCCACTCCACCATGTGCAGGGTGGAGTTCCACCTTGTTGCAATGTCGATAATGAGGCGGTGGTTGGGAAGGTGGAGCAATCGCTGCAGCTTCTGCATACGAACGGAGTGTACAGGCGACCGGCGGATGTGCGCGCACAGTCTTCGCACCTTCTGGAGCAGGGCTGTTAACTCCGGATAATTTTTGAGGAAGCACTGCACCACCAGGTTTAAGGTGTGAGCCAAGCAAGGTATGTGGCTGAGTTTTGAAAGGGCTATGGCTGCCACAAAATTACGGCCGTTATCACTAACTACCTTGCCTGCCTCAAGATGTACACTGCCCAGCCATGACTCAGTTTGTCGCTTCAAGTACTCGGCCAGCACCTCGGCGGTGTGTCTGTCGCCCAAACACATCATCTGCAACACAGCCTGCTGACGCTTTCCACTAGCTGCTCGATAGGGGGACACATCGTGTGCAACAGTGGCAGCTGCAGATGGAGTGCTCGTACGACTGCGCTCTGTGGACGAGCTTTCACTTCTGGAGGAGGTGGAGGAGGAGCAGGGTCAAACGCCTACAGCCAACTGTTTCCTATACCGTGGGCTAGGCAGCACTGTCCCATCACCGCTGTCCCCTGTGGACCCTGCATCCACCACATTAACCCAGTGCGCAGTGATGGACACGTAACGGCTCTGGCCATGCCGACTGGACCATGCATCAGTTGTGAGGTGCACCTTTCCGCTCACTGACTGCTTGAGTGCATGGACAATGCGGTCTTTCACATGATGGTGGAGGGCTGGGATGGCTTTGCGAGAGAAGAAGTGTCGACTGGGTAGGTCATAGCGTGGTACTGCATAGGCCATGAGTTCGCGGAAAGCTGTGCTTTCCACCAACCGAAAGGGCATCATCTCAAACGAGATTAGTTTGGCAATGTGGGCGTTCAAACCCAGTGTACGCGGATGAGAGACTGAGTACTTTCTTGACCTACTCATATTGTCTGGGAGTGTGAGCTAGACTTGAGAGCTGCATATGGTGGAAGTAGCGGTGGACAGGGCGGACTGAGAGAGGGTTGATGATGGTGATGGAGTTGGTGTTCTTTCTGATGGCCTAGAATCAGTATTTCGTTGATATAACAGTGGGATTCCCTGACTGCTGTGGTCTTGCAACGACACCTCAACATTTGCTGCTGTACTAACCGGTGGGCTTACAGTGGGGGAAACAATGTAGCGTTGCTGACTACCTTCGTTGTGATCAGTTGCACATGTGGCACTTGAGGTTTGGTGTTGTGTCCACGCTTGCAAGTGCATGCTGGTTAAATGTCTAAGCATGCAACTGGTATTCAAATTTTTCAGATTTTTCCCTCGGCTAAAGGTCTTTGCGCACTTCTTACAGATAACCTTGGCCTGATCATGAGGATTTTGTTCAAAAAAGTGCCACACTGCACTCTTCCTACTTTGGCAGACATTTTGCGGCCTAGCACGCTGTGATCTTTTGACCCTCTGGACAAGCTGTCCAGCAACTCTTTTGATGTTTGGAACCTGTCTTTGGAGTGCTCCGGGCCTGCCAGATAACAGCTGTTGCGATGTCGATGTCTGCTGTGGATGCTCCTCATCTGAGCTATTGGAAGCAGCACCCTCTTCCCCCAATGGATGCCAATCTGGGTCAACAACTGGGTCATCCATCACCTCCTCTTCTATGTCATGTGCACCTTCCTCTGTGTCACCGTGTATGGTGGTATAGTGTGCGGGAAGGGGCACCTGAGTCTCATCAGGGTCAAAATCTGGCTCTGTACACTGCGAGGACAATGTAGTGCTCTGAGTGAATGTACCAGCAGAATCATCCATCAGCGGCTGTGCATCAGTGCACTCCATGTCAGATTCATCTTGGCCTGGGTAATTCACCATTTGACTTGATAATCCAGGCATGGTATGTGAAAACAGCTCCATGGAGTAATCAGTAGTATGGCCTGCGTCATCCTTCAATCTTGGTTGGGGTGAAGGACACAAGGAAAGGTATGGTTCATGAACCTGAGCCTCCAATGACGACTCAGTGCTTTTACTTTTTACAACTGAAGAAGAGGAGGCCATAGAGCTGGAGGCTGAGTCAGCAATGTAAGACAAAACTTTTTCCTGATGCTCTGGCTTTAAAAGCGGTTTGCCAACTCCTAGAAAACTAAGCGTTCGAGGCCTTATGTAGCCAGACGATGACGCAGGGTCAGCACCTCCTGCATTCGGTCCTATTTTGCTCTTGCCACTACCATCAGATCCACCACCAACACCATCATTACCAGCTGCCAACCCCCGCCCAATTCCACGGCCTCTTCCACCAGCCTTCCTCATTTTTGGTAGAAATGTAGACAAAATCCAACAAACTATATAGTAATGTAAAACAAGGTACAAGGTGTCTATAGGGCAGGGGAGATTTTGAATTTCTGCACACACTTGTGGACAGTGGACACTTTTGGATTGTGTGAGGCCCACTGATATCTGAGCGCTATGTGACAGGCTCGATGGCACTGCTGTGACAAAAGTGACTAGAGGATAAGGGAGATTTTGAATATCTGCACACACTTTTGGACACTGGACACTTTTGGATTGTGTGAGGCCCACTGATATCTGAGCGCTATGTGACAGGCTCGATGGCACAGCTGTGACAAAAGTGACTAGAGGATAAGGGAGATTTTGAATTTCTGCACACACTTGTGGACAGTGGACACTTTTGGATTGTGTGAGGCCCACTGATATCTGAGCGCTATGTGACAGGCTCGATGGCACTGCTGTGACAAAAGTGACTAGAGGATAAGGGAGATTTTGAATATCTGCACACACTTTTGGACACTGGACACTTTTGGATTGTGTGAGGCCCACTGATATCTGAGCGCTATGTGACAGGCTCGATGGCACTGCTGTGACAAAAGTGACTAGAGGATAAGGGAGATTTTGAATATCTGCACACACTTTTGGACACTGGATCACTTTTGGATTTATAAACTTTTAAAGATTAGGCAAACTGTTTAATTATACTCCAAACATTGCATTTGGGTGGCACGGTGGCTCAGTGGATAGCATTGCAGTGCTGGGGTCCTGGGTTCAAATACCACCAAGGACAACATCTGCAAGGAGTTTGTTTGTTCTCCACAGGTTTGCGTGGGTTTCCTCCGGGTCCTCCGGTTTCCTCCCACACTCCAAAAACATACTGATAGGGAATCTAGATTGTGAGCCTCACCGGGGACTGCGATGATAATGTGTGCAAACTGTAAAGCTCTGCAGAATATGTTAGCGCTATATAAAAATAAATATTATTTTTAAATATATTAGTTTTTTGTAACATACATCATTACTTTATTATGCTTCTTTCTCTCCCAAACACAATGCCTCAAGGCTGTTTCACTGTCCAGTTTTTGGTCCTTTAGAGATTTCTTTCAACTGCTGCTCAGCAACCATATTTTCATATATTTTCATATATTGAACCAGCCTGTACTCCAGACTTTCCCTGTCAGAGCCTCATTTCTGACTGCCTACATACTCAGTAAGGGGAATTCCTGTAAAATGCTTTACTATAGTATACAGATCTTTGCTGAGCAGCAGTTGAAAGGAGCTTTAAAAGGAATATGTACTGAGCATTTAAACAGCACTTTATCAAACTGGGAGAGAAATAAGTATAAAAAGGTAATGATGAATAGTATGTTACAAAATTTAATACATTTGCAATGCCGCGAGGATAAATAAATAAAAAAAAAGTTAAAATACTCTTTAGACATACCTTTCACACTACTGAGACTTGGATTAGTCCACTGGGCAACAGATGAATCCTCCGATGGACCCCTGTGCAAAAGTGGACCCTTCTATACTCTTACATTAGCTGTGTCCAACACTGCTCCTACTTTAAAAGGGATTACCTTTATAAAAGGTATGAAATATATGAATTGTATTAGTTTAACAAGTATTTGCACCAAAAAAGTTGCCATATGTCTGCTAATTACAAGATCCAAGCAGAAGATTGAGGAAAGATTACAGACCTGACCATAATGCCATTTCTTGAATGATGCCTATGTTTCTATACTATTAGTAAGTGGCTTAAAAGCAAATGTAAGTTTCACTCTTTTTCTTCCTCATAAATATAAATTCTGCACAGTCGGTGACTACAAAGTATTATCATAGTGCTCCGCAATCATACATTTCCCAGAGCAAAGGGAGTCCCCTTGCTTTCAGTCTCTGCAGTGGTTCTCACAGTGAACAGTTCATCAATAATTGTGTGTTGGCAGACTGCAAACTCCAGGGAATCTGCATAGTGCATACAGGCACATTGTGAGGATAGGCAATAATCTAAGTGATGTTGTGTTACTGCGAGGGTGTGTATCGGAAAGAAGTACCAGCAGATGGAACTCATCTTTGTCAACGGCTAATTATCCCAAGTAATTAAACCCTTTCAGAGCCTGGATTAGTCAGAGGTTTCGAAGCATTGTTAAAAATCACAAGTTTCACACTTTTCAGGAGGCACCCATGTACTGCATGTAGAGATGCAGCATTGCGCACTGATGATATACACATTTTATTTCCATATATACAGTGGTTTGCAAAATCCCCCCCCCCCAGGGCATTTTTCATGTTTACCTACCTCACAAGCTGGAATGTCACTTTTTTTGGAGTCTTTGCATCAATTCATACAAAGAATGTGCCTAAAACTGTGAACATTTGGTTTTCTTTCTATTGTGAAGCAAACATTAAAGGACAAAATAACAGTAAACTTCAGTGTGCATAACTATTAACCCCTAAAGTCAGTACTTTGTAGAACCTCCTTTTGCAGCAATTACAGCTGCAAGTTGCTTTAAGTCTGTATGAGCTTTCTACGTTTTGCCACTGGGATTTTTGCCCATTCCTCAAGGCAAAACTGCTCCAGCTCCTTCAAGTTAGATGGTTTCCTCTGGTGAACAGCAAACTTCAAGTCTGACCACAGATTCTCAATTGGATTAAGGTTTAAACTGTGACTAGGCCACGCCAAAATATTTACACGTTTCAACTTAAACCATTCGAGTGTTGCTTTAGCAGTATGTTTTGGGTCATTGTCTTGTTGAAAGGTGAACCTCCATCCCAGTCTCAAATCACTGACAGATTGAAACAGGTTTTGCTCAAGAATACCCTGTATTTCGCACCATCCACCTTCCCCTCGACTATCAGCATTTTCCCTGTCCCTTCTGCTGGAAAACATCCCCACAGCATGATGCTGCCACCACGATGTTTCACTATGGGCATGGTGTTCTTGCGGTGATGTGCTGTTTTGGTTTGATGCCAGACGTAGTATTTACCTTGGAGGCCAAAAAGTAAATTTTTGGTCTCATCTGACCACAGGACCTTCCTCCATATATTTGAGGAGTCTCCCACATGTCTTATGGCAAACTCAAAATTACCCTTCCAATTTTTGTAAGTAAAAACTTTTTTCTGCCCACTCTTCCATAAAGGCCACCTCTATGGAGTGTATGGCTTATTATGCTCTTATGAACTTAATACTCCAGTCTTGGGAACTCTGCAGCTGCTTTAGGATCACCTTTGGTCTCTGTGCTGCCTCCCTGACTAATGTGCGCCATGCCCTGGCTGAGAGTTTTGGTGGGCGGCCCTCTCTTGGCAGATTTGTTGTGGTGCCATGTTCTTTCCATTTGATGATGATGGATTTGAAGGTGCTCCGATGATCATCAGAGATTGGGATTTATTTTTATAACCCAAACCTGACTTGTGTTTCTTAACATCTTTGTCCCTGACATGTTGGAGATCTCCTTGGTCTTCTTTGTGTTGTTTGGTTAGTGGTGCCTCTTGCTTAATGGTGTTGTAGCCTCTGTGGCCTTTCAGAAATTGTGTACAATATATACTGACAGGCCATATGACACTTAAATTGCACACAGGTAAGCTTTTTGTGAAGCATGGGACTTATGAAGGTAATTGCTTGCAACATAAATTTTTAGGGACTTCATCGCAAAAGGGGTGAATACATATGTATATGGCAATTTTTAGGTATTTGATCCCATAAATTTAATTTATGCCTATATTTTTCTCAATTCACCAAATTAGAATATTTAGTGCTGATATATCACACACAAATCGGATTACAAAGATATTACAAGTTAGTTTACACAAATCGGATTACGAAATAGGTAAAAAGCTAAGGCGATGAATACTTTTGCAAGCCACTGTATTAATGTGTAACAGGGGTGGTAGTCCTGACCGAGTTCACCCACAAAGCACATTCCACAATCACCCCGGCCCCTTGTATACAAATCACTGGACGGACACAGCTTCCCTCACGGATTACCGTTTCTTTCCCCAGGTAAATAAAGTCCAGGATCATAGCTACAGTCCAACAGGGAATGAACTTTAATAAAACAGTGATGAGGAAAAAGGGGTACAACACTGGCTTCCTGCTCTCTCTTTGACAATGTCCACGGCCGTACCCACCACAGCCATGGTAGCCGAAATCAAGCCGTATTCCACTCGCTGGGATCTGGTTGCTTTTAGTCCCTTCAGAAGTCCTGGGGCCCTGTTGTGGTCCTTAAGTCCTTAGTCCGGGGCAACAGATTATGCTCCCTCCTGGGATCTGGCAATGCCCCGGCTGTTGATAGACATCTACCGAGGGCAAACGTGCCTGGTCTACAGTCTGGGAGCATCAGCCTCCTGCTCTCTAGAAGCTGCTGGCTCAGCCCAATAAATTAACCAGTTTCTTTTACTAAGCTAACATACATTTAGCAAACATGGTGAAACATTATCAGACGTTACAAACACAGCACATACATTACTTTACTGACACACACATTGCACAGTACAGAAACTACAAGACATTAATAAACAGACACATAATACAGTGAAATGCACTAAAGAGAGAGGGATAGGCAGACGAGAGCTCCTGTCACCTCCTTACATCTGTCTTACCGTTTTTTTTTGCTTCACAATAACTACAGCAAACTTTGTAATTTGTAATTTCTCCATTAAGCTCAAAGGACAGTCCACGAGTGAATTGATCAATTTTAATATAATGTTCAGTGTAGAAAGTTAGAACCTGTCACTAAGACAAAAGTGGCCAGAGTTAGCTCTTATTTTATTCCCACTGCTCCCCTACTTTACTTAGTGGAGCCCAAAGTCACACCCCCACAAAATCCTTTGAGCAACCCCTCTTAGTATAAGCTAGAGATGAGCGAATATATTTGAGTGTATTTTAATTCTACCCAAATGTTACAAAAATCCATATTCACTAAAATACGGACTTTTTGTAATATGCTTCTGCGCGGATTCACCTTCATTTTTCAGGACCATAAAGAACCATCAAAACATTCAGGAAAAAAAAATTATACTCAACTTGCTGCTCACCTACCCAGTCCTTATGCTCTTCACAGTCACCCTTCTGGTCCTCAGCGCATCTACTGAACAACGCTAGCCTGTGAGCCCTGAAATCCAAGGGCCTCTTCACGTTAGGCTGGGACTTCCAAATCTGACGATGTATGGAATGTTTTTGCTCATGTGCACATTGTGACAACATGATGTCGCAAACTTCCGTGTGCTTGTGAAGAGCTGTTCTGCACCTCTTTAGAGTCAGAAGTGCCGCTCTAGCTTTAAAGGGAATCTGTCACTCTTTTCTCGACAAAGAGCTCCCGGCACCGCCATCAGGGGCTTATCTACAGCATTCTGTAATGCTGTAGATAAGCCTCCGATGTAACCAGAAAGATAAGAAAAAAGAATTAGATTATACTTACCCGTGGGTCTGGTCCAGTCCAATGGGTGCAGCCGTCCGGTCCGGCACCTCCCATCTTCTAACGGTGATGTCCTCTTTGTCACAGTCAAGCGTGGCTGGACACAGCGCCTCCAGCAGGGTGGAGTTAGATGACACGCGTGACCCTGGATACACCGCCTCCAGTAGGGCGAATTTAAATAATAAAACGTGCAGCTGGATACGCCGTCTCCAACAGGCGAATTTAGGTAATGCACGTAACAAGTAAACCTGGAAACCCCGCCTACAGTAAGGTGAATTTAAACAATAAGGGAAACCCTGGGTAACAATAACAATGGTGGCCCTGCGATAGGGAACGGAGGATGTGGAGACCTCCTGCACTCCCCTGAGTCAGTGTCTCTACACTCCTAACGTTCCCTAGGCTGGTTCCGCACCAGGCGCTACTCAGGATACCTTTAAACCCTAGCTCGCCCTGCACCTAAACCCTCACTAGGGAAATGGTTGGTGTGGAAACTAATCCCACCACTGCACTAAACACACATAAGGAAAAGTGACAAAACAGGGGAAACACCACTTAGCTTTGCTCTGTTGCTTACACTCCTAGCAGCAGAGCCCACCACCTGCGTGCATCTTTTCCTCCGACCGGATCCAACACCATACTGCAGCCTTGGAGCAACCAGAGTCCACCACCTGCATGCAGCTGTCCAGTAAATGAGTCCAGCTTTCCAGCAACCAAGTCCAGCATCATGAGTGCAGCTCTACTCCATAGCTGCCACACCACCAAGCAATGCAAGAACTCCTTGTTGACACCATAGCTGCAACTCCACCAAGCCATGCCAGCCCTCCTTGCAGACACCATAGCTGACATTCCAGGACTCTCACTGAGCTGCCCGTGACTCTCCTTCAGCTCCATTCTTCACCCAGGCTTGCTTGCAAATCAGGAACTATCACCAACCGTGATTACACACCTGTGACTCTTTTATAGCAGAGCCAGCAATCACACCTGTTTTAATTACGTGCACAAAACTAAAGAAACAGAGTGCAAAGACGCTCACCACCACCGGGGGGCAAATTTAGAACAAAAACACCACAGTGCAATAATCCTAATGGCCACCGGGGGCAAAAACCAAACTTTGGCAGAGAGCCAAAGGAAAAAAAAAGGTTACTTGTGCACTTTCTCTGTCATATCCAACCTGGATCATGACACTCTTCTTTGCTGCCTATCTTTGTTCCGGCGCAGGAGTGCTGGTCTGCCCTATTGAGGGCAGAGCAGAGTCCTGCAGTGTGCAGGAGCCAGGAGAGGTCAGGCACCTGCGCACTGCAGTATTCTGCTCTGCTCTCAACAGGGCAGAGCAGTACGCCTGCGCCGGAGCCACGACAGGCAGCAAAGAAGAGGACGTCGCTGTTAGAAGATGGGAGACGCCGGACCGCAACACCCATCGGGCCAAGACCGGACCGCCCCCCGGTGAGTATAATATGACTCCTTTTTCTTATCTTTCAGTTACATCGGGGGCTTATCTACAGCATTACAGAATGCTGCAGATAAGCTCCTGATGTCAGTGCCGGCAGCTCATAGTCGAAAAAAGGGGTGACAGATTCCCTTTAAGAGACCCTTGGTGTTCAGCGCTCATAGCATTGATCAGAAGATGCAACAAGGACCCTATGGATGACAATGAGGAGCCTGAAAAGTGAGCAGTGAGGTGAGTATAAGCACTTCTTTCCTTTTTTAAATCTCGCATTTATTATGGTCTAAAGTCTGAAAAGTCCCAAAAGCATAACAAGGAACATTAATTTCATGGAGAATAACCTCTCTGTGAATCACATTTCCTGGGAATATCCATTTGTCAGGTGAATCACAATTTTACATGATCCACTCATCTCTAGTAATGACTAGGGAAGAGCGAGTAGTGAAATACTCAGACTCGCTGTACTCGTTACGAGTAGTTCCTAATACTTGGGTATTCGTAACGAGTAGCGAGTCCAATGGAAGTCTATGGGAAATGCAAGCAATGGGCTGTGTGTGTGCGCGCGGGGCTGTGCGGGCCTGTGCCGGGCTCTGCGGGCCTGTGCCGGGCTGTGCGGGGCTGTACTGGGACTGTGTCGGGCTGTGCTGGGCTGTGCAGGGACTATGTGGGGCCTGTGCTGGGCTGTGCGGGGACTGTGCCGGGCTGTGCGGGACTGTGCTGGGCCTGTGCGGGCTGTGCCGAATATTGCAAGGCGAGTAGTGAAATTTACGCGCTAGGATTTGAGTACCGCTTTACTCGCCGAGTACCGAATAAAAACGAGTATACTCGCTCATCCCTAGTAATGACTATAAAAGTTAGCACTAAACAAAAATGCTCATATCATTGACATCATATGGCATATTTAAAAAAAACAAACAAAAACAAAACACGTATTAGGGGAGCAGAGGTGAAAAATATAAGAGCAAAAATTTGCCAATTTCGCCTTGGTGACAGGACCTCTTTAAGGTGCCCATTAGGTGGTCAGATAGCTACCTCTTCCTTCTCCACAAGTGGGAAGAAAGGAGAGGGATGTTTTTAGACTTTTCTGGGGGGCAGCTTATCTCAAATGGAAAAAAAAGTATCAGGTAATTGAATTCAAATTGCCCTATCCATCTCCCTTTCATTTGTTGGGAGAGTGTTGGGGGCTCTCCATAAAAATTAAAAAGTCAGCTGATCCTGCTTTGTCAGGTTCAGCCAACTTGAAATAAGTAAGTATGAGGGTTTCACTTGCGATATTTGCCCTCAAACCCCAAACTACCTCCAAATTAACTTATGGACTGTTGATCTTGTTTCCGTAGGTCAATTAAAAAATATGAAATATAAGATATTTGGTAACATATCTTATCAGAGACATATTCTTCTTTCTCTACTTTGGAGACACTTCTTCCCCTTCCCATCTCCTGAACTCATCATTTATTTAGACTGCTAGTTCTTTAAATGATCAGATTACGACTGCCTTTTGAAGTCTGTGGTGAGCGGATGATGCAGGAGAAGTGTTAGAGAGAAAAGCAGATCAATGAGACTACAGCTTTCTAGTAAGTTTTTTTAATTTCACCTCAGTTTTGGATTCACAGCTACTCTCCTCGATACTACTGTATGATGTCTTGCTGCTTCTGAGGGTATGCTACATAGACAGGAGATCGGGAATCTCTCATGTCTGTGTGTATCTACTGTGTACGGGAGATAATAACAGCTAGTCTCCACCCACTAGCTCAGCCACAATTGAAAATTGGAGACAGGGCCTACATAGCAGAAAACTTATGAATAATGCAACACAAGAGCCATATAGTGGCCAGAAAAAAGTGTTATTCCTCATATACACACACAATAGTTTATTCTGAAATGTCACCTGAAATGGTAAGTACATGTTGATACAGCCAACATAAACTTAACTACATAACATTTGCAGCAAAAAGATTTTTCATTTTTCATTTCATCAAACTAAAATTCTGTGCGACACTGCAGAATACTGTTGCGTGAGTGAATATAATATCATTAGTTTTATGTTGTATGGTGTTACTCTTATAAATATCCTTGAAAAAGATATTTGGAATCCATTATCATCTCTGCCAGGATTACACTTTACCTGCACTAAATGATTTGTTCATTAGACCTGATTATAAAATGCTTTATCCCCTTAGCCTGCAGATTGTATTATTTTTATGCACATGCTATATTTTTAAACACAATAAAAACATTAGGTGTAAGCACATTACAATGCATCCCAGGCGAATAGTAGAGAAAGTTCTATATGTACTGTCCAAGCACTTAAATATCACAGTACTTAAATTTGTCAGCAGGTTTTTGTTATGTAATCTGACAGCAGCATGGATGTAGGGACAGAGACCCTGATTCCAGTGATGTATCACTTAGTTTAGTCGGCGCAGCAGTTTTGTATAGTCACAGTTTTCTCTGCTGCAGATCTAGCAGAGCTCAGTTATTGAGATCCGTATAATTTGCCCATACCACCATTGATTAGCAGCTTTTTGTGTCCATTGTATAGTGAGAGAAAACTACAAATCAGTGCTGAGGGTGTGGTTGGACTAGGAGGCATGATGCAGCTTGTCCTATGGTAATAGTCTTCAGCTGATAAAACAATTATTGTACGGAAACAGCAAAACACAACCTAGTAAGTGATAAATCAATGAAATCAAGCTCTCATCCACTACATCATGGTGCTCTCAGATTACATAGCAAAAGCCTGCTGACTAGTGTTGAGCATTCCGATACCGCAAGTATCGGGTATCGGCCGATACTTGCTGTATCGGAATTCCGATACCGACTTCCGATATTTTTTCAATATCGGAAGTCGGCATCGGAATCGGAAGTTCAAAGTTGATTGACAGCCTGACGTCATCATGATGCGCGGTGTGTGCGCATCATGATGCGCCGTCATTTCGGGCCTTCCGGGGGTCTCTGCCGGCCTGCCGGGGGGCTGTGCCGGCCTGCCGGGGGGCTGTGTGGACTGCCCGGGGTCTGTACCGGCCTGCCGGGGGGCTGTGCCGGCCTGCCGGTGGTCTGTGCACCCTGTGGGGGTCTGTACCGGCCTGCCGGGGGGCTGTGCCGGCCTGCCGGTGGTCTGTGCACCCTGTGGGGGTCTGTACCGGCCTGCCGGGGGGCTGTGCCGGCCTGCCGGGGGGGCTGTGCTGATGTCCGGGGGTCTGTGCAAGCATCGTCCGATGGGACTACAAGTCCCATCTGGCGATGCCTGCTACCATGACAGTGATTGACACATTAGCCAATGATGGGACAGTAGTAGTCCCATCATCCGGCTAATGTGTTAAATGTTAAAAAAAAAAAAAAAAAAAAATACTACATACATACTACATGCATGCTACATACATACTACATGCTACATACATACTACATACATACTACATACATACCACATATATACTACATACATACTACATACATAACACATATATACTACATACATACTACATACATACTGCATACATACTACATATATACTACATGCATACTACATACATACTACATGCTACATACATACTACATATATACTACATGCATGCTACATACATACTACATGCTACATACATACTACATATATACTACATACATACTACATACATACTACATGCATGCTACATACATACTACATGCTACATACATACTACATATATACTACATGCAGGCTACATACACACTACATGCTACATACATACTACATATATACTACATACATACTACATACATACTACATGCTACATACATACCACATATATACTACATGCATGCTACATACATACTGCATGCTACATGCATGCTACATACATACTACATACATACTACATGCTACATACATACCACATATATACTACATACATACTACATACAATACATTCATACAATACATACATAGACATACAGTACATATAACATAGAGTAACATACTTACCAATACTTGTCACATTGTTCCCCGAAGCCATTGTCTTTTACGGAATAAATATTAACATAACAGACCACAAAAATACTCACCCACGATCCGAAGCAGTCCACGAGTGTGTCCCACGACGATCTTGGGTAGAGAACTGCAGCATCAGCTGTTGCTGCCGTTCTCTACGGGCTGCAGGAATCCAATGACGGAAGGTAGCCGCAATGGCATAAAGTGAGACTAGGGACTTTTTTTTTTTTTAAGTGGCGGAGGAATACAGTGCGGAAGGATACCTACCTTCCGTCATTGGATTCCTGCAGCCCGTAGAGAACGGCAGCAACAGCTGATGCTGCAGTTCTCTACCCAAGATCGTCGTGGGACACACTCGTGGACTGCTTCGGATCGTGGGTGAGTATTTTTGTGGTTTGTTATGTTAATATTTATTCCGTAAAAGACAATGGCTTCGGGGAACAATGTGACAAGTATTGGTAAGTATGTTACTCTATGTTATATGTACTGTATGTCTATGTATGTATTGTATGAATGTATTGTATGTAGTATGTATGTAGTATATATGTGGTATGTATGTAGCATGTAGTATGTATGTAGTATGTATGTAGCATGCATGTAGCATGCAGTATGTAGCATGCATGTAGTATATATGTAGTATGTATGTAGCATGTAGTATGTATGTAGCATGCATGTAGTATATATGTAGTATGTATGTAGCATGTAGTATGTATGTAGCATGTAGTATGTATGTAGCATGCATGTAGTATGTATGTAGCATGCATGTAGTATATATGTAGTATGTATGTAGCATGCATGTAGTATGTATGTAGTATGTATGTAGTATGTATGTAGCATGTAGTATGTATGTAGCATGCATGTAGTATGTATGTAGCATGTAGTATGTATGTAGCATGCATGTAGTATGTATGTAGTATGTATGTAGTATATATGTAGTATGTATGTAGCATGTAGTATGTATGTAGCATGCATGTAGTATATATGTAGTATGTATGTAGCATGTAGTATGTATGTAGCATGCATGTAGTATGTATGTAGTATGTATGTAGCATGTAGTATGTATGTAGCATGCATGTAGTATATATGTAGTATGTATGTAGCATGTAGTATGTATGTAGTATGTATGTAGTATGTATGTAGTATGTATGTAGCATGCATGTAGTATGTATGTAGTATGTATGTAGCATATATGTAGTATGTATGTAGTATGTATGTAGCATGCACGTAGTATATATGTAGTATGTATGTAGCATATATGTAGTATGTATGTAGCATGTAGTATATATGTAGTATGCATGTTGCATGCATGTAGTATATATGTAGTATGTGTGTTGCATGTAGTATGTATGTAGTATGTATGTTGCATGTAGTATATATGTAGTATGAATGTAGCATGTATGTAGTATGCATGTTGTATGTATGTAGCATGTAATTTTTTTTTTTTTTTTTTTTTTACATTCAACACATTAGCCGGATGATGGGACTACTACTGTCCCATCATTGGCTAATGTGTCAATCACTGTCATGGTAGCAGGCATCGCCCGATGGGACTTGTAGTCCCATCGGACGATGCCTGCACAGACCCCCGAAGCCTGCACAGCCCCCCGGCAGGCCGGCACAGCCCCCCGGAGCCTGCACAGCCCCCCGGCAGGCCGGCACAGCCCACCGGAGCCTGCACAGCCCCCCTGGCAGGCCGGCACAGCCCCCCGGCAGGCCGGCACAGACCACCGGAGCCTGCACAGCCCCCCGGCAGGCCGGCACAGACCACCGGAGCCTGCACAGACCCCCTGGCAGGCCGGCACAGCCCCCCGAAAGGCCCGTACAGACCCCAGAGAGGCTGTACAAGGGAAAAACAGGATTTTTCTTATTCCGATACCGGAAGTCCCATAGACTTGAATGGGACTTCCGGTATCGGAATCGGCGATACCGATACTTTTTTTTAAGATCGGCCGATCCATTCCGACCCGATACTTTGAAGTATCGGACGGTATCGCTCAACTCTACTGCTGACTTATTCCCTTTAAAGTACGTGGAGTCACCTCTTCCTCATGTCAATGGCCTGACACAACAGGGCAATTTTTAGTACAACCTCACCAGCTATGACCTGTTTGTAAGAATAAAATGTACCCAAATGTGTGCGGTTTTTGTATTTCAGCTTTTAAACTCCACCAAAACTTTTTACTACTTTAACACAAAACGTACTAATATACAATTTATAGCCATATATTCACACTTTATTAAAACTCAGAGGGTTGGTCATTATACGCTTTATGGGATATTCCCAGCTATTACATAACATCTATAAATGACACTTAGTACCTGCATCTATCTTAAAAAGTGTCCCCTTCAAGGACTTCTGTCAGATGAGAGGTGGACCTCTGTCAGAGGAGAGGAGGCCCTCTGTCAAATGAGAGGTGGACCTCTGTCAAAGGAGAAGTGGCCGCTGCACATACACGACTATCTCCATTAGTTTCTATGAAATGTTCTAAATTTGCTCTCAATTTTCAGAGCTCCCACAGAAATAATTGGAGAAAAGTGCTATGTGCCACCTCTCCATCTCTGACAGTGTAGAAATCGCAGGAACGCTGGATGCAGTGACGGGCAGGAGGCAGATCAAGGGTTAACAGATTTATACTCCTCGCAGGGAGAAAGTGATTATGGGGGTATGGTATGGAGTAATATTGTAACAGAAGTGAAGGAAGGGGTAAAACAAGGGCAAACGAATGTTCAAGAGAAAATAAACTTATCAGTCTGTTGGCTTCTTGCTTGCAGCTCCTCGGTCTCAAATGGTGGCACTGACAACAGCGGCACGTGTAGTCTTGGAGTCGTCCGGTGTAGACGAAGTTACGGTATCCTATGTGGGCGAGGGGTCTTTGCTGGGTCAGCTGGGTTTCTGTTCCCATAGCTTCTACGTAGTGTGCTCAGTTCATTATGAGATACCGCCAGAGCGTAGCTCTGCTCCGCGGTGAATGCGGGTGAGGTGGGTTACAAACGTCTATACAGTCCTAAGTTCTCTCCTTGTGGCATGTGCACTGTATTCACGGTCACAAAGCTCATGGCACCTTGATCTCTGCCAGCTACTGGGCACGCCGCACTTTCCTCTCTTTGCTGTGCGCTACCTGTTCCTGCCAAGACTCAAGTGCTGACAACCACTGGCGCACTGCTTCTCTCTGGTAGTCACCGGCACACTGCATGAGCCTCTCCCTCTCTGGTCCTCGCTGCTGGTGATGGGCAATGGCGGACGCTGGCTTGCACAATGCTGGCACTCCCCGGACTAAGCACTCTTCTCCCTGACTGCTGCTACTGCTGGACCCACAGCTCTCCTCAGCACAGCAGTCCCTGTCTTTGTGGTCTGCTGAAGCCCGACTCTGCTCTATGTGCATGGCTCTGCTCTGCTCTAAGGCGATCTCTCTGCGGGCGACGGAGGCCCTCTCTATGTGGCCCGTCGCAGCGCTGTTACTCTCTGGTGAGTGACGGGGATCCAGGGCGCGCCACTAACCGCTCCTTGCGCTGCACTTCGTTGGTGCCAAACTGTTGTACAGTATGCGCTTTCTGCTCTTCTTCCCCTGCTACGTGCGCTTTTCTCCTCTCTTTCTCCGCCCCCTTCTCACAGCAGGAAGCTCCATCTCGCTAGGACTTCCCCCAGGCAGCATGGGAAGATCCGCTTCACACAAGCTTCCCCATAGGAACAGAGGATGCAGCCTCTCTAGTTCCGAACCCGGCACGCAGATACCCACTGTCTCGTCGGCCCCCTTACAACAGCACACTATGGTGCACCGTTCTCAACATAACTCCAGGTCCCAATTGTTGGGACAAGAACATAGTGGTCTTTTCAACCTTTTCAAGACCCCACACCGCACGTCAAAGAGACAAATTGTGTGTGAATGAGGTGTTATGTTTTCCTTTAGACATGGCCTGTGGTGGCTTGGCAGGACTTTTTGGATTTGGCATGAAAAAAGTTACTGGAGGAAATCCTTAACATTTAGACCTTACAGATACTTCAGTGAGTTCCTGTGCTCTTTCACGTGCAATAAACTAATTCTTGTGGTAATAACAGTAATGTCAGACCGCCTGGCTGACTGGGATGGTGAAGGTCTCGGAGCAGTAGTTTTTATTCCTGCAGGTGTTCACTTGATCTTCTAGCCATTAATGAACTTTTCATTAACCTTTTCTTGAACTTATTCCATTATCCCATTTTAGTCCTTGTTTGTGGTTGCACATTATTACACATACATATAATTTGCCCGGGGCTAGTTCCATGATTAGCTGGAAGTCACACTCCGCCAGGCAGGTGTTCGGTCTGCAAAAAGTAATAACATAGCTTGCATCTTATTGCAGGCAGTGTCTAGTGTAAAGAAGATGCTAGTGCTGCTTTAGGAAAGGAGAATCATCTTAGATTGAATTGTCGCATAAAGTGGCCTAAATAATAATAACTATGGTTCCATTCTAACATTTTACATATGAAATCTGATATAACAAATTGCATTACTAATATTAAAGTTATATTCCGTGTGATGAGCCGTAAATACATAAATTTTCATAATGTCCAAGCCTAGATATTTTTTCCCCTGAATAAATGAAAGGTATAAAAACTGTCAGTCTTTCACCATTTTGAGTGTGGAGTGTACGTTCTGCTGTTAAAACACAGACCATTAAAGTTTTGTGCAGACAGAGTTTTTTAAGGCATTGAATATGAGTATATGACACATTTTTCAAGCAGAAAACACTTCAGATAACGCTCCATTTTTTGGAAAATTTTTGGAGCAATTTTTCTTTTACAGAATCATTTCGTGAAGTGGTTTGGGGATAATTCTGGCACTGTCATTACTTTAGCTTTTTTATCCTATATTAAAATAGAAAAAATGTATATATTGATATGTGTGTTACCTGTTCTGGTTCTAGTGCCGATGACTGCATCACTTCAACCTTTCAAACCGGTCGAGTGACCTGTCTGCATATTGGGTTACTGTGACAATTTGGCATGCAACAATATTAAAATCCACCAAGGTTTTTTAAACCCAGCTTATGACTTCTACTTTGTATTCAGGTATTTGGCGTCCTGCCATTAATTAGCACTACTACAACTCTGCTTGATTACTCCATGGTACTGGTCTAGCTCTGCTAATTCAGCCATTGGTATTACAGCTCTATTACATCAACTTTCGTTATGCCAGCTCCACTGCATCAGCATGGTTTCCAACTTTGAAATGTAGAAAACAGGGGCATATACTGCAATTTCATAAGTATAATATCCCCCACACAGTATAATGAACCAACAGTTTCCACACAGTCTAGTGTCCCAACAGCCCCCACAATGTATAATGAAATGATCGAGGTCTGCATTGAAGTCTTTATTAGTGCAACCACTAGGGGTAGCCCAGGCAGATATCGTAGTCAGTGGATAGCCAGAGGTCGGTACACAGGAACAGTAGTATAGTATGGAGGATCAGTAGGTGAGAGTGTAGGGAGGTTGAACTCACGGACAGATCTGCCTGTAGTAAGAGGCAGAGGGGTGGCGCAGTGTCGGTACAAAAGCGCTGAGATAAAGAGAAAGGGTGCCGTGTAGTAGTTTGACCATTAGGGCAGTGGGGAGTGTAGGAGTGGGACTATTTAACTGCCATTGGTCAAAGAAACTGTCAGGTGATAGTGGGCGGAGCTACCAGGACTGGGAGCATAAGAGGTTGAGGGAAGGTTCTGGAAGGTCCAGTCAGCCAGGGGAGCTCACTAGTAAGGAGGTTCTGCTGTAGAAAGAGAGACGGTAGAAAGGCTCCAGAGAGGACTGACAGTTGAGGCGGTCATGGGGGGTGGCCAAGAGGACAGTAGCCACAGACGTAGATGGTCTGGGGGTACCAAGCGCACGGCGTACTTGGAATGGTGAAGCGCTGTGGTGGATGGGCCTAGGGCAGCCACGACGATAAAATTAAGAAGTGAAGGTACCCGGGTCTGTGAACAAAAGAAGTGTGAAAGTCCTGTGGTGAATTACAGTGGTTGTCATAGAAGCGGCAAATAAAAATGGACCTGTTGAATACAACCCCTGTCTCAGTCTTGTGTCTGTCTGCGGCAAGAAGCGGGTCACCCCCCATCCCTGTTGGTAAA
Organism: Dendrobates tinctorius; assembly: GCF_039654945.1. Taxonomy (NCBI): domain Eukaryota; kingdom Metazoa; phylum Chordata; class Amphibia; order Anura; family Dendrobatidae; genus Dendrobates; species Dendrobates tinctorius. The sequence continues at coordinate 8,070,090 of NW_027361739.1, read as the reverse complement.
CCTTTCCCCTTTCCTACATTTTGCATAGTCGGCAGGATTCTTGCCGCAAATACAACACCTTCAGCAGCAAGCCTGCCACAAAGTACCAAAGGACCCCAAGCTGTACGGGGTGAAGATATTATTTTCCCTGTGGATTGCAAATTGGGACTGTGCCAAGGAATTGATGGCTGTCATTAAGTGGATCCAGAGCAGAAAAGTGTTCTGTCAAAATGGCTGTGGCATTTCAGCGTCTGGAAGAGACACAGGAGTTTGCAGCCATAGTGGACAATCTAGGATTACGTCGCATCCGCCCCTGGGGGGAGTGGCCTACATCAGGAGACAGCCGCCCTCCCATGCCGGACATTGAAAGACGGGTGGAGAGGCCGACCAACGCCTCACCCACGAGTGGGAGTGGCCCGGGTGAAGAGACTGGGTGCAGCTGCTTGGCGCCATTGAGCTTCGGGAACTTGGGCGATATGCGACGCTGCAGCTGCCATGGCTTCGGACGCCTGGAGTGGAAATGGCATCAGGAGGTTTAATCTCGTCGGGAGACCTGCCCCTGGAAGCCATTCTCGGTACCCCATATCCTGTTGCAACAGCCGCTGGAAGAAGCTGCACAAGTACCTCCCGCGGAGTCATCGGGCCTGGAGGCCGGCCCTGCCGGACGGCAGGGTGAAGATCCATGGCTATTGGAGGAGCTGCGGGAAAGCCTGCTGGGAGCCGCAACGCCGGGGAAGATGAGCGTTCCCCCGGCCCAGCCGGTGGCATCGCAAGCAGATCCCGCCCCTATGCCCATGGCACAAAACAGGCCCCCCGGGCCCTGATGCCGGCCCTCGACCTCCCAGCCGACCTCCCGCTCTTCAGTGATTACGGCCCTGGATGACTTCACGGCTCTTGATAACCATCTTTATCTGCCCCGACCGGCGGCGCTGATGCGGAATCAACCTGCGGCTGCTCCTGCCGTGATCTGTCTTCCGGCCACGGCATATTCATCGGAGTCTGCTGCCATTTCGGGCCCACCGCTGGTCACCGCGGCCTACCTACCAGCACCCGCGGCCGCCACTGTCCCATCCCCGGCCTCGGCTGCGGCCTACTCACAGGAGCCCACGGCCACCTTGATCCCGACTGCGGCCGATTCCACAGCCTACCCGATGACATCTGTGGCCATGTCTGCCCCGTATGCTATGCCAGTTGCGGCCTACTTACCAAAGTCTGTGACCGCCTCTGCTCCACTCTCGGTTGCGGCCCGCCCACCGGACTCTGCGGCCTATACCGGACCCTCTGCTTGGGTTGCGGAGATCATTGAGAAGAAGAAGGCCAAGGAACGGGAGGTGTGGGTGTTGTTCCATGAGAAGGGGGATGCTGCCATGTCTACTCCTCGGTCATATGGGCGGCTGGTGTATATGGATACTGGCAAGGGCTACGATTTTATCCGAGAACTCACCACCAGCTATAAAATTCATCTAAACGTGGCCTCAATTAAGCATGGCTGGGTTCCATGGGAGGGAGACCTAGTCTCCTATTACAAAGAATATTGCCCCCGCGGCTACTATGCGGTTGCCGTCATCGCCTACCCTCAGGGGTACAAGCCCCCCATAAAGAGACGAGGACTCCTTGGTCTCGAGCATCAGGGACACTCGAGGCCCAAGGATACTACAAGCATCCCAGAGACCCCACAGCTGTGGAGTCTCCTGTTTGGTGAAACATCGGCCGCCAGGAGGTGGCCCGGAGCACCCATTACAATGGACTGCCGGGACTGCAGTGCACCATTGCACAATGAGGGGACTGTTCCGCCTCTCCATGGGGAAGAATGTCCTCCTCCTGGTGCAGCAGGGATGCCTAGAGGGAGTGTTTTTCTTAAAGGAAGGGGGAGCACCCCTGTCCTCATATGGTTAACATTTTTAAGAGTGTATTGTTTTTGTTAAAGAAAAAAAGTAAAAGGCTAAAAAATTGTTTTGATAAAAATGTATTGCAGTAAACGTGGTAAGATGTGTAGTAAATTTGAAATGTTGAAGTGTTAAAAGAAATATTGTGTGTTCAACAGGTCCTGGGTACTTGGAGTATGCCGACCATGACTTATTTAAGTTGGCAGTTCGACGAGACAGGTAGAATGTAGACAGACAGTGGTCCTTGAGTCAGGCCCCCAGTATCACGTACCCCCAGAAGAATAGGATAGGATTGTCGAGGACAACAATGGACACAGGAAGGGGGAGTGTAGGGAGGCTGAACTGACGGACAAATCTGCCTGTAGTAAGAGGCAGAGGGCTGGCGCAGTGTAGGTGCAAAAGTGCTGAGATAAAGAAAAAGGGGGCTGTGTAGTAGTTTGACCATTAGAGGGCAGTGGAGAGTGTAGGAGTGGCACTGTGTAACTGCCATTGGTCAAAGAAACTGTCAGGTGATAGTGGGCAGAGCTACCAGGACTGGGAGTATAAGAGGCTGAGGGAAGGTTCTGGAAGGTCCAGTCAGCCAGGGGAGCTTACTAGTACGGAGGCTTTGCTGTAGAGAGAGGCATACTTGGAATGGTGAAGCACTGTGGTGGATGGGCCTAGGGCAGCCACAGTGAGAAGAGCCACAAAGGACGCCATGACGATAAAAATAAGAAGGGAAGGTACCCGGGTCTGTGAACAAGAGAAGCGTGAAAGTCCTGTGGTGAATTACAGTGGTCGTCAGAGAAGCGGCAAATAAAAATGGACCTGTTCAATACAACCCCTGTCTCAGTCTCGTGTCTGTCTGCGGCAAGAAGTGGGTCACCCCCCATCCCTGTTGGTTAAACTTTCCCCTATCCTACAAGAGAGCCGGAGTAAAGGCTTGCAGATCAATAATCTCACAAAATAGGAAGTACAAGGCCAGAATGAGCCAATCAAAAAAAGATACTGTGGAGGCAATCAGAAACAACAGGTAGCTGAAATAGCAAGGAATTGTCCAGAGAGCTGAGTAGTTCAAGGGAACAGCTTCTGCCTGGTGCATAGGTGTCACTAGGTTCAAGTCCTGATATATAATAGCCCCACAGTTTCCATGCATAGTATGATGTCTCCACACAATATGGGGTCACACAGCCTCTCACACTATGATGCCGCCACAGTCACCCCACACACTATGATGCACCCTCAGCGTCCCCAACACAGGATGCCATGATGCCATCACAACACATCACACACTGTATGATGCTCCACACAGTATAATGCCCCAACAGTTCCTCCACACACAGTATGATGTCCCCACAGCTACACAGAGTATGGCTACTCACTCAGCTCCACACAAAGTATGATGCCTCCAGTTTCCTCCACACAGTATAAAACCATTACACAGGCATCACACTTGCCTGCATTACCTGTTCCAATGACAGAATTCGTCTGTGCTTCCCAGTAGTGATGAGCAAGTGTACTCGTTGCTTGGGTCTTCCCGAGCATGCTCGGGTGGTCTCTGAGTATTTTGGCGTGCTCGGAGATTTAGTTTCTGTTGACGCAGCTACATGATTTGCGACTTGCAGACAGGCTGATTACATGTGTGGAATGCCTGCTTGTTAGGGAATCCCCACATGTATTCAGCTTGTCTAGCAGCCGCAAATCATGCAGCTGAGATGATGAAAACTAGATCTACTCGTCCATCACTACTTCCCAGTTATGAGACATAAGAATGTCATGTAACCTGAAGGTCCTTGCAAAACCTTCAATATCTACATAGGCTGAATGGTGAAACAAGGATCTGTGAGATCTAGTTGAAGACAGGACAAACCGCCCGTCCTCATGTGACAGCAGGTCAGCGCAGAAAATTCAGGACTGTCCCGCTGGATCCAGGACAGTTGGGATGGATCCAGCAGACATTGCTGTTACAGCTCTCTACTTTATGAGTTTAGCATTTCACAATAAGCTTGTTACATCTTCGACACCACTTCATAACAATGTAATCTAGTAAATGATGAAAAAAATTGTACATAACTATGAAGAAATTTAGTAAAGGTATTTTGAAACTAGCGCATAGAATGCAGGTATTGAGACCCAAAGAGCAGCAACATATATGTGTTATTATTAGTTCTAACCCTGAGGGTTTTATGTTCATGTGCTGTTGTTTTCACCTTTTATGACAGCACATATTGGAGATGAGTTGATAGAACAGTTTTTTTATACACTCATAAATGCCAACACCTTCTCCATTCATGAGCCCTATTAAAATTTACATGGGAAATAAATGAAATTCTTTCCAATCTCTTTCCTTCAGTATATTGAGTTTTATAAGCTGAAAATCTTTATTGGTTTACGCTAGTGGAATATTCTAAAATCATACATATTGAGTGACATAACGCCTAACACGTGTTTATTGACTTGATGAAATATGTATGTAAGAACATATTGAAGTAAATGCTACACGACTCGGGATGGTTTCCTAATGTAGAGTGTAAATCGAAACAAATCCCAAAGACAGCGTTCTTCCTGAAATTACAATCTACCATCAAGGATTTTCACAGCCACCATGGCATAATTGAAGTTGACAGTTGGCATAGGAGTAATCAACTTTTTATTTCTTGTTTGTACGTTTTGTTGACATTTAGAGAGGTTGTCATACAAGATTATTTTTAATTCACAATCTTTATTTGCTTGTGTTATAGTGTGTATGGAATTAGCAATTTATGGAAACAAATGTCATGTTGACCCTTTACTCCAGAGCCAACAGCTATGATTTCTGGAGAGTAAACCTTTGCCAATACAGTCCCACAGTAATTATAATCAATGGTGGCATGTAATAGTAAGAAACATTCAATAACCTTTTTTTAGAAAAACTTCAATACCTTTGGACGCAAACATTGACATTTTCATAGAATGTATATACTGTATAATGTTAAATTTATAAATAGAAAGAAACCAAATTAGCACTGAGGGGTTAAGGGAACCTGTCACCCCCCCTAGGGCATGTTTAACTAAAAGAGCCACCTTCAGCAGCACTAAGGCTGCATTCTGTGAAGGTGACTTTCCGTTTCTGACCCACAGTAACGCCGAAATATTAACTTTTATAAATAGGTCCTCACACCTGGATTCAGTCAAAGAGGTATGTTGTGTCCCTCTGTTTAAGCTGCCTCCCATCTGTCCATCATGCCCCTGTTGCATCCCTGAGCC